>NW_020172187.1:3653223-3767655 GCF_003031525.2 Neophocaena asiaeorientalis asiaeorientalis
AAAAAAAAGAACAGAATAATTCCATTTGCAGCCACATGGATGGACCTAGAGATTGTCATATTGAGTGAAATAACTCAGACACAGAAAGACAAATATCATGTGATGTCACTTATATGTGGAATCTAAAAAAAGAAAGGTACAAATGAACTTATTTACAAAACAGAAGTAGAGTTACAGATGTAGAACACAAACTTATGATTACCAGGGGATAAGGTGGGGAGGGATAAATTGGGAGATTGACATATACACACACTATACACTATACATACATATACACACTATATGTAAAATAGGTAACTAATAAGAACCTGCACAGGGAACTCTACTCAATACTCTGTAATAGCCTACATGGGAAAAAAAAATCAAAAAAAAAAAAAAAAAAAAAACTTGGGGTAACTCACAAACTGGAGAACACTTATACCACAGAAGTCCACTCACTGGAGTGAAGGTTCTGAGCCCCATTTCAGGCTTCTGAACCTGGGAGTCTGGCAACAGGAGGAGGAATTCCTAGAGAATCAGACTTTGAAGTCTAGTGGGATTTGATTGCAGGACTTCGACAGGACTGGAGAAAACAGAGACTCCACTCTTGGAGGGCACACACAACGTAGTGTGTGCATTGGGACCCAGGGTGAGGAGCAGTGACCCCAGTGGAGACTGAACCAGACCTACCTGCTAGTTTTGGAGGGTCTCCTGCAGAGGTGGGGCATGGTTGTGGTTCACCATGGGGACAAGGACACTGGCAGCAGAAGTTCTGGGAAGTACTCCTTAGTGTGAGCCCTCCCAGAGTCCACCATTAGCCCCACCAAAGAGCCTGGGTAGGTTCCAGTGTTGGGTCGCCTCAGGCCAAACAACCGCCAGGGAGGGAACCCAGCCCCACCCATCAGCAGACAAGCAGATTAAAGTTTTACTGAGCTCTGCCCACCAGTCCCTCCCATCAGGAAGCTTGCACAAACCTCTTAGATAGCCTCATACACCAGAGGGCAGACAGCAGAAGCAAGAAGAACTACAATCCTGTAGCCTGTGGAACAAAAACCACATCCATAGAAAGATAGACAAAATGAAAAGGCAGAGGACTATTTACCAGAAGAAGGAACAAGATAAAACCCCAGAAAAACAATTAAATGAAGTGGAGACAGGCAACCTTCCAGAAAAAGAATTCAGAATAATGATAGTGAAGATGAAAAAAAAATTTACAACTCGTTTGGAAACACAAAAGACCCCAAATATCCGAAGCTTGAGAAAAAAAATGGAGCTGGAGGAATCAGACTCCCTGACTTCAGACTATAGTACAAAGCTACAGTAATCAAGACAATATAGTAGTGGCACAAAAACAGAAATATAGATCAATGGAACAGGATAGAAAGCCCAGAGATAAAACCATGCACCTATGGTCAACTAATCTATGACAAAGGAGGCCAGGATATACTATGGAGAAGAGACAGTCTCTTCAATAAGTGGTGTTGGGAAAACTGGACAGCTGTATGTAAAAGAATGAAATAGAACACTCCCTAACACCATACACAAAAATAAACTCAAAATGGATTAGAGACCTAAATGTAAGACCAGACACTGTAAAATTCTTAGAGGAAAACATAGGAAGAACACTCTTTGAGATAAATCACAGCAAGATCTTTTTTGACCCACCTCCTAGAGTAATGGAAATAAAAACAAATTAAACAAATGGGCCCTAATGAAACTTAGAAGCTTTTGTATAGCAAAGGAAACTATAAACAAGATGAAAAGACAACCCTCAGAATGAAAGAAAGTATTTGCAAATGAAGTAACTGACACAAGATTAACATCCAAATTATACAAGCAGCTCAAGCAGCTCAATATCAAAAAACAAACAGCCCAATCAGAAAATGAGAAGATAACCTAAATAGACGTTTTTCCAAAGAAGACATACAGATGGGCAAGAGGCATATGAAAAGCTGCTCAACATCACTAATTATTAGAGAAATGCAAATCAAAACTACATTAAGGAATCACCTCACACTGGTTAGAATGGGCATCATCAGAAAATCTACAAACAACAAACGGTGCAGAGGGTGTGGAGAAAAGGGAACCCTCTTGCACTGTTGGTGGTAATGTAAATTGATACAGCCACTATGGAGAACAGTATGGAGGTTCCTTAAAAAACTAAAAATAGAATTACCATATGACCCAACAATCCCACTACTGGGCATATACCCAGAGAAAACCATAATTCAAAAATTCACATGTACCTCAATGTACATTGCAGCTCTATTTACAAATGCCAGGTCATGGAAGCAACCTAAATGCTCACTGACAGACAAATGGATAAAGAGGATGTGGTACACGTGTACAATAGAATGTTACTCAGCCATAAAAAGGAATGAAACTGGGTCATTTGTAGAGACGTGGATGGACCTAGAGACTGTCATACAGAGCGAAGTAAGTCAGAAAGAGAAAAACAAATATCATATGTTAATGCATATATGTGGAATCTAGAAAAATGGTACAGATGAACCGGTTTGCAGGGCAAAAATAGAGACACAGATGTAGAGAACAGAGATATGGACACCAAGGGGGGAAAGCAGGGGGTGGGGTGATGGTGGTGGTGGATGAATTGGGAGATTGGGATTGACATATATACACTAATATGTATAAAATAGGTAACTAATAAGAACTTGCTGCATAAAAAAATAAAATTCAAAAAAAATAGTGTATATATGTGATTCACTTTGCTCTACACCTGAAATAAACACAATATCAAAAACAAATCAACTGTAGTCCAATAAAAATTTTAAAAAGTCACACATTACATGCTAAAGAACAACGCAAAGAAAAGAATCCAGACATGATGCATTAGAAATAGAGTTTGAACACATTTGATGCTGGGAGGGTAGGTGGCAGCCTAGAGACATCCCTTCACTTAGTGGACTTGTTGGAAATGCTGGGTGGGGCAAAACTGGTAAGGCATTGAGTGTGCATAGGAGTAGTATTTGACACTTTCATATTTCTGAGGAATTACTTATTACATAAAGAAGGAGAAGGAGAGGAGAAAGGAAAAGAGAAGGGGAGGAGGAACTAGAGGAGATGGAGAAGGGGACGAATGCCTTAGATGACAGTATGAGACGCTGAAACTGAAGAGGAACAGTCAAAGTGAATCTACATTGAGCATGTACTATATGCCAAGCATAATACCACCTGTTTCAAACGTTTTCTCCCAGTGAAATGCATGCCAAGTAAATACATTTTTCAGACTAGATACCTGTGAAAAATGTCATGGTGTTTTACCAATAGAAGGTAATATCTAGCTACCTAATTTTACCACACAAATCGATACTTTACAGTACACATTGGAAGAAAATTTTCTCATAGGTAACAAAGGCAAATTCCTGTAACTCCAAACATTTATGCTTTTAACTGCTCTGTGATTGATGACTGAAATCCTTGCTGTGTGGTATGTGTATCTTTCTGGCACTCAAATCAAGATGTGAATGCTTCAAGTCACAAGATTACAAGGACTATTAAAACCAGGACATTTTAATCAACATAGTGCAATAAAATGTGTAGTATTACTAGAAATGAAGTCACTGGATAGATGAAACTTTTTTTTTTTTTTTGCGGTACGCGGGCCTCTCAATGTTGTGGCCTCTCCCGTTGCGAAGCAACAGGCTCCGGACGCGCAGGCTCCGCGGCCATGGCTCACAGGTGCAGCTGCTCCGCGACATGTGGGATCTTCCCGGAACAGGGCACGAACCCGTGTCCCCTGCATCGGCAGGCGGACTCTCAACCACTGCGCCACCAGGGAAGCCCTAGATGAAACATTTTAAAAAAGATGATCACTTTTTATTACACGTAAATATACACATTTTTGTTGTAATTATGCATAATACATGGTGGAGCTATTTTTATAAAGGACATAAACTTTATCAACAAATGGAATACAAAAAACAATGGAAAATTTTGAACGTAAAAATTTTTTATTAGGTTTCTTTGTGTTCACTATTTGTCTTGTATAAGGGTGTCCTGGTTGGGGTGATAAACTCTATCACCACTCTGCTTAAAGGTCCAAGAATTTAATCATGACAAAGATAGGAATTACTCTTAAATTTCTTAAATGTTACCTGGAAGAATGTGCAAGATGCCGAGTGTGCGTGGAGGAACACTTAACTTTTCCCAGGGAGTTGCTTGAAGGATGGACAGCTGGAGTGGAGGCTTACCAGTGGTGTGGGGGGCTTACCAGGGGAGGCACTGGGTGGTAACACCGATGAGAGACACGGAAAAGTGAGGCAGAAACGCACATAGATCCGTATAGTTGGCACATAGCAGAGACAGACCAAAATGCAGGAAATGATAAGGGACTCTGCTTTCGGCATGGTTCTGGGAGCTCCATTTTTACATTTTATGTAAGTGCTGAAAATTAAAGAATAGAAACCCAGGTTCTTCAAAGTTCTATTATTTTTCTATGAAACAGCATTTTTTTTCTATCATCATCATTTTCCAATTAAAGCATTCAAATAATTGCCTTCACATAATGGAAAAGGCACTCTCCTGAGCTAAAAAATAAATTAAAGCTCTAGATCTTATAGAAATAGATATAATATAGCAAATAATTCCGGAGGGTTTATTGTGTGTTGGACAAATAGTAAACTCTGCAAATCATTTTACCAGCATTAGCTTGTTACTTCTCCTTATAACACTTTGGGGTTTACTCTCCAATTACAAAGAAGCACAGATTAAGTATCTGAAGCATGATTCCAAAACCTGCGTATTTCTCATGAGCACATGCTATCTGTACGTTTCCTCTACTATGCTTACATTTTGCAAAAGAATGTTTAAGCAGATGGTTTGGTTTATCTTTAAATATTACTTTTGACTTTTAAAAAATAGAATTATAATAAGAGACCAAAGGGTCTCATCTTATTGTGGCATAATGAAATAAGAAGCATAGTAAGTGATTTCAGTTCAATCCTAATGAAAGAAACAGAAAACATAGTAAGTGATTTCAGTTCAGTTCTAAAGAACAAACATTCTGTGTTTAAATATAGTCATAGCCAATGCAAATATAGTAAAAAGAGGCCACCACCTTAGTGCAATATAGTTATAGCTAGAATCAATTCATGTGCACTTTTACTTTTATGATTAATATTATCAGTCTGCCTTATTATTTATATATGGGAGTTTTCTCACACTTGGTTTTGGGATCATTTCTTGGTCAATTATCTATTCCAATTGCCTGTGGCAGAGTGCCTTACAAATAACAAGGAGTGAATACATGTTTGTTTTATTTAATTATAATGATAGTCTATTACAACAAAGTAGCCTGATGTACCATGGCACTAACCACAATGGAACAGTGCCTGTAAACATTCACTTCTCTTTTTGGCTTTGTGAGCACTCTTCAGGTAAAAGGGGAGAACCCACTTGTCTGCATGGTGTTGTGGATATCTGGGCGTGTTTAATATCTACCTGGATTCTGAAGCCCATGTTTGGCCAAGCCAAGTGATGACCCTTGCTATTTTCTTGACTTCATACCTTGGAATCAGACTTTGTCAAATCATGGTATTTGAAAATTCCTCTGAAGAATATATCAATATTATGAACTAGCAGAACAGATTATTTGAAAAAAATTGTGTTATCTAAAAACCTCTCATTCTATAATATTTTCTTTTTCAGAAAAAGGTCAAAACCACTTTAAAGGTTTTTTTTGTATTTAAAACCAATCTGATTGACTATTACCAACTTAATTTTATTTTTTCATTACCATCATAAACAATTATTTTTTGTACAAATAATTGGGTTGAACATACAGATATCATGGGCAGTTAAATGTTGAAAATCCCTTATATCCAACTGGTGATTTGAGGTATTTCATTCAATTGAGACATTGGTGCAGTAAGTTTAGCTTCTGAATGGTTTATTCTAAGAAAACTGAGGCTTGAGTGAATTTTATGAGGCCTAGCATTACTTTTATGTGTCTCTTAGTTTTGACTCTTAGCATTTACACCAGGTAGGTACACAAAAGTATTAAATTCTATTATTATAGAGCTATAACTTTATAATCTGGTACAGAGGTACAGAGGCATATAGTTTTTAAAAATAATGTACACATGCATATACATATATTTTCTGGAAAGTGCAAACAAGAATTATAAAACTGTGAAATTACTTATAGTAGTTCACATTTAAAATATCTTTATTTTTCCAGGTAAGAAATGAAAAAAAGAAGGATTCCTAACATTGTGCTCTCTTCCTTTAGTTCTAATACATTTGTATTGGGACTTCACTGATAATTATGTTAGGAAATATAAATGATATTTTAATATCCGATTTTTAAATTGATATTAATTCCAGAATTGTGATTTGACTGCTGTGTTGCTAAGGAAATCATCCAGTTAGATTAGAAATGTTTTTCATTTTTTATGGCATTACATTTCCCAAAGATTCAGGTACCTTTACTATTTCACAATTGGATTTTCTTTTATTCTCTTTTTGAGAATTTTTTCTCTAATTCTCTATTCTATATGATTTCAGGTTAAAGATAAGCAGCTTATGGTAACACACTCTGGAAGTAATAAACTGTTATATAAAGTTGTACCTCTAATAGAATCTTCTGTCAAACTTTTCTTCCAAAGTTTTGTCTGCCTAACATGAAAAATGGTTTGCAACTATACCTCTCTTGATTAATTGTTAGTGAATCTCTATAGACCAGTTCATACACAAGTGGCAAATTATTTTCTTTCAATGGTTCAGAGTCTAGAAAATCTCATCTTTGCATTACTTTTTATTTGTACTATGTGGAGTATGAGATGCGATTGAGGATGCGGAAGAAACCTTGAGTCAAAAGTTCTGAATTTTCTAACTAGAATGATTATCCCAGCTATGTAATTTGATATAAAGACCTCTATTTTTAGTATATTAACTGGAAAAAAAGGTAAATTAGTGTAAACTGAAACTGAATAGTTGAAGATTTGATGTGAGAGAAATTCCACCTCCTGTGAATATTGTCCTCTCCTCATCTAGAACTCTCTTACAAGCCTCCCAACATTTGTTAAGCCTGGATGTTTTATGTGCAGGTGGCCAAGGATTGAATCAGACGACCTGTAGGGTTGGAGACCCTCGATTCTGCATTATTCTAAACTGACCACTGGTCCATTCCAGAATCGATCATTTGGGAACACACCAATAGTTTTTCCTAGAAACAGATCCAGGGCCAGCTTCTGATTTGAGTTCATATTTTTAAATTAAGACCATGTGCCTGCAGCTCTAGTAAGTGTAGTAATTGTGCCAGACACTTCTGTTTATTAGCAGTAAATATGTTTCATTAATAATTTTTAAACTAAATACACAGAAAATGCTATCTATTTAAAAATAGCATCTTATTCAAAAATCCCTTGAAAATGTTTGGAAGTGAATGTGTCATGGCTGTTGACCTCTGTTATCTGACAAATCATGTTAAGCATGTTGAGAAAAAGCCCAAGATAGTATAACATATTTTGCTCCTCTAATAGTGGATACCCTTCAGAATGAAAATATTATGGAATTGTAATATGGCCTTTCACAAAGCCACAGAAATGACTGCACTCCTCTTTTACCTTGAGTCAACTGAAATGTACATTTCCATATCATAAAGCAGTCTAGGTATTGGGACTTAAGTACTTAACATTTTTTTATTTCTAAAATTCAAAATACTGTAATCATAGCATTTTGAGAATCTTTGTAACTATGCTAAATACAATAATGTTTTAACTACAACAAATGGTTATGGTAAAAGACAACAATTTTTAAATAGCTGTCACTTCTTTAAAAGCAGAATATAATTTTCTTTTGTCTACTTTCTCTCAAGCTTTCCCTGAGTTTGCTATTATCTTCACATATCAATCCTCAGTATTTATATTATTATAATGCATGAATATAAATATGTATTGACTGATGAATTAAAGAATAGTAGGCATTGGCAATAGCTTGCTTCCCAGTAACACTTAGACCCAATAAATTAATATATATTTGCCTTTGGATTCACTGTGAAAGTTCAGTCGGCTTGAGGTCCTTAATTTTGGAGTAATTGGAGTAATTTATTATTGGCCTCCTTGATTTAATATACAGTGTGCTACATTTGGTGGTTAGCAATTTGGGGCCTCAGAACTATTTAATAATCAATGGGAGGATTTTCTAAGTGAAATAATTATAGAAAATTATGAAATAGTCTCTGGATTTCTATTGGAGTCTTGCAATCAAGATATTGAGGCGGTGTCAGGGTTGGAAAGAGGGAGTGCTTTTTTATACCACCTCAGTATGGATTGGTGAACAGCTATGCAATGTCTTCTGGTTGTCTACTGAAGGAAAAGTAAAATAAATACATAAATAATCAGTCCAATGTCATGGTGACTGATGCTAATGATTCTTGCTGTGGGATGCTTTCAGCTGGAGAATTATCCTCAAAATAGTCATGAACAAAGCAGCTCTTGTCCTTTCTCAAACTTGTGCCCCCTAGTGGGTGAGTGAAAACCAAGTTTTCTGTCCCAGGCTGCTCAAAACATTCCCTCTGGGCTTCTCTGGTGGCGCAGTGGTTGAGAGTCCACCTGCCCATGCAGGGGACACAGGTTCGTGCCCCGGTCCAGGAAGATCCCACGTGCTGCGGAGCGGCTAGGCCCGTGAGCCATGGCCACTGAGCCTGCGCGTCCAGAGCCTGTGCTTGCAACAGGAGAGGCCACAACAGTGAGAGGCCCGCAAGAAAAAAAAAAAAAAAAAAAAAAAAAAAAAAAAAGCATCCACTGTTCAAACAAAATTTTGTTTGAAAATATGCTTGAAAACATCTTGAGATGTTTTTCCCATTAAAATAACATTTAATTCTGCCCTGACCTTGATCTATATATACCTGTCCTGCCTGGCTCTTTTCTCTTTCCTCAGAATCTTAGTTCCATAAATACCCTTGAAGATACACTGCATTCCTACCTTCAATATCTTCACAACTCACTTACTAGTTTGAAAGTTTTACAGCTCTCATGATTATAAAGCTAAGCTTCATGAATTTTCCTTGGCCCTAGGTCACAGTGAAATTTAAGGCAGTTGATCCAGCACTGCTTACTTGGACCATATACTAACTTTTTTTTTTTTTACATCTTTATTGGAGTATAATTGCTTTACAATGGTGTGATAGTTTCTGCTTTATAACAAAGTGAATCATTATACATATACATGTGTTCCCATATCTCTTCCCTCTTGCGTCTCTCTCCCTCCCACCCTCCCTATCCCACCCCTCTACGTGTTCAGAAAGCACCGAGTTGATCTCCATGTGCTATGCAGCTGCTTCCCACTAGCTATCTATTTTACGTTTGGTAGTGTATATCTCACAAGGCCACTCTCTCGCTTTGTCACAGCTTACCATTCCCCCTCCCCATATACTCAAGTCCATTCCCTAGTAGGTCTGTGTCTTTATTCCTGTCTTACCCCTAGGTTCTTCATGACATTTTTTTTTCTTAAATTCCATATATATGTGTTAGCATATGGTATTTGTCTTTCTTTTTCTGACTTACTTCACTCTGTATGACAGACTCTAGGTCCATCCACACCCTCTAAGAGTTTGATAGTTTCTGGCCTTACATTTAGGTCTTTAATCCATTTTGAGCTTATTTTTGTGTATGGTGTTAGGGAGTGATCTAATCTCATACTTTTACATGTACCTGTCCAGTTTTCCCAGCACCACATATTGAAGAGGCTGTCCTTTCTCCACTGTATATTCCTGCCTTTTTTATCAAAGATAAGGTGACCATATGTGCATGGCTTTATCTCTGGGCTTTCTGTCCTTTTCCATTGATCTACATTTCTGTTTTTGTGCCAGTACCATAAATTTATTCTTTTTTTTTTTTGCAATGGTAAATGGGGATGTTTCCTTGATTTCACTTTCAGATTTTTCATCATTAGTGTAATGATCATATGGTTTTTCTCCTTCAATTTGTGAATATGGTGTATCACATTGATTGATTTGCATATATTGTATAATCCTTGCATTCCTGGAATAAACCCCACTTGGTCATGGTGTATGATCCTTTTAATGTGTTGTTGGATTCTGTTTGCTAGTATTTTGTTGAGGACTTTTGCATCTATGTTCATCAGTGATATTGGTTTGTAGTTTTCTTTCTTTGTGACATCGTTGTCTGGTTTTGGTATCAGGGTGATATTGGCATCATAGAATGAATTTGGGAGTTTTCCTCCCTCTGCTATATTTTGGAAGAGTTTGAGAAAGATCTCAAACTCTGATCTTTGCTACTGTTTCCTTCATTTCTTTTTCATTTATTTCTGATCTGATTTTTATGATTCCTTTCCTTCTGCAAACTTTTGGGGTTTTTTGTTTTTCTTTCTCTAATTGCTTTTAGGTGCAAGGTTAGGTTGTTTATTCAAGATGTTTCCTGTTTCTTAAGGTAGGATTGTATTGCTATAAAATTCCCTCTTAGAACTGCTTTTGCTGCATCCCATAGCATTTGGGTCATCGTGTCTCCATTGTCATTTGTTTCTAGGTATTTTTTGATTTCTTCTTTGATTTCCTCAGTGATCACTTCGTTATTAAGTAGTGTATTGTTTAGCCTCCATGTGTTTGTATTTTTAACAGATCTTTTCCTGTAATTGATATCTAGTCTCATGGCATTGTGATTGGAAAAGATACTTGGTACAATTTCAATTTTCTTAAATTTACCAAGGCTTGATTTGTGGCCCAAGCTATGATATATCCTGGAGAATGTACCATGAGCACTTGAGAAAAACGTGTATTCTGTTGTTTTTGGATGGAATGTCCTATAAATATGACTTAAGTCCATCATTTTAAATGTATCATTAAAGCTTGTGTTTCCTTATTTATTTTCATTTTGGATGATCTGTCCATTGGTGAAAGTGGGGAGTTAAAGTCCCCTACTGAGAATGTGGTATTGTCAATTTCCCCTTTTATGGCTGTGAGTAATTGCCCTATGTATTGAGGTGCTCCTATGTTGGGTGCCTAAATATTTACAGTTGTTATATCTTCTTCTTGAATCAATCCCTTGATCATTATGTAGTGTCCTTCTTTGTCTCTTCTAATAGTCTTTACTTTAAAGTCTATTAGGAAGTTTTCAACTATAATCTCTTCAAATATTTTCTCAGTCCCTTTCTTTTTCTCTTCCTCTGGAACCCTTATAATTTGAATGTTCGTACGTTTAGCGTTTTCCCAGAGGTCTCTGAGAGTGTCTTCAGTTCTTTTCATTATTTTTTCTTTATTCTGCTCTGCAGTAGTTATTTCCAGTATTTTATCTTCCAGGTCAATTATCCGTTCTTCTGCCTCAGTTATTCTGCTATTGATCCCATCTAGAGTATTTTTAATTTCATTTATTGTGTTGTTCATCATTGCTTGTTTCATCTTTAGTTCTTCTAGGTCCTTGTTAAATATTTCTTGCATTCTGTCTATTTTATTTCCAAGATTTTGGATCATCTTTACTATCACTATTCTGAATTCTTTTTCAGGTGGACTGCCTATTTCCTCTTCTTTTGTTAGGTCTGGTGCGTTTTTATCTTGCTCCTTTATCTGCTGTGTGTTTTTCTGTCTTCTCATTTTGCTTATCTTACTGTGTTTGGGGTCTCCTTTTTGCAGGCTGCAGGTTCGTAATTCTCATTGTTTTTGGTGTCTGTCCCCAGTGGCTAAAGTTGGTTCAGGGGATTGTGTTGGTTTCCTGGTGGAAGAGACAAGTGCCTGTGTTCTGGTGGATGAGGCTGGATCTTCTCTTTCTGGTGGGCAAGACCACATCCAGTGGTGTGTTTTAGGGTGTCTGTGACCTTATTATGATTTTAGGCAACCTGTCAGCTAATGGGTGGGGTTGTGTTTCTGTCTTGCTAGTTGTTTGGCATAGGGTGTCTAGCACTGTAGCTTGCTGGTCGTTGAGTGAAGCTGCATGCTGGTGTTGAGATGAAGATCTCTGGGAGATTTTCACCATTTTAATTATGTGGAGCTGGGAGGTCTCTTGTGGACCAGTGTCCTGAAGTTGGCTCTCCCACCTCAGAGGCACAGCACTGACTCCTGGCTTCAGCACCAAGAGCCGTTCATCCACACGACTCAGAATAAAAGGGAGAAAATGTACAAAGAATGAAAGAATGAATGAAGGAAAGAAAGAAGGGAGGGAGGGAGGGAGGAAGGAGGGAAGAAAGGAAGGAAAGAAAGAGAGAAAGAAGTTAAAATAAAATAAAGTAAGATAAAATAAAATACAGTTATTAAAATAAAAAATAATTTTTAAGAAAAAAAAATATTTTAAGGAAAATAAAAACAAAAAGCCCCGGATGGATAGAACCCTAGGACAAATGTTGGAAGCAAAACTCTGCAGACAAAATCTCACACAGAAGCATAAACATGCACACTCACAAAAAGAGGAAAAGGGGAAAACACAATAAATCTTGCTCTCAATGTCCACCTCCTCAATTTGGGATGATTCGTTGTCTATTCAGGTATTCCACAGATGCAATGTACATCAAGTTGATTGTGGAGCTTTAATCCGCTGCTTCTGAGGCTGCTGGTGGAGATTTCCCTTTCTCTTCGTTGTTCTCACAGCTCCCAGGGCTCAGCTATGGATTTGGTCTGGCCTCTGCGTGTAGGTCGCTGGAGGGCGTCTATTCTTCGCTCAGACAGAGTGGGGTTAAAGGAGCAGCTGGGAGGTAGGGGTACGGGTGCGGGGCGAGCCTGCGGCGGCAGAGGCCGGCATGACGTTGCACCAGCCTGAGGCATGCCGTGCGTGCTCCTGGGAAAGTTGTCCGTGGATCCCGGGACCCTGGCAGTGGCGGGCTGCACAGGCTCCTGGGAGGGGAGGTGTGGATAGTGACCTGTCCTCACACACAGGCTTCTTGGTGGTGGCAGCAGCAGCCTTAGCGTCTCATGCCCGTCTCTGGGGTCCGCGCTGTTATCCGCGGTTCACGCCCGTCTCTGGAGCTCCTTTAAGCAGCGCTCTTAATCCCCTCTCTTCGTGCACCAGGAAACAAAGTGGGAAGACAACGTCTCTTGCCTCTTCGTCAGGTCCAGACTTTTCCCTGGACTCCTTCCCGGCTAGCCGTGGTGCACTAACCCCCTGCAGGCTGTGTTCACGCCGCCAACCCCAGTCCTCTCCCTTGGATCCGACTAAAGCCCAAGCCTCAACTCCCAACCCTGCCCACCCCGGCGTGTGAGCAGACAAGCCTCTCGGGCTGGTGAGTGCTGGTCCGTACCGATCCTCTGTGCGGGAATCTATCTGCTTTGCCCTCCGCACCCCTGTTGCTGTGCTCTCCTCCGCAGCTCCAAAGCTTTCCCCCTCGGCCACCCACAGTCTCTGCCCACAAAGGGGCTTCCTAGTGTGTGGAAACCTTTCATCCTTCACAGCTCCCTCCCAGTGGTGCAGGGCCCATCCCTATCCTTTTGTCTCTGTTTATTCTTTTTTCTTTTGCCCTACCCAGTTATGTGGGGAGTTTCTTGCCTTTTGGGAGGTCTGAGGTCTTCTGCCAGCGTTCAGTAGGTGTTCTGTAGGAGATGTTCCACGTGTAGATGTATTTCTGGTGTATCTGTGGGGAGGAAGGTGATCTCCGTGTCTTACTCTTCCGCCATCTTCCCCTCGTCTCGCTATACTAACAATTTAAACATAAAACCTAACTGGAGAATTCATCGAAATAATTCACCTCATAGTTTAAAGTAGTAAATACTGTGCTGCTCCCCAGTTCCTAAACCCTGTATAGAAACCTTGTTTCTTCTATAATCATGTCTTGCCTTTAGCCGTGAAGGTACAAAGCAAACCTAAATAGTTTAAGGTAAAGCCACAGCATCCTGCAACTAAGACCAGCTTAGTCAGTTAGAGATTTGGAGGGGGCCTTTTGCTGAAACTCACAACGCCAGGCTTCTTCCTAATGTTCATGGTCAACATTTTGCTTAAAATCTACAACGGCCACCTTTTGGCTTTGCATGCTTTGCTGAAGTACAGTGTTTGCCAAATCCCATGCCTTTGCTGAATCAACATAGTCTGCTTGCCAGGCCTGTGCACAGGCTCAACTGGTAGAGGGATTCATAGTCTGCATGTACCTAGCAAAGATCGCTTTTGCTTAAAGTAGGTAAAGTCTTCATGCCATTCCCTTAAAGTTCAGGAAGATGGCCCACCTGTGAACATGGGTATGATAAGCTGATGTGATCCTATGTCTAGTCTGTTAGGGCTGCTATAACAAAATACCACGTACCAGGTGACTTATAAACGACTGACATTTATTTCTCATGGTTGTGGAGCTTGGGATGACCAGGAACAAGGCAGTAGCTATTGAGGGTGGTGAGAACCCACTTCCTTTGGGGCTGTCTTTTTCATGTAATCTCACATGTCAGAAGGGGCTAGCTAGCTCTCTGGGGTCTCTTTTACAAGGGCACTAATTTCAATTATAAGGGCCCCACCCTCAGGACCTAACCATTAAGTTTCATTTGAATTTGGTTTCACTATGAGAACTTTGAGGGGACACAAACATTCCCTCTATAGCACCAACATGCTAGAAATCCCAAGTGCTCATCACTCAAGGTCTAAAGACGCCTGCCCAAGTCACAAGAGTAAAACGTCAATTTAAAAACACCTCATGGTTCATATTAGCCTCTACCAACCACCAAGACAAAATGTTTCCACATGTTAAAATGTAATGCCCAGAGGCCCCAGGATGCTCGCGGGTTGTGAGGTGACAAAAAACAAGCCAAGAGGGGAGAGAGAGCCGACCCCGGCACAGGGAGCCGCGTTGGGGGTGGGGAGAGTTCAGTCCTCAGGCTTCCCTCCTGCTCTTCCCACACAGACCGATGCTGGCAGCCAGGGTTATGCGCTGGCTCTGGACACTGACCCCACCCAAGCCCTACAGCCTGCAGTGGGAGCCTGGGCACCAGGACTCTGGGCAGGTCCTCATTTCTCTCAGGAAGTCTGATGGGGATGGACAGAGTGCATCATAGGCAGAGGGACCAGTCCGTGTAAAGGTTTGGAGGCAGAACAAGCCAGGAGAGTTCGGGAACCTGGTGTCCATCCTATGTCCCCCAGGGAACAGGAGGTGTTAGGAGTGTTGAAATAAATTTCTAGGCTGGAGATGGAGCTGCTTCTTCTCCAGAATTCTGTTCCTGTAAATGCTCCACTTGATGAGAATCGCAGTATATCCAGTCAACACTTCCCCCCAAACTTATTTCCTGTTCTTCGATCTTGCTAAATAAGGTCAGATAAACCACCCCAGACAATCATGCCCTGTTTCCACTTGCTGCTTGTAAAGCTCTAGAAAACTGGCTCTTGCCCCAAATCCCTCAAGAAGACTGCTCCCCTTCTTTGGGAGGCTCTGGACTCCCCCAGTCCATGGTTTGTTCCCCTTGAATAAAGAGACATTTGAACTCATTAAAAATAAATTAATTAATTGATAACCAAACTTCCGGGAATTGGTTTCTCCATAAGCCTCTACAAAATTATCATCTTTTTCTATGTGTCTTGAACAATGCAACAGATATTAGAGTTTGAGAAAACATTCAGGAAACAGCACCCTTCTCCCCCATGTGAGTCTGAAGTAAAATAAAAATTGACAAGTGGCACGTGCAAAATCATAGCTTCACCTTTATTACCAGTCAAGTTACTTCCAGAATGTATCTTGAATCTGAGAGCAAGGAAATTACTGAATATCAAGCCAGAGACTCAAACAGCCTTGCTTACCTGGTTACTGTTCGCACTGGACCAGGAGAGGCTGACCTGCACAGAAGCAGGCCAGCACCGCTAACCATGGAGCAGAAGAGGAGAAGTTTATCCCCGGAACCACCAGAAGGAGGAAGGAGAGGGAAGGACCTGCTTGTTTCTCATTCTAAGCACACAAAACAGGTAATCATCTCATGCTCCCATGGCACATGGTGGGGAGGAAGGAATTTCAGTCTAAGGAAACTCCCCCCACATGCAAGAAACCATCAAGGTTGAGAAAAGAACATTCTTCAGAAACCCAACTTTTCCCAGTTTTTTGATACCCTTTACTTATTCTTGGCCACAGTCTTGATTAACCATAGGGTCTAAGTGTATTTTTTTGAGACAAGAACATCCTGTTGTAGAGCTTTACACATGCTTTTTGGGTTATTTAGCTTTATTGGAATATGGCCATGCCTAGTCCTTTACATGTTCTCTACGACTTTTCACGCTACAGCGGTAGAATTTAATCATTTCAGCAGAGATCCTGTGGCCCACAAAGCCTCAAATACAATATTTGCTCTATGGCCCTTTACAGAAAAGGTTTGCCAACCACTGTCCTAGACAATAGGAAATACCTATTGTTCATCTTCAAGTAACCAGCAGAGCTCTGTGACCCCACTCATTTAATGGGGAAGGTGGCTTGATGTTGCTGTCACTAAAAGTCTGATTTTTAGCTTGAAAGATTCGGAAGTATTTTATTGTAGAATTAGAAAGAAATTCTTTGAAGAGTTGACATGAGAGGAAAACATAATAAGGAATCTGTAGGTAGTAAAGTTGTTCTAATTGTAACAATCACTTTCCATCAGATGTTAGCTCCCACTAGATGCAATTTGTAAACAAAGAATTGTCCTTAAATATTTGTGTTAAATATAATATGGGTCTTTTTTGTCTTATTAGTTATAAGGCAATAATAGCAATACCAACAAACCTAGTAATAGTTGCACATAACACTGATAAAATACTTATATGTCATGCAGTTATAAGCATTTTACTATATTAATTAATTTAAAATATATGAGATTAGCAGTATTATCTCCACTAAACACATGAGTAAACTGAGGCACAAAGAAGTTTTTTTGCCCAGAGTCATACAGATGACAAAGCCATGATTGAAAAAAATGGTAAACTATCCTCTTAAAATTTACATCCTTGGCTGATTTATGCATATGTAGGCAAAGACTTTTGAAAGGAATCATTTTTGGTGGCCAATACTAATTAATTGAGAATAAACTAATATATTGATAATGGATATTTGAGTCCCCAATGTCCATGTCCTATTGGCTACCTAAGCCAAAATATTTTCTCTATCTTCCTTGTATGTGACTGGTTCAGGAGTGGGCAAGCTAAGTCACCTTAGACAAGTGAGGTAGGACCAAGTGGCTTGCTAGTTTCCTCTTTTGCTAGTTTTTTCTGTGTTTCATTGGATAAGAGCTAGAAAATACAACTTTGATTGCTTCTGGAAGCCACTGAATGAACTGACTCTAGGATAACCTTGTGTTAGGGAAACAGAAAACATGGGAGTGGAGCTAAAACAACCAATCCTGAGCTTACCTACCTCCTCTGTCCTACCTGGATGGAAACATATACATTAACTTATTTTTAAAATGCAGATTGAGTTAGATTTTGGGGGGAGACTTACTACTGAAAGTGTCTTGGCTTATTAAACATTAAATCAAACTATAAATTCTTGAGTGTAGGGACCAGATATTAAGCTTCTTGACTAACATATTTAATACTTTGCATAATGTAAATGTTCCCTAGTGGCTTAGAAAGCTGGACTGATGCACTTAGATATAGTGGAATGAACACTGGATCAGGGTTCTTGCTTTAGCTTTGTGTCTAAGATTGTGAAATTCTTTGAGGAAATTAATTTAGGTGTCTCAACCTGTTTCTTCTTTTGAAGATGAGTGATTTAAATATATACTCTTTCAGGCTTAGCATTCTGTGATATGAGATTAAGCTGAATTTATAATAATTTCATACTGAAATCTCTAAAGAGATTTTCTTTTATTTACATCTCAAGTCAGGCCCTAGCCAGGCCCTCCACACACACACACACACACACACACACACACACACACACACACACACACACACATTATATATTACTTATAAAAATAATGTGAAAAATTAATACTGACATTTGAGTTTTCTGGTTGTTTGCATTCTCATTGAAAAGAAACTTGTAATGTGTTTTCAATGGCTTGTTACAATTGTAAAAACACACATACCATTAAATACATTCAGAACCAAAACTAATCATATTTAAGAAAATTATTCACCTGAAATATTGGACTTTCTAAAGAGTTATAATTATGTAAACATTAAATGATAACAGACATCAAGATTATTAGTGAAAATGTGGTAGAGTCTGACTTTAATTTGAATCAAAACTTGGAGAAAACAGTCTTGAGGAAAATCTTGATGGCAATAATCAGTGTAACTACAACGCAACTTGAATAAATACGTGTCTTTTGTTTAATTTGTTGGCCAGAAAATTAAAATGTATATTGCAGTTTATAGTTGAGTATTTATGCAAGAGCAGTAAAATAAGTGCCAACCAAATTAACAAGCTGATTGTGCCAACAACAAACCTCATTTTAGCTAAACTGGATTTGACAAATTGCATGACATTCTGCCTGGTAAACTTGAGATTTATAATGTTTACTGCTTTCAACAATAATGAAACAACAGAGAACTTCAATATCTGACATTTTAATCTGTATATTTCACTTTTCTTCTTGCTAATCGATGCTAAATTCTGAAATATATTTTATGTTTTGTTATTCTTTTAACTACTTAGTTTGATGTAGTCTTAAACTAAAACATTGCATAAAGATTGACTTTTACTTCATTCTTCCCATTTTTAAGGATTAGAATTACTGTGGAGAAAGTTTTTTTTGTTTGTTTTTTTAGGTCCACAAGAAAGCCCATAACTAAATTGTTTGCAAGTTGGAATAAAATTTGTCAGTGGATCTTTTAAGGACAGATTTGTTTAATGACATATTTAAAGATGAAGATTTGATATTTACTATGGCACCAGGCAGCACAGTTGTGAATGGTTAAAATCCATAGGAAATAAAGTTTGCAGATTTCATATGTGAAATAGCAGACATTTCTTTAAACTCGAATGAGTACTAAACAAGCCACTAGTGTTACTTACATTCACATCAGAGAGGGTGAATGAAAGAGCATTTTTAGAGTTAGCACAATTACTGTTTACTTGGAGAAGGTTGGCCATGATTTCTTCAATGTGCATTCGTGAAGCATAACAATGAAGTCATGAGACTGATTTTCACACCAATCTGAATGTTCACTTCAAATGCTGCATTTCAAATTCCCATTTTGGCAGCAATATACTTGCTCTGTTTTAAGTATAGTTGCTCAAAATATTTTCATGAGCCTCCACTGCCATCAGTGGTCATTTAACTCCCTTTGTGCAAAGTAAGAAGATGCAAAAGATAAACCTTTGTTGTTTTATACCACTGAGATTTGGAGGTTGCTTGCTACTGAAGCATAATTTAGCCTATCCTGAGAGAGTCAACATCTAAGGCAGAATTAGGTATCTATTATAAAACAGTGTCAATACAACTGTTTAAATTGTTTAGAAACTAGTTTAATTTAACTGGCTTAAAATACTTTAATTTCTCTCTAAAAGTGGGATGGTACAGTAGCCTGAGACAAGGTAAAACCTGAAGAACAAAGAAAGCAATCTAAAATTTGGAGAAAGCTAGAATTTAAAGACAGAAAACCAAGGGTTTTCATGCTCAGGGAATGACGCTTTGCCTAGTGTGATGGGACAGTGATTGCCCAGGGCAGCCAGCATTTACAGGAAGAAACTGGCAGGAGCTGGTGATAAAGGACAATCATGTAAAGTAAATGGTAAAATTTTAAAAATGGTATTCTTTGAAAAGTTGAATGTCACACTAAATTGTTTGGATTTTATTGGGTAGGCAATATCATGAGGTAGGAAAGTGACATGGTCAAAACTCTTTCAGAAGAGTGATTCTGCAACAGGGAGAGGATGCTAGAAGAGACTTGATCATCAGGTCAGGTGAGGAGGGTATCACAGTAGTCCAGACAAGAACTAATGAGAGCCACGATACCATTAGAAGAAGATAAAGTACCATGATCTTTATTAAAGAACTATTTAAAGAACTAATCTCTTAATTATTAATTCAAAGCACTTTCTACTATACCACATTACCTGAAGAATAATTGTTTACTGTATTGATTTACATTTTGATAATATAAGAAAAATATTAAACAGTATGATTTCAGCTAGTAATATATGACACAATAAACTTCAAGGAATACCTTATGTAGTACAATTATGTTACTCTCTAACAATGCTGCCTTCAATTAGTTTACATATAAAAAAGTAAACTCCATACTCTTCTATTGTCATAAAACCCTGAAAAATAAAATAGAATATTTCTATGAAATTACCTTGATTACTTTTGTGTCCTTATACATTCAGAAGAATTTTTTTTTAATTAAGATAAAAATCAATGACTGTCATTATAGTATAGGAGGTTTCTGTATACGACAGAGTTACACTTAGAGAAGACACATATATGCTCTCAAAGCCCTAGTTTCCTCAACTTAAATTGGGATTACAACAGTGCCTGCTTCAGATGATTATTATGGAGATTAAAGAATTCCTGTAAAGTACTTCATATATTATCTGACATAGAGTAAACTATGCAAATATGAGTAATACTAATATTATTAACTAATCAACAAGTCATTAAATAGAAAGAACTGAAGAATGGGTCATTTAATGTTATTACACATACTGGTAATAATATATGTCTATTTAAAGAGCTTTAAAGTATAAACAGAAATTTTAAAACATTGAAAAACTAAAATTTTCTTAAATCACTTTATTTCCATTCATTCAGCTAATTTTAGTAAGCATCTATTATGTACATTGCTCAAGGTCCTGAGCTAGAAAGAAACAAAATAACAGTTCTAGCCCATAAAATTTTACATCCAAATGGTAAATATTCAAACAATAATATAACAGTGGAAGTATTGGGTGGGCCAAAAGGTTCATTTATTTTCCGTAAGATGGCTTTAGTAGCACTTAGTTGTCTTTAACTTCATTCGAAACAATTTTGTTAGATTTTAGGTGACAGCTGTCATATCAGCGTGCATTAAAAAAAAAAAACACATCAAAATTGGTAAAGGTTTCTGTAACCATTTTAATATTGAAGATGGAAGGAAAAAGGCAATATTTTTGCCATATTATGCTTTATTATTTCAAGAAAAGTAAAAATGCAACTGAAACACACAAAAAGATTTGTGCAGTGTATGGAGAAGGTGCTGTGACTGATCCAACGTGTCAAAAGTGGTTTGCTAAGTTTCGTGCTGGAGATTTCTCACTGGACGATGCTCCACAGTCGGGTAGACCAGTTGAAGTAGACAGCGATCAAATCGAAACAATATTGAGAACAATCAACGTTATACCATGTGAGAGATAGCTGACGTACTTAAAATATCCAAATCAAGTGATGAAAATATTTTTCACCAGCTTGGTTATGTGAATAACTTGATGTTTGGGTTCCACATAAGTTAAGTGAAAAAAAAAAAAAAAAGCAAAAAAAAAAAAACCTCTTGACCATATTTCCACATGCGATTCTCTACTGAAATGTAATGAAAATGTTCCATTTTTAAAACAAATTGTAGCGGGCAATGAAAAGTGGATATTGTACAAAAATGTGGAATGAAAGAGGTAATGGGGCAAGCGAAATGAACCACCACAAACCACACCAAAATCTGGTCTTCATCCAAAGAAGGTGATGTTGTGTATATGGTGGGATTGGAAAGGAGTCCTCTATTATGAGCTCCTTCCAGAGAATCAAACGATTACTTCCAACAAGTACTGCTCACAGTTAGACCAACTGAAAGCAGCACTTGACGAAAACCATCCAGAATTAGTCAACAGAAAACGCATACTCTTCCATCAGGATAATGCAAAACCACATGTTTCTTTGATGACCAGGCAAAAACTGTTACAGCTTGGCTGGGAAGTTCTGATTCATCTGCCTTATTCACCAGATATTTGCACCTTCAGATTTCCATTTATTTCGGTCTTTACAGAATTCTCTTAATGGAAAAAATTTCAATTCCCTGGAAGACTGTAAAAGGCACCTGGAATGTTCTTTTCTCAAAAAGATAAAAAGTTTTGGGAAGATGGAATTATGAAGTTGCCTGAAAATGGCAAAAGATAGTAGAACAAAAGGGTGAATATGTTGTTGAATAAAGTTCTTGGTGAAAATGAAAAATGTGTCTTCTATTTTTACCTAAAAAAACAAAGGCCCTTGTTGGCCAACCCAATATTAGACAAAGGATAATAAAATATAGCTAACGACACCACCTAAATGCCGTTTTGAATTCAAGGTAGGGTTTTATAAAGAAATTCATCATTTGTGTTGAGATGACAAAAAAATCAGTTCTTTAAGAATACAGTTAGTAGAAAACATTCTACAGAAGTAGAGAGGATGGAAACAGGCATGCACAGGAGCGTGAATATATATCAGCTACACATTCTGCTTTTGCTGAAGTCCAAGTGAGAAGAGTGGTAATAACAAGGATAGAAATGAGAGGTTTATTTTACAGACAAGAAAAGTGATATTGAAAAACCATGACCCATTCATCCAATCAATAAAAGAGCACTGATTTGAATATAAGTAGTTCCTGAAACACTTCTGGTATTCTACAATGCTTCCACTTTCAAAGATCTTTTTTTCAAACCACGTATTATCAAACATGGAACATATGTTTCCTTTTGAAGCAATATTTTGGTGCAGTAGTAAGTTTCTCAGCCATCCCATTGGCTCTATTGTAATGTTTCTGAAATATTTATGAATGATACCATGAATCACCATTGTTTTTAGTGAAAGACATTTATGAATTGTAAGCAGAAGCTTCAGAGGTACATCTCCTTGGACACTACAGTGAGTACAGGGGAAATGGGGACTGGCAGTGGGCTTGTGGGAAGTTACATTTGTAGATAAGTCATCAGACAGCATAAGTCAGGGACCAAATTGTTTATAGGCTATGGGTACAAAATGAGTTCAAAGTGATTATATCCAAACATTCCTTCCAGTTATAAAGTTCTATGATGCTAAGACTCCAAAACACCAATGGCAGTGTGAGTTAATGGGGGGATTTCAAATAAAATACAAGTGGCATCCTTGTGCTCAGGTAGCTCATTCTCCAGCAGGTTAGATAGTACACATGTGCTGGAATTAAAAAATGAGGATGCAAGTGCAACATAAAATACTTAGGAGGTGAGAATGTTACTGAGTCCAAGCTCATACTGCTTACCACAAAACAGGCTGATAAATCAAGAGATGAGTTCTTGGGGCAAGGAATAGCAACTTTATTGGGAAAGCCAGCAGACTGAGAAGATGGTGAACTCATATCCCAAAGAAACATCTTGCCCAAGTTTGGACGCTAGTTACTTTTATAGAACAAAGCGGGGATAGTGAAGAGGTAAAGCAAAAAAGGCAATAAGTGGTTGCAAATATTTACTGGTTCTGGCCAGACTCTAAGGGGATGTGTTAATTCTTCCTTCTTGTACCCATTCACACATGGGCCCAGTCAGGATGTTACCTGTGAACTAAACAAAGGTATTTTAGCTTAATGTTCATTGTATGGAAGGCAAGGTTCCTAGAGATGAGCAATTATGTATACTTGCAACACGCCTTTAGTGGTTAACTTGTAGTAAAAGCAATAGAATACAAAGGTTAAAATAAAATAAACAGATCCAATATGGAGTCAGATTTGTTTTTCCTTGTTACAAGAAGAGAAGAAAGCATCACTTTTAATTGGAGAACCAAAAACAAGTCCACAGAAGAGGTGTGATATGTAGAGCCCCTGAAGCAGGAAGTACAGATTGCCCTGTAAAACCAGGGGGAACCTGTGTGAGGGGCTTGGTGAGTTGTTAATAAGGGACTCTTTTGAAGAAAGGGAAGGCATGAATGTCTTATTTTTGTTATATTGGAGAATCAGGTTTCTGTATTCCACTGAGTGTGTCCTATCCCTTTATAATACTGAATCATTGTTAGTAGATTTAACACATGCATTTCATAGAACTATACCTTCCCCAAACCATTTCAAGTCAGAGGTAAATTGAATGGCCTCAATTGTTCAGTCCTATGTAAGATATTTTGGCTAAATACTAAGTTTTAACATGCAATGTACGTTTTAATGTCAAATCTAAAAACCTGTACAAACGTTGGAAAATATTGGGTATAAGTGTTCCCTTATGACCCATTTATATACCTCAGAAGCAAATAACTTATTTTAAACTGATACTAGCTTGCATCTCTTTGGCAAAAATAATGAATATAGACAAATGACTGGCATAATCGGCTCCTCTGAAATAATAGGAGCAGTGGGAAACCAAAGAAGTTCAAAATGAACAAATTTCTTCAATTAATAGAAGGTAAAGAAAAAATACATTTTCTATGCTTTTTCACTCTCTGCCAGTGAGTTACCTTGGATACACCCAGAGATCTGGGTTTGTACTAGTCTATCCCTCTGAAAGTGCTCTCCAAATCTAGAAGCAGGGAAACAAACATCTTACTTTAAATAATAAGTTTAACTTATCACATATCCTACTGTTATTCATTCACATATTAATGTAGCAGCCCTTCATAGAGGATTAAAAATGTGACACACATTAAGGTAACTTGCAATCTAGTGTTAAAGATAAACCTGCAACTAGTTAGTGGTAGTTAAGGTGGTAACTACAGCAGGAGTACAGGCATAGAGGGTAATGAGGAGGCATTAACAATTTCTTCCAGAGAGCTAATTGAACACTTCCTGGGCTGAATAATATAGTGAATTTCATTTAAAAAAATTCAGAAGAGTGGTGTATCTGATACAAGAGTCTTGCAAATTAAGTAAGGTTGTTATTATTCTCATTTTTAAAGAGTTATTAAGGCTTCCATTTTCTTTTTTTTTTTTTTTTTTTTTTTTCTTTTTGCGGTATGCCGGCCTCTCACTGCTGTGGCCTCTCCTGTTGCAGAGCACAGGCTCCAGACGCGTAGGCTCAGCGGCCACGGCTCACGGGCCCAGCCGCTCTGCAGCATGTGGGATCTTCCCGGACCGGGGCACGAACTCGTGTCCCCTGCATCGGCAGGTGGACTCTCAACCACTGCGTCACAATTTTTAAGTGACTTTCTTAATATAACAGGACTAGTAAGAGGCAGAACATGGACTAGGACCCAATCATGATGGAAATAGTCACCTTATATTGAGTGTTTACTATATGCCAGAGTCTGAGTTAAGTTCTCAATATTTTGGGGGCTTTATTATTTTTTTCAATTAATATTCATAGAAACCTATTAAGTAGACCCTATATGTGGAGTATACTGAGAAACAGAAAAACAATAAATTGGAAGAGTATGTTAAAATGATTTTGATAATAGATACAGCATGAGAAAAGTTGACAAATTAAAGAGAGACGCTGGGAAAGAACTGTAAGGATTCATGAACACAAGTATGTCTTTGGTAATCTAAACCCAATCATATACTACTGACTTGATCGTAGTGTAGAATAAAAAAGAAAAATATTTATAAATCCATGTTTTCTCACCTATTTTTCAGTTGGGCATCGCCTCATGGCAGGAGACCCCAGAAGGAATGGCTCCATTGTCCTGAATGCCTTCCCTGCCTTTACCAAATAGAGGGGTCCACAAAAGAATTAGGAGAGATATCAATTGCAACAACACAAATGCTATGCTATTTTGTAGCTGTGGAAAATTGAAGTTTTAGTAAATTACCCAAAGTCTCACAGTTATTAAATCGAACCTAGGTTTTCTGACTACAAAACTCAAATTGTTTAATCTTATACTCGATTGCTCCTTTTATCACGCTAAAGCTTAACAAAGACTTTCTGCTTCTAACGTAGGTTTTCCAAACAGTCTATACATGAAAATTTACCACATCAAATTAATTCTGATGAAACTGGTAATTAACAATGGTCATCAATATTAATAGCAGGAAGTGAAAATAGCTATGGTCTGTGGTCCCTTTCATTGTGGAGTATGTGAATTTATAATTAATTTGATAAACTTCTAGAATACCAATAGGACTAAGAATCATTTTTAAAGCCTTCTCGTGTATTCATTCTATGATTCAAAGCAATAGTCTTCCTGAGGAAAGAAAAATAAATGAAGGTTGAGTGACTGAAAGTAGGAAATAATGTGTTTTGTTTCCTAGTTATTTTTTATTCTAAAAACATAAAAGCAAACTTCCATGGTATTGCATATTTGTATTTTCATTATACTTTAACAATGGGAAAACAGTATTTAGTATTTATATGAGCCTTGTTAAACAAATTATGAATTCATATGTATAAATCACCAAAATATTAGCAGGTAGTTATGTTAGTAAATAACAATAAGTTCGTTATAACTCTGCAGTGGGGAGAGCACCACACTGATAGAATCTTAACAGTATCCCAGTAGGGAAGTTAGAAGCAGGATAATGACAGGGCTATGGGGAAGGGGTGAGCTTAAACTGATTGAAGGAGAGGGTCTTTAAAGTTGGGGAATTGAAAGTGGACAAAAATGGGAATATAATAATTTAGAATTAATGGACACAGTTAAGCTAAGGTTTTGAAGCAACTCCTGATAAGCAAACTATTGCTTGATAAGTAAACTGCTTTGACCAGATGAGCAGAAAATTGGTTCTGATAAATTGACCTGTAGGAATGTCCTGAAGGAAAAAGTGAAATTATTTAATGGTTTATGGTCTTATCTTTCCAGCACAAAGTTTTCCTGATATCAACAACTAAGTCATGTTACCAAAGGTGGGCTACACTCTTCTCTAAATTGTGTTGACAAAGGTGGCTCCATCTTATGGGGGATCCATTCAGGCTGGTGATCCACCAGACTCAAAAGGGGGAGCCCCAGAGAGCTTCTTTTATCCTACTAGTACTTATTTATAGCATTGATTACATAATTAATAGCTTACTATAATTCTGACATCTATCAAAAGGAATTTAATTTTTAATGTGAAAAATAGGCACATGGTCTTTTATTTACTGTTTATTTTTGTTAAAATGTAATCTACATAATAGTATTTGTGATTTCTCAGTATTTACTTGTAAGTGACCTTAGGATTTCTATGTTTTTGTAATCATGAATTCTATTTTTTTTAGTTTGTTAGTGCTTAAGTGTGTTAGTTGAGAAACTGACAACAGACTGACTTATGTATAACAATTACTATTATTTCTATTTATTCATACTAAAATAGTTACTGATAATAGTATTTTATGTGCCATGAAATTGGGTAAATATTTCACATTCAAATACAGTATAAAAGAAATATGCCACTAAATTTGATGTTATTTCAATCCTTAATCCCCCAAACTATATAAAGTTACAAGATAAATATACTTAGAGTTTTATTAAATTATAGTTGAATCTTTTACATTTTAGAAATTTTTATTTTCTTCCATATCTTCTTTTGCCTAACAACTATGTTAACTAATAAAATAATTCTAGATAATAACTACCATCATGATTTTCTTTCAACAAAATAAATAGTAAGAAAAATTAAGTCTCAAAATTATCATTTCTGATGGCAAAATTGTGGGCCAAAATTACAAATAAAATTACAAATTAATTCATTAAAATATACTCTTGCATCAGATATCAAAGTGTTTTTAGTTGGATTCCTTCACAAAAGTGTGACTGTTAAATCAGGCTTTTCAACTAAGGGACAGTATGTGTGTGATTATTCCAGGATGTTATTATGACATATTAAGCTTGGACCAATGATGAAAAAATTGCTGCAGTGAAATTACAGTGATTTTTAGATATCTTTTTCTGTTAACTTCTTTGTATTATGTCTCCTTTAAACCCACCAAAATACTGTTTTTTTTTTTAAATGTGTCAGAGTGTAGATAAGTATTTGAGAAGTATTTTGTCTCTATTTTTGACATGTCTATATATTATGTAAATGTCTCCTAATTCAGCTAATACACCTTATTTTCTTAATTTTTGTAAATATCTCCATGGTTTACCAAATTTTCCATTACACTGGCCAGTAAAAAGACTTAAATTTATTCTTGGCTATTCCTAGAAATAAGCAAAATCTGAGTTTGATGAGTTTTGACAATGGCTAAACATGATCCTTTCAAGTTGAGATGAAGAGGTTGGTTTTATGAACATCCCAAATTTATTGAACCAAACGTGAATCTGTGTTATCTGGTGACTTCCCTTCTCATCACTACACATCTTCCATGTTGACTTCTGAAGCCAGTTAATCTGTAGTGGGCCAAGTCAAGGCCAGTCTCAGATGACTGCGGGAGCTGACTCTTATAGGCTCCTAAATTATTTTAAACAGAATTATGAATTAATTAATTAATCCTCCATTAGCAGGATCACTAGAAGTGAAGACTTGTGGGTTCCTAGAATCTTGTCTGCAGCTGCATCTAACTCATATGTTTATTCAGTCCTTCCATTTCCTTCTTTAGTGAATTCTAGTATCCTAATCTGATATAATTCCAAAACATACTCTAAAGGGCACAGGAAGTCTGAGAAAACAAAGGAAACCATTAGAGATTTCATCAAGGATGAGAAACAATTTCCTTCCCAAGTGAGAAAAATAAGTCTCTGAAGAGAAAAATCAAGAAGATAAATGTTTTGAATCGATTTTTGACTCATAGTGTGCCTTCAATCAATCACAGTTGTACAATTGAATGAAAGAACGAATGTAGTGAGTTATCTCATTTACTCTGGCAGAAATGAGTCAAAAATCTCCTTTTCTAGCCTACTGGGGAATGATTCTCTAATTCTTCTGTTTTTGAACATTACTTCTTTGGGAGACTAAAGAAAGAAGCAACAGCTGTCTCCAGTTTATAAATTTCTCAAGGCAGGAAGGGAAGGGATCTTATTTCAATTAAGGTAGAGAGAAAAGGCCCTTGTCTCTGGGGAAGCTGTACTGCAGCAGAACTGAAGAGGATTTCATGTCCTCTCCCAAGATTCCCTGCAGGAGCTTGAGAAAGTGCTAGAAGGATGAACATGGAATGAATTATACATGAATCTTTTCATCCCTGTTTAAGAAAAGGAGCAATGCATCAATTATGCATTAAGGCTAGTGAGTTTTGAGATTGAGTTATTGAAAATACTTAGAGTTGATAAGCAAACTTTAATATATGTTATGTTAATCTTGTTATATGTACTTTTTCTTAGTAGTTCCCTATTTTTAGGAAAACACCAAAAATGTTATGAAAGGAAAATGGCAGTTGAAGAGGAGTGGACAGGAAGATATGCTGTGAAGAAATAACTAAGAAAAGTAAATATCTGAGTGATTTCATATAAGAAGTCCAAGATATGAATGAAAACTTGGATAGTACAGTACAGACCAAAGGAACTAGGGGAATATTTCTATCTGCCTCAAATTTGCACTTGTTCATTCCAAGGCCACAGCTCTGCTGCCCAAAATAGATACTGAGATATCTAGGACTTAAATAAGTGCAATATCTGACATAGATACAGCAGAATCCTCAGTCCGGTGTGCAATTTAACGTTGAGACAGATTTTCTTGGGGTGAAATTGCATAAAGAAATCCAGAGTAACTCAAGATAACCAGCTGGAAGCTACTAGTTTAGCCAGCAACCCATTCCCAATTATTAAATTTTATTTTCCTTTTGAAATTGTTTTCATTACATGGTGAATAAATACAACAAAAACTTACATCTTACCTAAACAAACAATAACAAGTAAAAGAGAGAACTGTGACTACCATCCACACAACTTAAGGTGTAGAACATTATCAGCATATTCTGTGGCTTTCTTTTTGGTTATCATTCTTTAGTTTTTCTTTATAATCATATACCATACCACTAAACAATATAAAAATACAGTATATGTACTATATTAATAAGATATGTATAAAAAACCTTAAGCAACACATTGTTTTATTGGATGTTTTGAAATTTATATAAATTTTAAAATAATGTATGTTTCCTTTCTGATCTTACTCTTTTTGATCAACATTTTGCTTATTAGAATCCTCCACATTGATGCATATTGCATTTTTCCTAGTATGTATGAGCAATAGTTCTTTACGGCATAAGGATAGAGATGGATGTGTGCATCATACAGGGTGAAAACATTTAACTTTTCCAAGTTGATTTCATCTATGCCTATAATCCCAATCAAATTCTATAACAGCTCTGGTTATTTTATAACTTTGGGAATGCCTCATGTTTTCAGACTGTATAATTTTTGCCATCCAAGTAGTTGTAAAAAATATCTCATGGAGTAATTTGAAATCCTGGTATACTAATAAAGACTAGTATTTTCCCCTGTGTTACTGGTAGTTCATATTTTCTCTTGAGAAGAGTCTTTCCAAGATTTCTATGCCTTATTTGACTGTATTAATTGCTTTCTTCTTATTAAATTGTAGTTTTAGTTTGTCTGTGTTTAACTTTGGATACTGACCTCTTGTCAGTTTTATGTTTTGAAAATGTCTTCTTACTGTTTGTCTTTTATTTTCTTTAGCGTTTTCAGATTAACAAAGTTCTTAATTTAATGTCCTCAAAAAATCCCTCTTTTTATTTACGACTTATTTTTTTTTGAGTCTTTTAAAATAAATACTTCTTTTTCCCAAACTCACAAAAATATTATTCTATATGTTCCGTCAAAAGCACTAAAAAGTTGCTTTTCCCATTTACTTCTTTGGGCCACATACAATTGATATCTTTACATATGACTTTTAATTATGAACAATTTCAATTTTGTCCATAAGGATGAAAAATTTTCTCAAAATCATTTTAAAGTTGCTCCAGAAAGGAGAGAAACTCCTACTCACAAAGCGTCCCTTGATCTTTTTAGACAAAAGTGGTCAATACTTTCTTGTTTGTGATTTCTACAGTTTTTAAATAACTTTAAGGAAAGTCCTCTTCTTCATGTTAATTTCTTTTCAGAGAGTTTTGACAATGCTTAATTCTTTGTGCTTCCATTAACTTCCTCATATCTTAGAACTACTACTTAAAACCCCTCAACTATTTAGTTTTGAAGGGTATTTCCCCATAGTATACCCTAGACACAGAGAGGGGTCTTTAGTCACACCCACCTCTCTTCCCAACATTTCTGCTGCTCTACTAAAACATAGAGAAAGTACTCTTGCCACAAAGTTAAGAAGTTTGGAAAACAGCTTTTTCATGTGCTGAAGTTTGTCACGGTAAATGGCAAAGAGATGTGTCCAGTGCAGCATTTTTATACTTGTGATTTCAGGTAAATTTAGAAATACTACATCATCTTACTTGTGTCCTGCATTTTCAGGTTTGTTCCTTTCATCTTTCTTCTTTGCCTACTTTCTGATTGCTGGAGCTTTTTATTGAGTTCATCCTCTAAAATTGTAGTTATTTTCTCTTTTTCTATTCCTTTAATGTTGATCTTTAAAATTTTATCATACATACTTAGTGTATAAAGTTTATCAATATTCATTCCATATTCTTAGCAAACACAAGGATCGTTGAACACTCTGCTCCTCTTTATCTAACATCATCTTCCATTTTACCTCCATCTTATTTATGACTATTATTATATTATACACATATATTAGAAGAATTCAAATCTAACTGAAAGATATAGGTTAACAAATAGCATTCCAGTTAAGTATGATAAGTTAATCACATAAATACCTGTGCTTCCTCCTGAAATTCCATAAATAGTGAGATAGATAGATAGATATAGATATATAGATATAGATATATTGCTCAGACAAAGGTAGTGTAGATGAGAAAAAAGATATAAAAATGTGCAAGCTGGAAAACAAATGAACAAGGGCTGTTTTGTCTGAAAACAGACTAAACAGAGCTGAGAATTTGGAAACTAAAATTAGGAGTGGGAAAAATAGAGAAGCACGGTGATTTATAGCACAGAATCCTCAGGATCCTCAGGAAACAGCCACACCAGATAACTGGGAGTGTGAGTGAGAGTGGAGTGAAAATCCCACTAGTCAAATGCTTTAGAGCTGATACATTTTTCACCAAACCATCTATGTAATGATGTATCCATCAGTCCTTGAGTGAAATCAGACTAATTTTTAACCTTAATGTGTCAGGTTACCCTGCACAGCCCACTGAGCCAACTGAGACATATGACGACATCCAGATGACGGGAAGCCTCAAATCTTTACAAGATATTTTCTCAAGGAAATTCATATCTTTTATTTCCTGATTTTTATTGCATTTTTTTCTAAATTAACACATCTCTATCTTTAACAACATCAGAAGTAAAAGGAGGCATTTTAAGTTACAGTATAAAACTAATCCTCAATAAAATTAAGTAGAAGTTGTTTTAATACTAGGAAAAATGGAAATATTAAGTGATTATTACAGTTTTCAGACATTCTAACAGTTTACACATTTTAAAGTCTTATTATAATAAAGTAATTACTTTAAAAATGTTTGACTTACAGGTGCAGTAGAGATAAATGGTGTAAAATATCAGTAATTTTCTGGAAGGAAAATCCAGTTGTTTTGCTTAATAAAGGTAAAGACAACTTGGCTCTTTTATTTAGTAATATGAGTTCCAAATCATTTCTCCGAAATCAAAATAGAGTCAACACTCAAAATATGTGCCCTGGAAAAACTAAAACTTGTCAAAGACGTCATATAGTGCCCCAAATTTGCACAACTATGAAGTAATGAATCCCCGTTCAAGTCTTCTGAATTCATATCCAATAGTTCTACCATGAAAGTTACTGTTCTTGACTAGATCCTTTTTCAGTAATATAAAGGCATTTCTGCTAGCCCACCAGAACTTCCACAGTCACTGGAATATAAAGAAAATAAGCTTAGTATTTTAAAAATGTGATTACAGAAAACAAACTGTATTGCATGTGCGTGTTCCTCAACTTTCCATCAATACACTCCATCATGGTACCCCACTGCTCGTCTTTCCTAATCCTGACTCTCTGACTGCTGCCTCCATGCTGGCAATATCACTTTTTGGGCTTATAAACCTTCCTCCTTGGACTCTCATAATGAAAAATATATCATTTCTTCTTTTTTTTCTCCACACTTCATTCCAAAAGAATTAGAAGTGGCTTTTAAAAATGCCACATAGTATGAATAAGTGAGGAAACATGTCAAATATATGTGGTTTGTGCCTTGACATATTAATGATGAATTTTCATATCAGTAGAAGGCGCATGGAAGGCCAGTGGGCCTTCTTAGAGTTTCCTAAATGTGGCTGCTCTCAAAATAAATCCTCTAACCTGTCACACCTGCAGGAAAATGTCCACGTGCAAGAACAACTCCCATCAGTGGGCACCTTAAAGACTGCTCTGTGTGCGTGTGTGTTTGTGTGCTTGTGTGTACTCGTATGTGTACACATATGTGAATGTGTATAAAATCATATTATCTGTACATTTTTATGTGCATAGCATGATTTTAATCTTATTATCTGGGTCCCACAATTTTGAGACACATGATTCTCTTTTTCTTTTGTACTCTTCCCTGTGGGCAGCTGCTGGTTAATAGCAGAAATCTAACAATGTAGAAAGAGCAGATGAAGAGTTGAAAATTACATTTAATTAAAAACTGAATGCTAGGAATAAAGTGAGATATGGATAATCACTATTAACACCTCTATTTCTCCCTTGTCCATCAGTAACGTCTGAGCATTGAAAAGAATTAAAGCTGATAATTGCCACGACAGCTTTAGACTGTAGGTATTATTGAAATAACATGAGAGATAGTAAAATAAAGTACATGAAAAAAGAAAATTAAGTGAGTAAATATAAAGTATTTATGATTCTATTTAATTACATATGAGTAAAGAATTAACTATCATCACAGGGAAAATATTTTACTTTTGAAATGTTGCCCAGAATAAGCAACAACATATCTGGAAAATTAGAAAAGCGTATTTCAAGTTTTACTAATTATAACATAAGTTATTATAGGAGAGGAAAACCTTTCCCATCTTCCCTTCTCAGTGCTTTGGGTGGTCTAATAATTAAATTGACAGAATAACAGGAGAAAATCAAATTTAATTTTGTATATACAGCAGCTCATAAAAATATGAGACTAAAGAAGTGACCAAGGTAGGCAGATTTTGTACCTTTTAGACAAAGAAACAATAAATATAGGAAGATTTGGAAAAAAAAAAAAAAAGGTGCTTAGGCTAGGGGTAGTAAATTAAAGAAGTAACAAAGTTTGTTTCTTCAACCTTCTCTACCCTGAATTCCTTGTCTCTGGTAAGACACCCTTCACATGTGAGATTATATTCTGCTTTCAGAGGACAAAGGAGTGTCAGAGTTTCCTTCGTGCACAGGTTGTTTCTCAGTACCTTTAATTCAAAATAATCTATATGGCAAAGTGGCATATTTGGGGGCAGCCTGCCCTCAACCCCATCATTATTGAGACAGAGTGTTTGGTTACATCACATAGGGGATAGTACTGTAGGAGCATTTGTATTTTTATTGTACTGCAAATTAACAAGCATTACACTTTAGCAATCAGTTTTTAGCACTTGCTAAATTTCTACTTTATTCCCAACCATCGTAGTCCAAATCTTACGGCTTCTGATGAATACACAATGTGACACACCTATGTAAGTTTATCCATGATTGGTCCCCTAAAATCTAATATCATGATACACATTGACAAATAAAGTTACTCTTTCAACATATTTTTTCATTTTGCCATTACTAATCTTATAAATGGAAAGTTTAGGTTGTCAGAATCAGAAGAAAAACTAAATACAAAGACTTCTCAGCATGAAAAAATGAGTCCCTCCTAAACTTGCATGAGCATCTTTCCGGAGCTCTCAGAGCCTAGGAACAACAGAAGAGCCCTGAGTTACTCATTTCATTTTCTCTCTAAACTCGTTGGTCAAGGAGATGAAGGGTTAAAAAAAAGTAACAAAGGTCTCCCCAGCACGGCCACATACTCATTTCTCTATGGAAATGTATTTTTCTCATAAGCCTCATATGTTTTATGTGGTAGGTAAATTTCCAGCCCACCAGGAAGACTCTATATAGCCTATAATATTTCTTAAACAATAAACAGTAGAAGGAGAAGAAGGAGGAGGTATTATATGAATCACCTCAAAGATTAAATATAGCTTAGTTTCAAGTACCTTTAGTAATCAAATAGTTATGTAAATTAGCTAAGAGCTCAATGATTATTTATAATTTTTTAAAAAGCCATACTCGGAAACTAGATGATAAGCACTTTGGAGCCCACTGGAAAGTGTGGTACAGTTTGTACATTCAATGATACACATCATTACACTGTTCTCGTACATGATGGAGAATGTAAGAATTCAACTTGAGGATCTACACTGGACCTTTTTAAAAATGAGTACTGTATTTTGTTAAAAAATTCCAAAGACTGTATGTTTCCAAAACTTATCAGCAGCCCGTTCACACAAAATAAAACTGGTGTTAAAGAACATGAGCTTTGATAAAAGAAGCCCATTTCTAAGATCTATCACTTTGATCAAATTAGCCTATCTAAGCCTGTTTCTCAGATAGAAACATAGGGTTCATAAGAACCTAGTCCTTACACACTTTACAGACTGAAATAAGACTCAAACTAGATGATGTGTGTAATGAGGAAAAGACAATGGGATATGAATTACCTTATTAACAAAATTTACAAAATAATTATCATTATTTAAAAATTTAGCTTTATTCATATATTTTATTCCTGTAAACAGGTAATAAAACAGGTTAAAACAAGTGAGCTGCTCAGGAAGAGAGGGCACTTCTGGACCTCACGGCAGCCCCATCACACACCACCTTGAAATCCTTCGGGTTCTACCTAGATGTACTGAATGTGGCCAGACCATGTGCTTCAGACCTTCCTAAATATCTGCCTCAGAAAAATGTAGAGCATATTCTTGTAATAACTATTTTAAAAATAAATTTTGCAAGATCTTTGTTTCATTGTAGGAGGTTTCTCTCCCAAATACAGACTGGAGCAAATTCTTTGTCTAGCACTTCTACGTATTTTATAACAGAACAACCTTCTTATTGCCATTGTATTGATGAAGAAACTGAAAGGATCAAGTAGGTTAAAATATTTATCCAAGATCCTACAATTTTAAATGATAAAGTGTACAATTAAACCCATGGTTCTTAACTAAAATTATATCTGTTGTAATTACAAGATCATAATAGGGGCCACCTTAATTTTATGGGTAATCATTACATTAAATTAAATCTTTTGTAGTTATTTTAGGATGTTGTACAATTCACAATTTTATAGGCTGACACAGAATTTGTGTGGTAAATTTTTAAAAACCTCCAGAAATTAGAAATGGAAATTCACATTGCCCAATTTATTTAATAAAGCTAAATAAAACTTTAGTATGAAAGTTAGAAAGGGAGCCGGGAAAAATGAAAATTAAAAGGCAATCTCAATCATCAGAATAGGTGCAAGTATCCTAAGCATGGATTCTTGTAAATGAAATCCATATATGTACATACATTGTAAGCAAATGGGATTTATTTCTGGGATAAAAGAAAGGTTTAATATTAGAATATCAAAGTTATTTACAGTATAATCATATCAGTAAGTGAAAAACCAATAAAATTTAATATTAAGTTCTGCTAAAAATGTCAGTGAACTACAGAATAGAAGGGAAATTCCTTTCACAACTCTTGGTATCTTTTTTCTGTGTCCTTCACAGCTTCCACCTGACATTCTTTATAACTCCACTGTTGTTATAACTCTACTGAGGTATGACCTGTATTGAGGTGTAATTGACATATAACATTATATTAGTTTTTGGTGTAAAACATAACAATTCAATATTTGTATACACTGTGGGATGATCACTACAATAAATATGTTGCTGAATCCGAGCTCGTTATGCTCACCACATAATGGGCCAATTAAGCCTGAGACAAGGTGTTGGGGCAGGGAATAGTGACTTTATTCAGAAAGTCATCAGACCAAGAGGATTGTGGGTTAGTGTCCCAAAGAGCAATCTTACCTGAGTTAGAATTCAGGCTTCTTTTATACTAAAACAGGAGGGGATGTGGCTGGTTGTTGCAGACTTCTTGGTGCAGGCCAGACCCCAGAGAAGATGTGAATCCTTTGCTCTTGCATCTGTCCATGTAGCTCTTATCACCATATTACTGTAAGCGTCCAACAAGACAATTGTTATTTTTTTGTTCTTTTTTGTTTATGTCTCTGTATGAATGGAAAAGTGTTATATTTTTAAGGTCAGAGCCTTGAGAATGGGCTATCCTGTATATTTCATGCTATAGACAACATTCCTTTGCAAAGGTGCAGAGCCAGCATGACTAAGCACAGGCAACAGAGCACAAAGGTTAGAGCTAAAGGAATAGATCCAACATGGAGTCAGGTTTGTTCTTCTCTTTCAAATCTAGTTACCATCCATCACCATACATAGTGGCAACAGCAAAAAAATTAATCAGTAGTCAATGTAAGAAGAAATGGAAAATTTTATTCGAGCCAATCTGAAGATTATAACCTGGGTGACGGCTTCTCAGAGAGCTCTAAGAACTGTTCTGAAAAAGTAAAGGGGGCGAGGCTAGTATATATGTGACTTTGGTAAAGGGGTACATATGTGCAATCAAGCACTCATCTTGGTAGAAGGTTACTGCTGCTTCTGAGGAAGAGAGATCTTAGTTAAAGCACTCATCTTGGTAGAAGTTTACTGCTGCTTCTGAGGGAGAGAGATCTTAGTTAATGGTTTTAGCACTTTTCTAAGTACGGGAAGAGGCAAGAAACTGAGTTCCTAAAATTTTCTCATGGAAATACTTAACTATCTTGTGGTCAGTTCTGCCAGGTTTCCCACAGCACAAAGTGCCTTATATTGATCTTCACCCAGAATTCCTTTCAGGATGTACTGTAGGTCAGTGACTACAATGGCTAATGACTTGATTCTTGTAGAACTGGATGGTGGGCAACATTCTTTATCTGACAATCCCTTCTCTTTTGGTCTTAATTTCAACCAAGGTTTGGGAGGCATTTCATGACTAATTTGCCCCATAGTTCTAGGAATGCTCAATCCCAGGTCTGTGTTGATTTCTTGATAGGTCACTCAACGTGCTATTACTGGTCTAGGCCTTGTTAACAGTAACTGAAGAGGAGTCTCTCAACCTCCTGTCTTACTGGTCTGTTACAGTCCAGGAAATTGTTCCCTCTTGGTGCTTCCTCCCATACCTAGATTTACACTACTACAATCATTGCTCTTATGGGACTATATATTTGATCAATTGTTTCAAGTCACCTAACCATCATTAATTTTATCAGAGGCTCAGTCATACACTTGTTTATGCAAGAAACAATAACCTTGTAAAAGAGGCAGGATACAAGTAACAAAGCTAATAATGTTATAAGGTCATAAGTATTTAAGCTAAGAACTTCCCTTAGGTGTGGCCCAGTTTCTCCCCAGGTTGTCTGACCAGTCTCTTCTGCACCAATCACTATCTTTAAAGGAAATGATATATTGGCATCATACCTAAAGTTCACCTAAGGTGTCTGCACGTACAAGGCAAGTGGTGGGTCATCATGACACCTTACAGGACTGAGAAAGAAATGTTATCTTCTAAGGAGTTACCTGGCTGGTACCAGAAGAAGGAAAATTGATCTTTATGGTTGAGCAGGTATTTCTACCCTTGGGGACGTCTGATAAACACAAAATGAAGATGCACAGTGCACTCCAGAAGGGAGGGAGGAGATCCAAATGGGCAGAGAAAGAATTTTATGATTAAATTTTTCTTGTCTTGCCTTAAAATTTGAATTTTACTTCACAAATAGTTAATTTATTCATTTTTGTGATGAGGACATTTAAGATTTACTCTCTGACCCCCTCACCCATTTTTGCCCACCCTCACCCCCATCCCCTCTGGCAACTAGCAATCTGTTCTCTGTATCTCTGAGCTTCCTTAATGAGTTAGAAGGTATCACTTATAAAAGAAGAGCGAAACACTACACTCAAAGGTGAAGGCTTAAAAGCCTTCCTTCAAAACAAACAAACAAAAATACCAAATCTCATTTTAATTATTTCAGCTCATTGTTTCCTCTGATGGTCCTAAGCAATGTAATAAGACAGTTTAAGAATTAGAAACAAAGATCTCATTACTCACAGATGATACAGTATTGTTAAAAATAGGAGAGTTTAACCAGATTGCTTCATATAAAACAGTCCATTGCTTTTCAATATGCCAACGTGAGTTAAATATGTAATATTACAAAGGACTATTTAAAATAGCAACAAATTCAGAAGGTTTATAGAAGTTAACCTAAGAAATTATGCACATGACCTTTATAGAGAAAAGTTATAAAACTGTATTAAATGTTTTAGAAGCTCTAGTAAAATGGAGACATATATACGTCCATGTGTAGGAGGATAAAGTGTCACAAAGATATCAATTACTTACAATTTTTTTCCATAAAATCAATGGGATTCAAATAGTTTCTATTCAGAGTGTTTATGTAATTTAAAAGGATGGTCGCACATGTTACTGATTCCAATATTTGTATCAAAAGGCACAGGACAAACAGTCAGTAACACAATCCCAAGGAAGGAGAATATGCAGCATTGCATTACTCGATATCAAGACGCACCCCAAAGCTATACTAATTAAGTCAATCTTTGATTGGCTTGGGGTTTACAGTCTGATCAACGGAATAGAATAATGATCCCGTAAATAGACCTACATAGAGGAAGGGGATGCATGACAGAACTGGGAATGTAGATGAGTATGGGAAGGGTGCCTGCTCTGTAAGTTATCCTAGGATAATTGGCATTCCACCTTAAAAGACAAAGGAGAGGGCTTCCCTGGTGGCGCAGTGGTTGAGAGTCTGCCTGCCGATGCAGGGGACGCGGGTTCGTGCCCCGGTCCGGGAAGATCCCACATGCTATGGAGTGGCTGGGCCCGTGACCCATGGCCGCTGAGCCTGCGCGTCTGGAGCCTGCGCGTCTGGAGCCTGTGCTCCACAACGGGAGAGGCCACAACAGTGAAAGACCCACGCACCGCAAAAAAAAAAAAAGACAAAGGAGAAAGAAAGGGCTGTAAATAGTCTATACAGAGTCAATACTAAACAATCCTACCATAGACAACTGGCCGAAATGTTTTTACACAGGAAAGTGGCATGATTTGATTTGTGTGTTACTTCCTATACTGTGGGTGACTATTAAAGGAATTTTCTCTGATAATCTATTTCCATTTGCCAGTGAAAGAAAAATATTGGGATCATAGGTGTTGTGCTTCCTTTCACAATGACTGCTCACTGCTTTCAGAGAAAAATGTGTTCAACTGTTTGACTGGTTGTCTCTCAGTTTGTCTTGCAATCACATAATTTCTTAAATCTGCCTCTGTAACTCCTATTTATTATATATTTCCTTTGGCTACATGGAGGAGTCTCTGCCAATCTTAAACTACACTTTCTGGCTTTGCATTTCAGTAGTACTTGTTTTGATACCTTATTTTTTTTGCATTATACAATTATACTTGCTCTATAAATTATGTCATTGACTCACAGTTCATGGACTAATCAATCTGTGAATATCTATGACAAGAACAAATATTTCATAATTTATTTTAAAATATACTTACTTCCCACAAAAGCATTTTCAAATGGCATAAATATTTAAATTGACAGGAAAAAAATCAGCATTTTTGAAAGCATGAGTAGAGTGTTTAACAAACTTGGTACAATAGTAAACAGTGGGTGAAGGTTAATTTGCTTACTTTCTCCTGCTTTATTTGGAGATATTAAGCTAATTGAGATGAATTTAAATGGACTACATAAATTTGGATTTTAAGGTGAATTAAACACAATTTAGAGAATGTGGAACTATATAGTATTAAATATGGAGAGTATTTTGTATTGGTAAAATCCAAGCTCCTCTTTCTAGAAAAAATGGAAATTAACAAAACCAAGTCACATGGTATTTCTGCAGCTGATAATGTGGTTGTGATCTGCTCACTGGTAGAATCAAGACTGAACACAGGCTTCTTAACAAACTAAGTACACCTTCCTTTATGAATTATATTTATGTGATACATATAATCTTTTCTCAAACTGAAACTTCATTTAACAGAAAAATTTGCACACACATACCCACATATCACAAATGTCCACTATTTTTTTCCTAGATATTACCTCCAAGACACATGAAATAATAAAGGATCATTTTGCATTTTCAGTTGCAAATTATTTCTTAACATTTAGTTAGTGATACATACTCCAGAGAGAAATACATAGTTTGCTATGAATGTTTCTTTGAGTTTGAGTGATTATTCATGGATTACACTGATGTTGACAATAATCTACTAGAAATAGGGTTAAATAATATAATCCTTTTTAAAGTGTCCAGTCTTTATAGAGTCATTATCAAACTATTAATATTGTAGGAGAGACTGGTATTCAGTTATTCTCTCATAAATTTCCAACTTACATGTTTAATCTTACATATAGTACACTAACCACAAAAAAGACTCCATTCTTTGAAATGTGATATGCTATACCATAAAACCAAAAGAAAAAGACTCAGCTAAGAATTACTTACTTTTTCTATGTATTTATTTTATTAAAGGAAAATGTGCTGTTGGAGTAATTGTTTATAATTTATCAAAGAAGAATATTATACACATTAGTTGTATTTTGTTTGTTCTAATTTAAATATGTATTTATGCCTCAGAAGCTATATTTGCCATTTCTTCTAAAATATATTTATCCTATTATTCTTCTAATCTATTTAAAACACTTCTTTGTGCTATGGGGGAAGGCAGGGTTACTGGCTTCTGATTTTTCACTGAAACTGCTTTGAAGTTTTCTTTATCTAAATGCATTGGAGCTGGCTATGGGTTACTGTGCACTGGAAATTCAAATAGTTTTGTGTCAAAAATTTCAACTGTCCACCCAGTATCAACCAAATTTCACATAAATTTTTTAGTGACTAGACTCATTTGTATACTCAATATGCACGGTTAGAAATGAAGGTAAGAACTATGTCTCAGAAGGAGAAGCAGAGGCAGGAAGTTGGAGATGAAAGTTAAGGTCTCTGGCTTGGACATGTGATTTGCACTTCAAGTCTTTGATCTGCTAATAACCAGGAAACAAAGTATGAATCTGGGAAGTACTGGGATACCAACTTCATCTGCGGTGAACCCTACCCCGATGTCTCAGTGGGAACTGGCCCAATCCTCATCTCCAGTGGAGGGCTCCATGTGTGACCCAGTTCTAGCCAGTCAACTGCTAGGAGAGGTTCATTCTACACTTGGGAAAGTTCTTCCTTCCTCTTTTGAAAGCTGAATGACTGGGGGCACAAATAAAGAGGTATGTCACTTAAGCTACCACTGGCCACCATATTAGAATCAGGAGAAAAGCAAGCCTTAGATTAAAGCTTGCCATGTGAGTAGAAGAACAGAGACAAGAAATCCAGCTATTTTATGAGGACGCAGCTGAGCCTCTACATACATAAGCATCCATCTGGAAGCCTGTCCTATCCTTGAGCTTCCTTTTACATAAGCCATTAAATTTCTTTGTTGCTGAAGCTACATTGATCTGGGCTTTCTGGATAGGTACACCAAAAGCATATAACCTCATTCAGAGGTATAATTATAAAATGAGGGCATACAATTCAGATAACAATTCTTCTATTTGAAAAAAATGAAAACCAAAATTCAGGAACTTGTAATTTAGTTCTATATAATGAAAGATGTGTGGAATTATAGCCCATCATTACTGAATATAGTCTCTATACATATCTTTTCTTCACAAAACCATTCTGTAATTCCCACCACCATTCTTTTTAATAGATTAAGATTTTCACTAAGGGCGATGTAAAATAAAATCTGTATTCATGCATTTGAATAGGAAACACTACAAATATAGTTGAATACTCTTTGCAAAATATTTCCTGATTTTTTAAAATTCAAACTTAAAAAAATGTAATTTTCCAACCACATTTAAAGAAAATTAATTATATTTTCCATAAGAGATAGTGTTTTTACATGTTTAAGAAAACGAAGCACTTGGGGTAGAATGCTGAACCAAACATATATGGCTCTTGACCTCATGTAGCTTACAACCGAGTGCATGTGTGGGCTTTTATTACAGAGCACTAATCACATGATGGCAAAGCCACTTAATTTTTAAAAAGTTAGTCCAAAAAAAATACGTATCTTAAAATAATGAAATTAAAATAAGTTTCGAGTTAGCTACTGTTGGAAAATATATTTGTTTCTGAACCATTTTAAAGATATATAGTGTTTTCTTTATTTCACCAATGTTGAGTACATCCATGTTGTAATGCTAGTCTTTTTCTAAAATGTATTATGCTTTTTTACATTTTGAACTTTAAATATAACAGATATTTGTCTCCATTCACAATTCATTCAAATAAATGGATGAAATTTTTCAAATTATTTAATGTTTTGCCTTCAACATCATCATTAAAATTCTACAAGGAAAAAATACTTGTCTATATAACATAACAACTAAAACAATTCAAAAGCCAAAATTGAAAGCATTGTTAATATTTTCAATCTTTAAGCAACTTTCTAATGAATTCCTTGATTAAAAAAATTTATATATATGTTTTTATGTCTACAAAGCACAAATGTTTTCTGTCAGTATTTTGAACCTTTTTATTTCTAGTTAAAGGGAAATATTTTTCTTTGAGGTTTAGCTGATTATTTCCTTAGAGCTTTTTACAAGTTTGAAAATTTACACAATGAGTATTTCTAAAGCTTTATTGAAATCTTAAAATAAGAAAAATACTCTGCACAAAATGTAAACCGTGTTTAAGTTTTAAAATACAGATTTTATGAAGAGTGTTATCCTATGATGGGCAGTAAACTAAATCTCACATTGTTTCATGAATAATCTCTTCTATCAATATTAATTGTGAAAGAATAAACAATTTGGAAGTTTTAAATGAGAGTTTGTATATGTGTATGTGTGTCACAGAAGGAGGACAGAAAGGAGAGAGATTCAAATTCATGGTTACAGGAATATCATCAATCAGCAAGGATCAATCAAGTATTTATCAAAGAAAAGTAACTTTTAATAATGATATAATTAACTTAGAGAAATAAGATAACTAGGTTTCATTAATCATATATTTATAAATTTAAGAAATTAAATTGTCGAAGTATTTTTCTCAAAATGACTCTGTATTTTACTTGAAAGACTAAGGCTAATTAAAACATAATCATTCAGCAAGCAAAAGTAAAACAAAGAGAAAGATGTTTTTTAAGACGCTGAGATAATATAGCATTGCTACAAAAAGGTGGCAATTCCTTTATTTGCCAATACCCTTTGTCAGCCCTCAAACACCACCAATCAAATTAACAATGACACAAATCAAAATTTTGTACCAACATCTTATATATACAGTGAATAAGGATGCCTTTAGAAAATGTTCCTCTTTCTGGTGACCTGTAACATAAAATCTAGGTAAGAGTACTCGAAGATCTAGACATCCCTACCCTCCAATGAAATTTGATCATGATGCCCCCAGTACATATAAATTATGTCAAACCACTGTGACAATGGCAAAGAAAATAGGTGCCCAAGCTCGTCATAGGTAGAAAAGAGTCAGGTCAGAGCCATTTCAGAAAACATTATGCTAACGTTATAATGTGATATCCGACCATTGAACATTTACTTCCAACATAAATTGTATTTTCTTTCTGACCCCACAGATATCAGTTGTGTTTGTTATTACGGAGATTCCTATCTAGAATTTCGGAATGTGTTTTTAAATCCACAAAATAACATCTCCCTAGAATTTCAGACCTCCAACGCCTATGGACTCCTGCTCTACATCAAACAAGACTTAGATTCAGGAGATGGACTTTTTATTCAATTATTTATTGAAAATGGTACTTTAAAGGTAAGTCAAATTTATTTAACATAAATTTTATGAAGTTGTTATGATTCACCACTTTGGTGGTTATTATCAATATAAAATTTAACCTTAATTATGTCTTTTATACTCATCACCAGGCTGTGTGTCCTGTTTTTCGTAATTTCTTCCTGTTTGGTGTACACTATTTATATATCAAAATAGTATATGCTTTAAATAGCTTTCATTCTCTTCTTTTCTCTATATTTTCAACTTTTCTTCCACAATTATATTTCCCAATTTCTCAATTATAATTGCTGCAATTTTTTATAACTTTAATGGCAGACGTGACCTGGGAACCCCTGGGAAACCCCAGGTTTCTTTCAAAGGATCTTTAAGGGGAACACTCTCTTTATAATAACACTAAGATGTTATTTGTCTTTTTCGTACTCATTTTCATAAGTGTACATAGTTTTCCAGAAGCTTCATGATGCGATGTCATCCCTCTGATCACTAGTGTAATGTATACTTATATGTTTTTGTGTTTTAAAAGTCTGTTTTAATTTTAGTATTATACATATTGATAGATATAACCCATTACACAAAACTCTTTGGGGTCCTCAGTAATTTTTCAGAGTACAAAGAGATTCAGATATCAAAAATTTGAGACTGCTCACTTAAAACTTGTCAGTCTTCATAACAATCTTCCTTTAAAAGTCCAAAATTACACAGCTAAATTTTGAAGCCAATGATGAATTGAAAATGCGTGCTCTTTTCCCAAGACCATTCTACCTTATCAAATCACATCATATTCCTGTTCTAAATACTCAGATTAAGGAAGTCATCACTGCAATAAGGTAATTAACTCAACACAGTCTTGTATATGAAACATGACAACAGTATTTTTGCCTATCATTTCTTTTAGATGTTATTTAAATATGATATGAATTTCCATAGAAGTGTGAGGTACACCTTCTAATTTAAATAAGCCAAGTTGTACAAGTTTGATTTTCTTTAAATACTCATCTTTCTTAAGTAATATAACACATATACATAATTTAGTAAAATGATATAAACAAATGTCAACCCGACGTAGCAGATTAGTAGTGGTAGCATTATCTTTATTCATTCATCCATTTTTTCACTCATTCATTGAACATTTATCCATCCCCAGTGACAGTGCCAGTTTGTGAGGATTCAATGGTAAATAAAACACACTTTGTTCTCAAATTGCTTCGAATTGATTACAGATAATAATAACAGGTGAAAATGGGACAAGAAAATAGAATTATGTAATGAATAGAATACTATGATGAGCCATCAAACGTCAGTCTGACCCTTTAAGATAAGGTTTGCTGATCACTGCTCTACAGCATTTTCCTCGACTAAGACCAGAAATTTCCGTTAGTCTTATAATATGCAGAAAACATGAAGAGGCCAAATATAAGGAACTATAAAGCACACATAATATTGAGCCCTGGTCACGTCCAGCACATTTTTCTACTCCTAACTCAGCTCACAACTCAGCCAGCCCCTCTCACCACAGTGGATGTCTCCAGAGACATGGTGAACCACACCAGAGATTTGTAGAATTATCAGTGAAAATATGTATGAAATAATGGAGAACAGAGATTTCTTTCACTTTCAAGTGGATAAAAATAAATTCAAATTAGTTGAACTAAGACATTTAGGAATTATAAAACTGTAATGGGTGAAGAGAGGTGTAGAATTTCTTTCTTTTAGGTTTTATGACAAAGAAAACATATATTGATACTCTGTAATAATTACTATAATTTATTGGATTGCAATTACGTGTTGGGCTCCAACTTAAGAAAATATATTAAGCTCATGGACTCTAGAGCAAGAATGTTAGAGTTGGAACACCAGCTTGGCCATTTAGGGGTTTTGAGGTCTTGCAAAGTTTAAGCTGTCTGCGCTGGAGTTTACTCACTCATGAAAGAGGGTAGTAAATGTAGGTGTGAGGTTTAAATTAGTAAGTGGATAAATATTGTGAAGTTAGTGTAATACAATGGGTGAGTAAGTAAAGGCATATAAACTCACAGAAGAAAGCCTGAGACATATTAATACAATATGAGGAGTAGGTTTTTCTCTCTGTATTTCTATTTCTTTTTCTCAAAGACCTCGCGGGCCAGTGGAGGTTCTCAGCATGTTCGGTATTACACATGCTCTTTGAACTCTTTCAAAGATGGTAGATCAGGAATTGTTACTCCGTTGTGTCAGTCCAAAATCCATGTCCTTTCCACACCCATCACTGTAATGATTTAAAGGAAATTTCAGTGCTATCCTATCTTTATGATTTTAAGATTTTCCTTAATCTGCTATGATTTTTCGAGACTATGCTCCAATTTCCTCATTCATTTTAAAAGTATAATCACATGGGGAATGTATTTACATTACAATTTTCACAAAAGACATATTATGGTTGAACTCTTCCAGTGATCATAATTTAAGACCTATTCAAATTCTAGAAATGCAGAATTGTTAGTCAAATGTTTTTTTAGGAAATTTAAGTTTCAAAGATAAATATATCAAATTAATGTTTAAAACTATTTCATTGGCTCTTTCTAATAACAAGGAGGTAAGCAGATACATCCATTGTTGGGACTCAAATGTCAGTCCCTTCACTTATTAGCTGTTTCATGAATCACTGTGCCTCCCTGACTGGAGCAGATCACTCCCCCTCAGTTTCCACCTCTGAATAAAGAAGGTAATAAAAGGGTAGTACCTACTTCACAGATTTTTCTTGTTTTTTGTTTTGTAAGAAAGCAATTAGGTGAAACCTATCAATTACTTTAAAAATCCATGGTACAGAGTAACAATCACAGTAACTATTGTTTTATAGATATCATAAAGAAGCTATTTATAATAAAAGAAAATATTCAATACAATTAATAAAATCATCCATTAAATATTTTTAAATGTTTAACTTTTACATCCCTGAAGATAGGAATTAATAAGTCTTAGCTGTACCTGAAAAATAATTTTCTGATATATTTGAACAAAACAAGGAGATTACCACCCCCAATACACACACATTGTTGGCCAGTAAATTATCATTTAAACCTAAATAACTATTTTAACTAACAACATAGATCTCCTAGTGATGTACATAAGAAATAGCTAAATTATTATCCATGCTGCCAAAAATATTAAATATTAAATCTGGTCACCTTGATTGCATACTAGACACAGCATAAAAATGCAATAGACAAATGTGGCCTTTTACTTAGTTACACATGGCTTGAGAAGAATGTACAGCCAAAGGTCATGCAACTGATTTTCTGGTAAAGTACATGTAGATATATTTGTTTTTGAAAATCTCAGTGCTGTTTAACATAGTTCTTAAAGTGAACCCTCAGTAGATAATTTTATAAAGGAAAGGAACCTTTTTGAGATGACCAAATATAAAAAGTTAAGATATATAGCATTATGTTTACCTTTGGATTACATGTGGGAAGATATAGACATATCAATTTAATGTAGCTAGATGCATAGGAGTTATGAAACACTATGCAACTGTGTTTCTTTAACTTATATGTGGCTTACAGATCTCTAATAGATATGCTAAAGACTATAAAGGCCCTTTCTGTGAAAGAATGGCCACAATATAACTGATATACTTTCAGGAACATGCTGTTGAGAAGATGTAGGCACTGCAGCCCATTCATGGAATTCCCAGGGGTGTCTGGCCAAGCATATCTACTATAGACGTGATTTGCTCCTTTTAAAACCATAACTCAGTTGGTCCAATTAGCAATAATCCCACAAATGGCCATAGTCCCCTTCAATCCTCTGGAAGTTTAGGATGAATGATTAACTTTCATAATCTTTGTTTCCCTTGTGTGACGTTAACATCACTGTCTAGATGGTATACACTAGTGTTTGCATTGCTCAGTTACTAGTATCTAAGGAAAATTGCCTATTAACACTCACTCCCAGCTAGCTGAAGAAGCTGCCTTTCTCAACCAGGCTCCCCAGAATACAAGAGAAGCCAGAAGTGTGTGTTTGTGTGTGCGTGCGTGTATGTATGTGTACATGTGTATGGTTTATGTGTATATATATATAATATGTATGCATTTATGTGTTTTTATTCTAGCACTTATTAGTTGCACATCTTGAGCTGTCACTTTAATTTTCAGACTTCTTATCTCTCCAGCACAATAAAATATTACTGGTAAATTGTAATGTTCAATACAAAAATAAGATGTTAATTTCACACTGAAAAATTGTTTGAGGAAAAAATTTTTTTTCCCGTAGTACCACTTTTTCTGTGCCGGTGAAGCAAAATTGAAAAGCATTAACACTACTATTAACGTGGATGATGGACGAAAGTATACACTGCTTATCAGGTAAGATACACTTTTTATTTCCACTTCATCTCATATGCAGCAAAGACTACTTCTCTGGGTATTGTTCTTGCACTTTAAAGTGGAGGCTCTCCTGATTAATATTCACATATTCTTGTATGTAAATTAATGTTCATCAAACCATTCTGTCTTTTCTATATGTCCTAAAACAGTACTGGGGAAAGCATGTTATAGGAACTATATTATCAAGGAATTTACATAAGCAGATTTATAAAAAGAAGCCCTGAAATCCTCACAATGTTTTCCACTTAGAGGAGTTGTGAAAACAAACTGGTATTTCTTTTGATAAACAAAGTCAAATATATTCATTATAGAAAATGTGGAACATTCAAAAAAACATAAAGAAAAGTAAAATGATCCATTATACCACAATTGATATAGAGTAATGAATATATATTATTATATTCCTAAAAGCTGCATTTGAAGTTGACTTTACCCTCAAATCCTCACCAACATCAGATATAATTTTGCCAATCTATTAAGTGAAATTGACATTTCCCCCTAATTTGCATTTTTTTTATTTTTAGTAAGGTCTAATTTTTAATACCTAGTATATATTATGTGTTTTGCCTCCCTCCACCATTTTTTCTAAATAAGTGATATTTTGAAACACACACCATCATCCTTATCCAGTATGTAGACTAAAGTAAGTTATTTGGTTATGGCAATAGGTTATTATTTGGTAAAAATAATTAACTGTTTAAAGCCAAAAAAAGAAGAAAGCAAAGAGGCAAGAAAACAGAGACTGGGAAAGAAGTAAAAGGAGAAGTTTTAAGGAAGTCTACCCTCTTTCAGCCAGAACTACCCAAATCCTATTGTCTAGAATCCAGGCTCTTAGGGAAAATTAATGAAAAAACAATTTATTATCAACTACATTGTGGAAAGGTTACATCACATATACCTTCCCTGACACTCAAAATGTACGTGTGCATTTTGAGACTCCTGAGATCCTAATTTAATAAAGTGTCGCTTTCTTTGCTTAACTCAAGACATGGGCACAGGACACTTTAATGTTTTTCTTCAGCATTTTAACCTCTTGAATAATCAATGCTGAGGACAATGCTCTTTGGAAAATGCCATCCTAGCCAAGGTGATAGTTTCCCAAGGCAGAGTGTACCACCATCTGGACAGATGGTGGTCTATGAACATTGGGGTAGCAGTGAGAATTGTATAACAAAAGACATATTTGGACCCTTCAAAGGAAACAAAGGCAGGTGAGAAATGGTGGGAGAGACAGAGAGTGCACCAGATGATGCTGTTCTAACTTGGGGAGTGTTGAAAAAGGGTTAAAAAATAAATTGAGAACACGGTAATCATAGTTACAGTTTATTAAACACCAATTATGTGTCAAGTCATAATTCTATTACATACACAAATTTATTCATCTCTAAGAACAATTTAATTATTAACTTTTATTATAGTTTCTTTCATTTTTTATTGAAGTATAGTTGATTTACAATGTTTCAGGTATACAGCACAGTGATTCTTTTATACATATATATAGATTCTTTTTCATATTATTTTCCATTATGTAGTTTATTATTATATATTGAATATAGTTCCCTGTGCTATGCAGTAGGACCTTGTTGTTTATGAATTAACATTTTATTATAGTTTTACTATCATTTCCCAGATGTAGAACTAGGAGATATAGAGGTTAAATACAGAAAAAAAAAACAGCTTGAAAAGGGCACAATTCCAAGGCTACTCAAAAACGTCTGAATATGTTTTAAGTCATGGGTACAATGACCCACGTTGTAGAAACATAGTGTAATTTGATCTCTTCTCTTCTTCTACCCTGAAAGAACTGCTGCATGTTCAAGATAAGATAAAGATAAGAATTATAAATGATGTGACCTGGGCTTCCCTGGTGGCGCAGTGGTTGAGAGTCTGCCTGCCGATGCAGGGGACGCGGGTTTGTGCCCCGGTCCGGGAAGATCCCACATGCCATGGAGCGACTGGGCCCGTGAGCCATGGCCGCTGAGCCTGCGTGTCCGGAGCCTGTGCTCCGCAACGGGAGAGGTCACAACAGTGAGAGGCACGCGTAACGCAGATAAATAAATAAATAAATAAATGCGAATGATGTGCCCTGCAAAAAAGCCTTCAAGCAGCAAGAACAATATTAATTAGTAAACATTAAACACCCACCATATGCCGGATGCTTTACAGATACAGAACTAACTAAGCATCACAGACTGGGGGACTTAAATTACATAAATTTACTTTCTCACAGCTCTGGAGGTTGGAATTCTGAGATCAAGATATCGGCAGGACTTGCAGCAACATGGCTGCAACTAGAGATTATCATACTAAGTGAAGTAAATCATAAAGAGAAAGACAAATACCATATATCATGTAAATGCAGAATCTAAAATATGACACAAATGAACCTATCTACAAAACAGAAACAGACTCACAGACATAGAGAACAGACCTGTGGCTGCCAAGGGGGAGGGGTTTGGGGGAGGGATGGATTGGGCGTTTGGGATTAGCACATGCAAACTATTATATATAGGATGGATAAACAACAAGGTCCTACTGTATAACACAGGGAACCGTATTCAGTACCCTGTGATAAAACATAATAAAAAAAATATTTTAAAAAAGAATGTATATATATATATATATATATATATATATATATATGTGTGTGTACATATATGTGTGTTTGTGTATAACTTTGCTGTAGAGCAGAAATTAACACAACGTTGTGAATGAACTGTACATCAATAAAATTTTTTTAAAAGATACTGGCAGGGTTGGTTTCTTCTGATGCCTCTCACTTGGCTTGTATATGACTGTTATCTCCCTGTATCTTTGCACCATATCCTCTGTGTGTCTGTGTTCTAATTTCCTCCTCTTATAAAGACATTAGTCATGAGGGATTAGAGCCCACCTAATTGTTTCATTTTAACTTCTTATCTCTTTAAAAACCCTACCTTCAAACAGTCACATTCTGAAGTACTGAGGGTTAGGACTTCAACATATGAATTTGTTATGAGTCCATAACACTCATTTTGCACATTTCAAAGCTGAGGATCATAGAAAGTAAGCAACTTTCTCAAGATCACATGGTGCTAGTCAGTGCGAGGGCAAGATGAGAACCCAGATCTCTTAAATTTTTCTACTATAGCATGTCCAGTCTGTGTTTTAAAAGTGACTACATACTCTTTAAAGTGTTTTTTAAAAGAAAAACATTACATCTCAGGGGTACTTATTTTTTCTCTATCCTCAGCACACGTCACTTTTAAGGATATTTAACAGCAAAAACAAATCACTTTCCTTAAAGTTATATAACTACAATTTGTTTTTTGCAATTTACACACACTATTGTTTTTTATTTTTATGAAAAAGTAGTTGACAACCTGTCTATATCTGGTCTAAGTTATCTAAATTCAGAAATATTTCTTCACACGTCCTGGGTTTGTTTGAAATAATGGAAAATTTATAGAAATATTCATTTTTCTTATGTTTATCATCTATAAAGAACAAAAGTGGAGCTCCATTAATTTTAGTTTTCTACACCTTTAAAACATACTTAGAAGTAAAAGGGAAAAAGAAAATTTCAATTTTGTTTAAATCAATTCAGGAATGCTGTGGCTATAATTTAAAAACATTATATTCTGCATGCACGTTATTCTTTATTTTTTCCTGGACATGCCGCGCAGCATGTGGGATCTTAGTTCCCTGACCAGGGATCAAACCTGCGTCCCCTGCATTGGGAAGTGAGTCTTAACCACTGGACCACTAGGGAAGTCCCTGTGGCCATAATTTTTTGACCATTAACATACCTTTAAAGTAAAGCTAATTGTATGCACACATTTCACTCCCAACTCTACACTCTCATCTTGTTTCTGTTGGATGATGACGTTCCATTGCATATGAATATAGGAGAAGTATCCTTCCTCCCATGCTCTAGTGGAATAGTGGGGAAAAAAACAGCAAGGCTGTGCACCACCTATGAAGAAAGGCTCTCTCAGAAAGACTGAAACAAATACTCTCTGTGAAAAAGTAACTTGAAAAGCTCATTATTTTTGGAAAAAGGAAAGACAGGATTTCTGCACAGGAGCACGATACTTTTAAAAAAGAAACGTGTGATTATTTAACCTAACAAAAGCAGGAAGGAAAATATTGAGTGCTTAAATCAGGTGAAATGCACACTGGTATAGTAAAGGTACTAAAAGTACATGTACTAAACCTATTTTACTGAGATATTAGCTAAAGCTGTTGTTCATCTTTTAATGAAAGGGAAAGTACAAATGAAACCAAGTAGCGATGTTAGGCTGCAAAACCACAGCATATAGTACATGAAGAAGAAAAACAAACACAAATAGGTAAGCATTTGTCACCCCACTCTTGAACACCTTGGTACACTTAAGGATGAGGTGCTCTGTAGATTATATCAATGGGCTCAGTCATGGGTTCAATTGTGTCTCCAAAGGTTTGCATTGAAGTGCTAATCTCCAGTATCTCAGAATGTGACCTTATTTGAAGATAGCGTCTTTAAAGAGGTAATCAAGTTAATCTGAGGTCATTAGGGTGAGCCTTAATCCCATATGACCAGTGTCCTTATAAAAGAGGGAAATTAGGACACAGAGAGAGACATGCACAGAGGGAAGACAGTATAAAGAGAGGAGAAGGTGGTCATCTACAAGCCAAGGAGAAGGACTTGGAACACATCTTTCTCTCGTAGCCCTCAGAAGGAACCAACACTGCTGACACCTTGATCTTGGACTTCTAGCCTGCACAAATGTGAGACAATAAATTTCATTTGTTTAAGCCATCCAGTCTATGATATTTTGCTGAGGCAGCCCTAGCAAAAAAATACAAGTTTTCTTGTCTTCTTGCTTCCTATGTGGTTCCATCAATGGGGAACACTGGAAAGAAATTCAAGAGACAAGCAAGTGGCATCATGATCTATAATCCCTTGACCTTTGTATGGTGTCCCAGGGGCTGGTTCAGTCCCTCCTGTGAAGGTATCAGCTCCTGGCTGATGGCGCTCCTCCAAGTACTGATGACTCCTTTCTTTCTGGTGGCCTTTAGACATAGAAGTGGTATCAGAGTAGCCATGTTGTGGCCCAGGAATACTATAGTATCGCTTGTGGTTCTACCCCCAACCACATCTTTATAAAGAGCTCATTTATTCAACCTTATTCAATTTATGCTAGTTCAAATGTGTTTTTGGCTGAACACATGAGTCTCCTCCAGTCAGCATGGCAGAGAATGGGTAGATGGTTTACTGGTAGGGGAAAGCAGGCATGGAGGCGGCATGTCTCATTTTCGCTGGCATTCTGTTGGCTAGAACTTTGTCATATGAACAAACCTAATGGCAAAAGGAGCTGGGAAAGCTTTTCTAGCTTTGAATCCAGGAAGAAGAGAAATGAGCTAAAACAATGTGTACTAGACAAGATGAGAAATATTTCTAAAAGGGGAAATAAGATAACTGTCTATCTTTAGCAATAAAGACAAAAAAAGTTTATAATACTTAATAGTTAAATTTCAACTACAGAATTTATATTTCTTTTAATCTTGGCTCTGAGTGGATTACCGGATTGCTTATACAAATAAAATAGAAATTAATGTATATACTTTTTACTTATTATAACTGCACAAAAAATGTCTACAATATCATATTACCTGTTGTAAACAATTGCTTCATTCCACTGTCTTTCTATGACTTAAATTATCCCAACAGATAACTGTCTTGCCTAAAGTATGGGTACACAATGCTTAGGAATGATAAATTACTTCATCTTCATACTGTAAACCTTGAACTTCTTATCTGTTTGAGTGGTAGAAAATAATATAAAAATGCAGCAGACTGTGCATTCAAAACACAGAGCAGTTTGAAAGAAATAACTTATTTTATATATAAATGTGTATATATATATATATATATATAAACAAAGACATTGTGTGTATATATATAAACACTTATATATACACATATAACATATATATAAAGATAATTGGAACATTATAACCACAGCAAGCATCAAAGATTTCTGCTTTGAAGGTATTAATAATAAAGACAAGGACTAGACATGTGTCAACCAAGGCAGGAGTGCTTTGGCTCAGATGGCAGGAAAATCAGTGAGATAGAAAAGGAAAGAGAGAAGCTCCCACATCTGAAGAGATGCCAGCTTCTGGCAGATCCCAGGCCTCTCAGACAGTTTGGCTTCAAAAACGCTGTAGTTGAAGGCAGTTCTGAATTAAGGTCTCAGAATTCCCAAGGAACCAGCTGTGTGGCTGACAGGGTCTTGGCGCTCCAGCCTGGTGTCAGGCCTGAGCCTCTGAACTGGGAGAGCTGAGGTCAGGACATTGGGCCACCAGAGACCTCCCGACACCACATAATCATAATATGAACTGGCAAGGGCTCTCCCAGAGATCTCTGTCTCAGCGCTAAGACTTAGCTCTGCCCAACAGCCAGCAAGCTCCAGTGCAGGACACCCCATGCCAAACAACTAACAAGACAGGAACACAACCCCATCCACTAGCAGAGAGGCAGCCTAAAATCATACTAAGTTCACAGACACACCAAAACACACCGCCGGACATGACCCTGCCCACCAGAAAGAAAAGATCCAGCCTCATCCACCAGAACACAGGCACCAATCCCCTCCACAAGGAAGCCTACACAAGACACCGAATCACCCACTGGGGGCAGACACCAAAAACAACGGGAACTACGAACCTGCAGCCTGTGAATAGGAGACCCCAAACACAGTAAGTTAAACAAAATGAGAAGATGGAGAAATATGCAGCAGGTGAAGGAACAAGGTAAAAACCCACCAGACTAAACAAATGAAGAGGAAATAGGCAGTCTACCTGAAAAAGAATTCAGAGTAATGATAGTAAAGATGACCAAATCTTGGAAATAGAATGGAGAAAATACATGAAGCATTCAACAAGGACCTAGAAGAACTAAAGAGCAAACAAACAATGATGAACAACACAATAAATGAAATTAAAAATTCTCTAGAAGGAATCAGTAGCAGAATAACTGAGGCAGAAGAATGGATAAGTGACCTGGAAGACAAAATAGTGGAAATAACTACCTCAAAGCAGAATAAAGAAAAAAGAATGAAAAGAATTGAGGACTGTCTCAGAGACCTCTGGGACAACATTAAAGACACCAACATTCAAATTATATGGGATCCAGAAGAAGAAGAGAAAAAGATAGGGTCTGAGAAAATATTTGAAGAGATTATAGTTGAAAACTTCCCTAATATGGGAAAGGAAATAGTCAATCAAGTCCAGGAAGCACAGAGAGTCCCATACAGGATAAATCCAAGTAGAAACACGCCAAGACACATATTAATCAAGTTATCAAAATTAAATACAAAGAAAAAATATTAAAAGCAGCACAGAAAAAAAACAAGTAACATACAAGGGAATCCTCAAAAGGTTAACTGCTGATCTTTCAGAAACTGCAAGCCAGAAAGGACTGGCAGGACGTATTTAAAGTGATGAAGGAGAAAAACCTACCACCAAGATTACTCTACCCAGCAAGGATCTCATTCAGATTTGATGGAAAAATTAAAACCTTTAAAGACAAAGAGAAGCTGAGAGAGTTCAGCACCACCAAACCAGCTTTACAACAACTGCTAAAGGAACTTCTCTAGGCAGGAAACACAAGAGAAGGAAAAGACCTACAATAACGAACCCAAAACAATTAAGAAAGTGGGAATAGGAACATACATATCGATAATTACCTTAAATGTAAATGGACTAAATGCTCCCACCAAAAGACACAGATTGGCTGAATGGATACAAAAACAAGATCCATATATATGCTGTCTACTAGAGACCCACTTCAGACCTAGAGACACATACAGACTGAAAGTGAAGGGATGCAAAACCATATTCCATGCAAATGGAAAACAAAGGAAAGCTGGAGTAGCAATTCTCATATCAGACAAAATAGACTTTAAAATAAAGACTATTACAAGAGACAAAGAAGGACACTACATAATGATCAAGGGATCCAAGAAGAAGATATAACAATTGTAAATATTTATGCACCCAACATAGGAGCACCTCAATACATAAGGCAAGTGCTAACAGCCATAAAAGGGGAAATTGACAGTAACATAATCATAGTAGTGGACTTTAACACCCCATTTTCACCAATGGACAGATCATCCAAAATGAAACTAAATAAGGAAACACAAGTTTTAAATGACACATTAAACAAGATGGACTTAATTGATATTTATAGGACATTCCATCCAAAAACACAGAATACACTTTCTTATCAAGGGCTCATGGAACATTCTCCAGGATAGATAATATCTTGAGTCACAAATCAAGCCTTGGTAAATTTAAGAAAATTGAAATCGTATCAAGTATCTTTTCCAACCACAATGCTATGAAACTAGATATCAATTACTGGAAAAGATCTGTAAAAATTACAAACACAAGGAGGCTAAACAATGCACTACTTAATAACCAAGAGATCACTGAAGAAATCAAAGAGGAAATGAAAAAATACCTAGAAACAAATGACAATGAAAGCAAGATGACCCAAAACCTATGGGGTGCAGCAAAAGCAGTTCTAAGAGGGAAGTTGATAACAATACAATCCTACCTAAAGAGACAAGAAAAATCTCAAATAAACAACCTAACCTTACACCTAAAGCAATTAGAGAAAGAAGAACAAAAGAAACCCAAACTTAGCAGAAGGAAAGAAATCATAAAAATCAGATCGGAAAAAAACACTTCCTAACACCGTAAACAAAAATAAACTCGAAATGGATTAAAGACCTAAATGTAAGGCTAGACACTATAAAACTCTTAGAAGAAAACATAGGCAAAACACTCTATGACATAAATCACAGCAAGGTCCTTTTTGACCCACCCCCTAGAGAAATGGAAATAAAAACAGAAATAAACAAATGGGACCTAATGAAACTTAAAAGCTTTTGCACAGCAAAGGAAACCGTATACAAGATGAAAAGACAACCCTCAGAATGGGAGAAAATATTTGCAAATGAAGCAAGTGACAAAGATCAATCTCCAAAATATACAAACAGCTCATGTAGTTCAATATCAAAAAAAACAAACAACCTAATCCAAAAATGGGTAGAAGACCTAAACAGACATTTCTCCAAAGAAGATATACAGTTTGCTAACAAACTCATGAAAGTATGCCCAATATCACTAATCATCAGAGGAATGCAAATCAAACTACAGTGAGGTATCACCTCGCACCAGTCAGAATGGCCATCATCAAGAAATCTAATAAATTCTGGTGAGGGTGTGGAGAAGAGGCAACCCTCTTGCACTGTTGACAGGAATGTAAATTGATACAGCCACTATGGAGAACAGTATGGAGGGTCCTTAAAAAACTAAAAATAGAACTACCATATGACCCAGCAATCCCACTACTGGGCATATACCCTAAGAAAACCATAATTCAAAAAGAGTCATGTACCACAATGTTCATTTACAATATGCAGCTCTCTTTACAATAGCCAGGACATGGAAGCAACCTAACTGTCCATCAACAGATGAATGGATAAAGAAGATGTGGCACATATATACAATGGAATATTACTCAGCCATAAAAATAAACAAAATTCAGTTATTTGTAGTGAGTTGGATGGACCTAGAGTCTGTCATACAGAGTGAAGTAAGTCAGAAAGAGATAAACAAATACCATATGCTAACACATATATATGGAATCTTAAACAGAAAATGGTTCTGATGAAACTAGGGGCAGGACAGGAATAAAGACACAGACGTAGAGAATGGACTTGAGGACACGGGGAGGGGGAAGGGTAAGCTGGGACAAAGTGAGAGAGTGGCATGGCCTCTAAATAGTAGTGGCATACACTACTAAATGTAAAACAGATAGCTAGTGGGAAGCAGCCGCATAGCACAGGGAGATCAGCTTTGTGCTTTGTGACCACCTACTGGGGTGGGATAGGGAGGGTAGGAGGGAGATGCAAGAGAGAGGGGATATGGGGATATATGTATACATATAGCTGATTCACTTTGTTATACAGCAGAAACAAACACAACATTGGAAAGCAACTGTACTCCAATAAAGATGTTAAAAAAACAAAGGAAAGAAATAAGCCATTTAACCACTTTCCAATAAATAAAGATTTTTTTTCTCTAATGAAATATGCACATTATTCATTAACCTTTTCATTAACCACTGCGAATAGTGTTAAGAAAAACATGCCAGTAGAATAATGATTTTACTTCAACTTGTACAAAATAATGAATAATTGATTCTGCTTCTAAAACGATATTTACAGATCCAGCAAAACTTTCCTGTAACATAAACTTACTTTTCTTTCCATTTCCCCAATGGCATATATTTATTCAACACAAAATATAGTGAAAAGGAGTGAAATTTTGTCATTTAAATTTGGAAACTGAATTTTAAAGTGTAATCTGCACTGGTCAGTTAATCCAATTAGTAATTAAGCATTTTAAAAGTTATCATGTTTAATTCAACTTATACAAATACTCCAATAAATTTTCAATTATCTTTTAGAAACTCTTTTAAAACACAAGTTAAGATAATTAACCACTTAAAGGTAGGACATTTCCTATCATATTACTTGAATATCTGAAAAATATTGGCTATTACAAAATTACTGAAATTTATCTCAGAAAAAGTTACTTACTATTATTCATACTTTTAGTGAAAGCAGAGGAACCCAGAGCTAGTTCCATTTGTACCTAATATATACATTAAACATCAGAGTTTCTGTTAGTATGTTTTTTCCTTAAACAAGGCATTAGTCATTACTCCATGGAAATTAAGGCTGAAACTATGCAGCCAAGGTTGGGAATATCTTAGGTGGGATCATCCGCAGAAAGTGCAGACATTATCCTCAGCAGCATCTGGCAGCTACATACACGTGCATTTATGGGGAAGCTATCATGTGCAGGTATTCTTACCATACATCCAGGATATAAAAACTCACAGTACACAAAAGACAAAAGCCTGAGTCTTTTTTTAGGAAAAAAATGATTTCAGAATATATTTTTGAGCAACTTTTTAAACAAGATAATATTATAGGCTAGAAATAGACAAGATCATAAAGTAGAGCATCCAAATGCATGCTCTTAGTAGGTAAGAAGTGATGGGTGAATCCTGACAATTCAGTGACAACTCCTGAGCCAGCCAAATGCATGGTTCTTTAGAGGCACAATTATCTATGGGAACAAAGGCTAGCAAAGCATAAATACACATTTTAACAGGTGACCATTTATTACCCATGTTCTTTAATTTGCCCTGATATCTGCCTTGATTTAGATGCTGATTTGTGCTTTCCCCTGTAAGAAAGACACTCTGATGTAAGTGAAAGTTGAAAATTCCGACTACTTGAATTTTCCTGCTACTTAATAGCTTGACTCACAGCTTGTCTTTCTGGCTTGCCTCATTTTCCTCTCAACTTGCCAAGAAGTGAACTCTGTCTCCTGTGCTAATATAAACATAACTGAAAACAAACTGAAAGTGGATAGTTCATAACTTTAACATTACATAAACGAATACGGAGACTAAAGAAAGGTCTTGCCAAAATAGATAAAACAAGGTTATGCCAGTCATGATTCTGCAAAACCTGTTAAGTATTTAAGTGTAAATGTAAAAATAAAGATTAGGGTTGTCTTATTAAGAGAAACTTGCAATATTGAAGACAATTGTTGAATGATGAAATTTAATTCTCGTTAAAAACCTGAAAAACTATGATTCAATTTGGTGCATTTTGAAATGCTAAATACATGATACACTGAATTTAAATCTTTACATTTCTGATTTTTTTTTTAAGTAGACCACCACAGTATAATTAACTTACCAAATCAATGTCAGAAAAGTTAAATGTTGGGGGTCACTTGTGTGGTGGAAGGTGAAGTCACTTTTGAAAAATGTTTAGAATAATCATCATTATTATTTCTGAAAATTGACACAATCCAGCTCCTTTCACAAATATTTTGGAATCCTTTCACAAGTTGAAAATGATTTATTTCTTTAAATATTATTTCTAAAGTCGCTTCTAATAATGGAAAGTGATTTTGTGGAAAGGAGTTCCAAAGCATAACTAATGCTTTGCTTTAATGTGAATTGTCATTGTATGTTCATTGGAATGAATTCAGAATCAAAAACCAAATCCTTACAGTCAGCCTTCCAAATCCATGGCTGCGAAACCTGCGGATACAGAGGGATGGCTATACAATGCCATTTACTGTAAGGGACTTGAGCATCCGTGGATTTTGGTATGGGGTGAGGGCCTGGAACCAACCCCTTTGGACACTGAGGGACAACTGTACTTGCTTTCTTTAGTTGTGTATTATCAGTTTTAAAGCATGTAAAATTTTTCTGTTGTCTTCAAACTTTATTGAAAAGGATCATCAAATATCTTTTTCTAGTATGGTCTTTTTTATAACCAGAAGAAATTAAAGATAGCAGGCTTCAAGTGAAATCAATATAACAATAGCAAAGTTAAGTTTTCAAGTAATATTCTAACTGAGCAGTGAGGCACACAGCCGAAAGGGTCTCCACAGTTCATTTCCTAGAGCCCACACGGCGTGATATGGTACGTATATCATTTATGTTGTACACATGAATCTCTCCCCACGTTGGCTTTCCTTAAAGTTGTAAGTTACCTGCAAGTTACCTGCTGCTTTGGCTCACTCTCTAAGTGACCTTGCAGGTAGCTTTAATTGTTAAAGCCTCATTGATCACCACATGCCATTAGGAGTGAATACATTAGGGCTGCATCCATAGATTCAGTAGCGGAAAAATTCTAGGAACAGTTGAAATGTTAATTCCTCAATAATCCTGTCTGACAAGTTTATTTCTGTGGTAACTAATTATCATGCTCCTGTGAAGAAACACTATGCTAATGATTTGCCCAAATTTATGCTAAAAAAAGGTTTTGTTTTCTTTTAGAAAAAGATTAAACTTCTGCAAGATTTTTTTTAAATGATGTTTGGAACAGTGTGAGGATATTGTATAAAATGTTTCTTTTGAAGAATTTACCAAATTAGAACAAATTAGGGATAGCTGTTCTCTAATTGTCAAAAACAAAGTGTGTCCTAGAAAACCCGAAGAGTTAAGCATAGCTGGAGACTTAGGTTGTTAACACTGGAAGCCATGGCAGGGTAAGTGGCTGAGAGGGGGAAGCAGGGAGATTATGAGAGAATACCAAAGTCAGAAGGAAAGGACTTGAAAGAAAGAGTGCGTCCCTCTTGCTACTTAGAGGACTTGACGTACTTCTGTCCAAGGCCAACTCCTCCCTTTGTACCCTTCCCTCCATCAACTTTCCTTCTTGCATTATCCATCTTTCTCTGCTGGACAATTCCCCCCAAAATAAAGGCAGGCTTTAGGGATAGCCCTACTGGAACACAACACCATTGCAGATCTTACTTTTCTTTTATTCTGCTCAGCTACAGAGCCAAACATCTCAAAAATTTGCTACACCTGGGATTTCAGTTTTGTCACCTGCTATTTATTCTTCAATCCAATCCGATTTCCATGGTGCCACAGTTGACACAGCTTTGTTAATACGACCTGTAACTAGGGAGTTTTATCATGTAAACTGCTAGTCTTTTTAGAGTGAAAAGGGTGCTGTTAATTATTACCCAGAACAACACATATAAATAGGCACTATTCATGTAAAGCAAGACAGTGATCACCCTGTATGATCAAAACGCCAGTAGACACTTTTTCTGTCTTCATTGTACTATGCATTTCAGTGAAAACACTCTGTGATCTCAAAATCATTTATTCTTTCTGTTTTGAAAAGAGTAAACTTGTAGTACCCCTCCTATCTCAGTGGCCAATCTTCCTTCTCTTCTTATACCTGTTTCAGCTTAGACTTTTCATCTGACTTCCAGACTCACATACCTAAACACCTACATAATATCGCATCTTGTAAGTCTCATCTCAATCTTAAACTTAACACTTCTAAAATAAAATTCCTCACGCCCTACCCCTATCAACCCACCTCTAGTCTCTACGCCCCTCCCCAGCCTTGTCTGCCCATGGCCTTTCCTATCTCATCATATAACTGCCTTCTTCTTATATACTGAGACTTCTCTTTGACCTCTTCCATCATTTTTATTATTTACCACCAAGCCCTACCAGAAAATCCTTTCCAAAATTTCATCTTTCATCTGCCCAATTCTCTCTCTCTTCTCTGAAAACATCCTGGCCCAAGTCTGCCTTTTTTTTTTTTTTTTAACCTGTACTATTACAGTTCTCCATTGCCTGATTCTAAACATTCATCATGATTTGGCCAGGGTGATTCAAAGTATGCTGTACTGTATCGAGTCGCTTTTGTTTGAAGTTTCTTCAGTAGCTCACCTTTATGCTGAGAATGAAATACAGACTCTTTGTGCTGCCAACAAGAGCCTGCACAGCTGGGTTCCTGCCCATCTTCCTCTACTCGCAGAGCACCTGCCAGCGTTCCGTTCATTGTGACATCCTGTTGCTCGCGGACTCTAGAAGCTTTTCGGCTTTACGGCCTCTCCTCCTTCTCTCTGTCCTCACGCTGTTCCTTCCAGGTGTCCTCCCTCTTGTTGCTCAGTCACCCCTTTAGTTGAACCCTCCTAAACTGTCCTTTCCACCCAGGTATTGCCTGTCATAGCACCTATTTTTATTGTCTGCCATTTGTTTTACTCCTTGATTTTCTCTCCTCCTAAAGAGAATGTGAGTTTCATGGGTTCAGGGACTTGTCTGTCTTGTGCCTTGTTGAATGCATCCCTAGCACAGTAACTGGAACATGAGTAGTCCATTAATAAATAACTATTAAATAATGAATGAGACGCAGGAATAAAACTTGATTTCAGATCTCAAAGATGGTCAGGTGCTGAAGAGCAGAGAAAATTTCCAAGGGAAGGAAGGAAATCATAGTGAGCCTTGTCTGTTGTCTAAAGAAGAAGCAGGGTGTAGAGTAAAATAAAGCAGACGTGGTTTGGAATAGCCATAGAAATCAGAAGTCCTAGTTACATAGGGTCTCTGGGCTTTCCAACTACCCAGACTCACTCCCAAACTTTTTCTCCAGAGTTACAAGACCTTGTTTACATTAATCTGGGTGACAATCTGATACATTATAGTATTTAATAATTGATAAAATATCAATAATTATATCAATATTTTGAGTCCTACTTTTTCCAAATACCCTAAAATATTTCCTAGTTTTAAACTTTGTAACAGATGCCTATGCAGTTTACTGGATGTGTTTGGATCTGTGTGCGTTTAGGTTGTAAACTGCCCAAAATATGGAAACAGAGCTGATTTAGCTGAGTTATCATTACTATGGTTATTTTAGAAAGATGAAATCATGAGCTGGTTTTCATTCTGAGTCAGACTTTACCTTATAATATTTTGCAGTTGATGTGTGTGTTAATTGTTGAAGAACACTCTCACTAAAATAGAAACTAAATTTTATTAAAATGGGTGAAAAATTTTAGGATAGCATTTAAAAGGAATTCAGAGTGGAAAGCCAAGAACTGAAATAAATGTTTTCTTCCATAAAGTTATTACACTTAAAATTATCAAAAGTAATTATGTTCGTGTGAAGTATATTTGAAAGTAACACAATCTGTTCAGAACTGCTCAAAACTTGTCGTTAGTGACCCTGCTGGTGGCTCTAGAGAATCTGGTTTCTTAGCAGACCTATTAAAACCACCCAATGTCTATGCCAGGATTATCATATCACCCCAAGAGGCATGACAATTCCATTATGTTAGGAATTTTTACTTCCCACATTTCCATCAATACTTAAGACTAATTAGAAATATTGTATGATATATGCCTAACCTTGCAGTTAAAATGATTAGCTGTCTGAATTTTGAATGGACATTGATTTCACAACCAGAGAATGAAATTGCTGAATGTTTCTGGATTTGATGGCTTCAAATTGATATGTATAGCAGGTGACAACCTTCTTGAAATGACAATAGTTATACAATTGGATTGGCTTCCTTTCCAATCAGACTTCATATCAATAATGATTAATCTATGTGGAGAAAACATTCTAAAATTAAAAGCTGAGCACTTGGAGAGTGAGACTTTTGCTTATTAATTTCATATTCTCAGGATCTAACCAATTGCTTTGCAGAATAATTAATAAATTTTATTGAAAGATTGGTTGAATGAATGAACACAATATGTTAAAATAGACATTCTACATTGTCAGAACAAAATTATCCCCAAAAAATGAAAGAAAAGAAAGCACTTTATATGCCTATAGTTCTAGTAGCAAAGCATTACATTTTAGAAGACAAATATAAAATGTTATCTATTCTATCAAATGTAAAATTAACTGTTTATTATGCACCTTGTTATGCTGGAGGAAAAAATCTACACTTCTGAAAGTAATGGGTACTCTCAGATCCACTTGTGAGGTGACGGGAATATTAAACCAAGTAATGAAACAAGGTGAATGTAGATATTATGTTCATAATAATTAACCTCTTGCTCCATCGTTGTAAGACCAATTAAGAACAAATTTATTAGTAAATTTCATTGCACTAGTGTGATCATAATCTTCATGTGAGGATTAGCTCCTGAGACATATTTTTTTAGGAAAAAAAGCAAGGAAGGAATCAAAGACAGCACTAAGAAAATATTTTGCCCTCAGTCAATTGAGTGTTCATGGCAGCAAGGGCAGCATTTGCTCCCTGAGGCTCCAACCCTCCCCTTGATAAAGTACCTGGAGGCCATAGGGACAAAGGGGATGAGCAGTCTGCTCCTGCCTAGTGTGAGCCCTCCACCTCGGCCCTTATTTCTTGCTACCAAATGAGAACAGAGGTGTCTGTGTGCTCTGAGAGGGATAGACATGTTCAGGCCTCTGTCAGCACTGCACAGATGCCCCATGCTATTTTGGTCTAACGGAAGGAAGCTATTTGAGTGACTGTTCCCAAAACAAGGAAGCTGGCTTCAGGTAACATGAAGTCTTGCATTCAGTGGGCATCAAATTTAACCTCCTTATTGGAAAAGTCTGTCCTTAAACTACAGCTGAATTTCTCAGTCTCAGCACTGCTGACATTTTGGGTTGGATAATTCTTCGATGTGAGATGCTGTCCTCACAACAAGGTTGTTTAACAGCAACCTGACGTCTATGCCTTCCCTCAGTTGTGAGGAGCAAACATGTCTCTAGGCATTGCCAAGTGTTCCTGGGAGGAGGGAGGACAAAATCATACCTCCCTCCATTGGGAGCCACTTACCCACAGGTGCACACACACACACATACACACATGCACGCACACGGGCGCATGCAAACACATACACACACACACATGTACGCAAAACACATACACACGCATACACACGCACAGACACGTACACACACAAATGCACACATGTACACAGGCACATGCACACACGTGAGTAATGTTTTAATATTTTTTGTCCTAATTTTGGGGAAAGAAAGAAAGAAAACTGTTAGCCTATTTATTTTGAATGTTTTTGAAGAGTAAATAACACATTGATTATGTTCAGGATTTAGAATGTGGACTATCATTAAATGCTTCATGAAGCAAGATAAATTTCTGCTTGTCAGCATGGCCTGACTCAAAGAACGACCTTAATTGAAAAAAATATCCTAGGTAAGATAAGGCAAAAATAATACATATTTCTGCCTGAGTCTATAAAACAAACTGATGAGAAATAACCTCCCAACTGCCCTTCCTCAACCACAGCACCTGTGATACAATAGCCCAGAGAGAGGACTTGTGAAGAACCGGCCAGGGTGAGACTTTTACAAATTGAGATGGGAGCAGTTTTTACCTTTTTTAAGGTTCAAGTTGTGGTCACAGACTGGGCTGTTGTGACTGATCTCGCATTTTCCCTGTTCAGGTGACACCCTGGGACTCCCACACTATTTACACAGCCATTTCTGGAGCATGAAGGCTGCTGGCTGTGGGACTGAACCACTGTCCACAGTTCATTCTTAAGACCACTGCAGCCCCTGTCTCTCTCAGGGGCTACATCATCAGACCACAGATGAGTCTAACTTGGGAGAATATGATGGAAAACGTGAATTTGGTGAAACTTCCTTCTTTTTCCATATTACAGCTCCCCAGTCACTGCCACCAGCAAAACCAGGCATCTTTTCCAAAGTTAGCATATAGAAATCTCAGCCAGTAATATATACGTGAGACATACAATTTTTATTTTCTACAACTTCATTTCCATTTTTAGTCTCCATTCTGATGAAGGAACAGAAAATTCATTCTAGTCAATGAGAGTCCCCTCGGCCTGTACTTTCATCACGGGGCCGGGGCCCAGGTGGTAGAGGTGGTCATGTGCACCAATAGTCTTAAGTCAACAGGCCTCATACCAGATACTCTGACTTTACCTGGTTTTGCTCATTAGATCACACAGAAGACAGAATCTAGAACTTCTTTAGACTCAAAAACAAGAAGAAGCTCACTTAGTGCCTTCCTCTCTTTAAGAAAGAAATAGCACGGGGGGTGCTGCTTGGAAAATAAAAAGGTTACAATTTCCAAAACATTACCCTGAAGCTTCTTAAAGCACACACCTTAATATATATTCAATTGTACTGTGTGCTCAATTATGAATAACTGGAAAAGCTATTCTGCAACTCAATAAAGGTATTTTTTATAAATAGGATTTTATGTGGGTATGAAATTTTATGGTATGAAATAAAGGTGGGGCTTCCCTGGTTGGACCTGGATTGGGAGGAACTGGATGGATGGGCAGAGGGCTACCACACCTTCTCTGTGGCTTCCCTGTCTCCCCTGGAACTGCTCCTAAGTCACAACTCCAGAATCCCCGCCCCCAAAAAAATCATAGGAAAGTACTTTTAACAACACTGTATGTAATAAGTGCTTTTTTGGAATGGTATCAGTAGCAAAATAGTTACAAGTAAGAATGTGTATTTTTGGCTGGAGTTGAAAACTAGGATTATTTCTTTCATCTTTCTGAAATAAGAGTTAAGGGACAAACAAATCCTAAAAAAGGCAACTTTAATGAACTTCACTGTATTTTAACTGTGTGAAAATTGTCATTAGTCAATGCAATTTAGTTCAACAACAACAAAAGTTATCTTAGCCCATTTTTATCAGGCATGGCTAGTTTTACTTTTCTTGGTATTGAAGAAGTATAATGCTATAACAATTAAAGCAGGTTTCTGGAAACAAAAAACTTAGAAGCATATCCTGACACTGACACTGATGGTGAGACCCTGTGTTTGTTAATGAACAACTCAGAACCTCACCTCCCTCATTTGTCAAATGTAAAAAATAATAGTACCTGCAGCAGAGGGTCATGGTTTGTAGCCTAAAATGTACTGCAGGTGCCTTGCATGCAGAAGGTACTCAGCAAATGATTGCAATTATTTTCACTATTGGCCATTGTAAGATTATAAGTACATGCATACAAATTTTGTCGTCATGGATCAAGTTCCAACTGTGCTAACCACTGTGTCCAGGAATATGAAGGAGCAAGACAGTCCAATTACCACTGTGTCACTATTATTGTGGGCATATACAATGCAGTCTTTCTTTTTAACTGAAGTATATTTGATTGACAATATTATGTTAGTTTCAAGTGTACAGCACAGAGATTCAGTTATATATATATATATATATATTTGAATATTATATATATATATATTTGTCTTCAGAGTCTCTTCTCTTATAGCTTAATTACAAGATACTGAGCAGAGTTCCCTGTGCTACACTGTAGATCCTTGCTGGTTATCTATTTTATATATAGTGGTGTGTATATGTTAATACCAGCCATGGTCTGGAAAGACCCGAGTTCTTGAGTTGGACAGCCAGTTGGACTACTACAATCTTCATCACTGGCTATGAAATTTGGAGCAAGTCCCATGACTTCTAAGCGTTTACTGGGTGTATTGAAGATTAAAACTCTAAAATAGGTAAAAGCATTTAGTAATCACTTAATAAATGTTAGCTATTATCATTATGTTATCATCAACATTAATATTTTTTCTTACTTACCATTATCTTTTACTTAGTAGCAGCCACTTTAGGCTTGGTAAGATTTGGAAAACCTTACCACGTACCTGGGTAGGATTTAGAAAACATTACTAAGATGTACCATTAGTGTCTCAAAAATGTTCAACATAAAGAGACAGAAATAAAATAGAACTCACCTCATAGAACTTAGCTATAGTTATTGATGGGATTAAATACTGTATAAGCTTCACTAAATAGATGAATAAACGAAGTGATAGATGAGTGAATAAATGAATTACTATAAGGGAAAAAAGGCATTACAGCTTATAAAGTACTCACACAAAAATGCATTCACATTCTTAAAATGTGAAATAATTTGAATAAGCTCAGAAGTTGAGTGGTTCACACCTGCTCTTGCTAATTTAGCACAAGTTCAGTTGCCATAGACCAGAGTCCAGAGAATGAAGATTTGATCAGCCCAGGATGGGAATTACTTTAAGCATCAGAATTTCATATCCAAGTTTAGGTACTTATTCCTTTTGATTATAAATGTAGAAAAAAGGATTTGACTTTGAAAGTACTTGCTAAGGAAGGATCATACAAGAAAAACACAAATTCTAGGAACTGAGCCAGGCTCTGATTTCCTCTGTCCCTAGAGTGTTTTATTTAAGGAAACCATTGATTTCTGCCACTACCCTGAAGAAACTCATGTGCGATGGCAGCCAAAAAATCTGCCTCTCATTCAATTTTCTAGGACACTTTCCAAGGGGAGATCAACTGCTTTTGGATTACCACATGAGCAGCTTTGCTGAAAGTAGCCTTTTATTCTTTAAGCTCAATCTTTTATGAGCATGTGTGTTGAAAAGAAACGAAAAAACTCTCTGTGATAGTTTCTATGAGTCCTAGAAACTTTAGCGTGCTTCATTTGAATATTTAAGAGAAAGAAAATACTACTAAAATAAAATGAAGTTTTCCCAAAGGAATGGTCAACAGTTACTATTTGCCTGAGGCTTACCTGAGGGCCTTTTTTTTAATGAAATACTAAGGCACAATTAGAAACATCTAGGTTTATGCCTTATGATTTGAAGAAAACTACAAAATCCTAGTAATTTTTATTAATGGGTAAACATATTTTCAAAATGGGCCCTTAAAGGATCTTATACTTTACAGCTTTAAAATAATGAGGTATCTGAACTCCTCCCAGTAAATTTTCCTTTAATGCATGTGGACAGACATTGCAGTTTCAGAATTGGCCTCAGACCCAGACATAATACATCAGAAAGCACTGTGACATATGCAGAGCATGCCTGATGTCCTTGCCAAGAGTAATTCTGTACTAGGCAAGAGAGAAAGTAAACTGTGATGATGTTTAGTCTTAATAAACATTGTCAGTGATGCCATAGCTCTGAGAAGTTTTATAGATGCATTTTGAATAAGGAGTTTATTATTTTTAGTTGCATGATAAAAAACAGAATTGAAAATACAGGGAAACACTGCGGTCTTATGGAAATCGTGCTTTCTGTATTAGGAGACATATGCCCTATGTTCTTGTTTGAAATAAATTTACCCAGAATTTTATTGACAAACGCTTTATCCTCAATGTGCTCCAACTGCCAACAAGGGCTGCTGTCAGATGGTGTAGACACCACAATCACGTAGGGTAGCTGTTGACCATCACCACCCAGAATCCTTCCTTTCTTCATCTAGGTGGCACTTCTTGTCACATAGAGCCTAGTCTTACTTTTGCATCCATTACAATATTGCATTTAATGCATTTCTGCATTTGATTATTTTTGCATCAAAGTAATTAGAAATTTAATTAGAAAATTAAATAGGAAGAGAAAGACACTCATCTCCTCTTCAAGTCCTACTTATTTCCAAAGTAATTACTTTAAAATCTTTGAAAGTTTCTTCTATATTTCTACCTTTATACTTCTAAATAATAAATGCATATTGCTGTTTTTATGTAGTCATTTCCAAAATTATCACTGATTTCCAGTTGTGCAGAATGGGGACGTACCTTTCTTACATCAGACCCACCTGTAGTTTTTTGAAAAGCAACAAGTAAATAATATAAAACATTATTGTGAATGGTATATACTGATTTTTATACAGATAAATATTATACTACAATTATCTTTTCTCTTTTTTACACACTCATCACATATTCCCCAGTAAATAATTACCCTGTTTTTTCATTTGAATAGTTTTCAATATGCATCTCCTTTTTTTTCTTTAAACACTTCATCAGATCTACCGCCGTATGATTCTTAGTGGTGAGATTTCTCTGCCGTTCTCCTTTGTTTGGTCATTTTTCTGGATGTCACATTTCCTCTTTCTTGTTTTATTCAATTTTGCTAAAGCATCTTATCTATTAGCATTTTTTAATCAAAGGATGCAGGGAAAGCCTTGCCACATCTGTATATATCTTTATTATACCCTCAGACTTAGGTATATGCTTATAACTTTTTAAATAAATCTATTTATTTGTTTGTTTGTTTATTTATTTTTAGCTGCATTGGGTCTTCGTTGCTGCACGTGGGCTTTCTCTAGTTGCGGTGAGCGGGGGCTACTCTTTGTGGCAGTGCATGGGCTTCTCATTGCAGTATCTTCTCTTGCTGCACAGCATGGGCTCTAGGTGCACGGGCTTCAGTAGTTGTGGCACGTGGGCTCAGTAGTCGTGGCTCACATTCTCTAGAGCACAGGCTCAGTAGTTGTGGCGCACGGGCTTAGTTGTTCCGCAGCATGTGGGATCTTCCTGGACCAGGGCTCGAACCCATGTCCCCTGCATTGACAGGCAGATTCTTAACCACTGTGCCACCAGGGAAGCCCTATGCTTATAATTTTATACACAAAATGTGAAGGATTTTCCCTCAGAATGTTGAAGGCCTTGCTCCACTGACTGCTAGCTTCCTGTGTTGCTGTTGAAAATCTGATAACCTTCAGATTTTTATTTCTTTACGTGTGATATCTTTTAATTTCTCTCTTTTAGTATCTCCTTTCTATTTAGTCACCTAAATTTCACACATTTATATTTAGTGTTTTCCTTTGACCTTTGCTGTGCAGACCCTGAGGGACATTTCACTCAGGTAGGGTACTGAAGTACTGGTTATCCAAGACTCAGATTTCTCCTCCTATTTTACATTTCTATCTTTTGTCATTATTTCTGAGGTCATTTTTGTGCTTTGCATTTCAGTACTTATATTGACTTTAAAAATCTTAGATATAGTTTTTTTTTTTTTCATGTTCAATACCTTTTTCTTATGTTTCATTTTTCTGTTTATTTTCCTTTTTTCCTAACATACCTTCATTTGGGGGAAGCGTTTAGGATCTTCTCTTGACCACTAGTCTTCAGAAACTTCACAAAGATGGCATTTTTCTCATATCATTCACGTGCTGGACCATCCATGGACCCTCTGTGGCAGACACTTCAGTCCTGCTCTCTTAGTCTCTTCTATTCCTTCACTGACTTTCCATCTCTTTATCTTTTGTCCTAACATTTGGGATATTTACTTTGTATTTTAACACTTCAAGACCTCTTTCTTATTTCTCATCTAACTGCTCTTATTTTTTTCCCTGATACTGTTGTTGTTTTATGAGGAGAACAATCTTCTCTTTTCTGCCTGAGGATATTATTTAATTACAGTTTTTTGAAAGTTTCTCCTGTTCTCTGATGTATCAGTCAGGGTCCCAGCAGGAGACAGATGTGTTTAAATTCAAAGAGTTTAACTGAAGACAGTTCAATGAAGAGACTATTTATAGATGTTTGGCAGGGATAAGGGAGCCAAAAAGAGTCTGATGATACCTGGGAGCCATTGCCACATGCAAGCCCAGGAAGGAGGGAGAGACGTCACCAGGGCGCAGAGAGCTTGGGACTGAGGCTGAGAATCGGAGCCTCAACCCCAACAGGATCAACATCCAACCTCCCTGATGGGCTGCACCAAGTGGGGAAGGGGAGCCGCGCGTTCACTCCACCACCCCTGGTTTTACCTCTGTATTCATTTAGTGCAGTCTGTATTGTATCCTGTCCCTTTCTGGAGCTCTGTGGAGTAGACCTCCTCCATGGGAACTTTAGGGTGAAGTGTCATCAACTCTGCTAAATTGGCTGGAAAGCCTCCCTCTGCTTTGTCTCCAAAACACTACTGAATTTTCCCATCCACCAATATATCTGCTCCATTTTATATCTTTGTGATGTTATACGTTGTTTTATTGTAGTAAAGGAAAAGTGGAGTCTTTTTTAGAAGTGATAGAAGATCATCACATAAAGCTGATCTTCCAGTTTTAACCAGAATGACTAATACTAATTTAGTTTAGCAATTCTATCCAAATGCGAGGTAGGGACTGTTAATTGCTACCAGGAGAATATAGCACATGCTTAACAGCTGAAATATGAGATTCTTCAAGTAAGAGAGAAAAAAAACAAAAGAAGGTTCTTACTAGACACCAACTTCTGCCATTTTTGAACAACAGCTTCACCATCAACACCCCCAAAACCCAGCTTTTCCCATGCCTTCTCTCTCTTTTATTCACCCCGTGACACTTCTTTCACCAACACCTGCATTCATCCAACAGAATTAGGTGGACAAAGATGAGTAAATATTGGCAAATACCTTTCTATGTTCCCTAAGCCTAAACCTCCTAAGCTCTCATTCTTTATAATGTATTTGAAAACAATTGCTTTAAATATGCTATTTACATTTTTTTCTTTAAAAATTCTCATTTATGCTAGATCCACTGTATTGTCAAATAGTGATGCCTATCATGTAGTTTTCAGAAAAAGTTACTGAAATATTCTTGGTTGCAAAATATAAAAATAAATATAAAATATTCTATGGATATTAGGAAATCAGATATACTCTCTATATAGGGAATTTTTTGAGACATATCTTTTAGTTGCATTTTATTGATCACAATTTTTCAAATCTTCTGTGTTTTTATTTCTTTTTTCAACTTGCTTCATAATTTAGCAATGAAGTACTAAAGTCCCAGACTGCATTTGGATTCCGAGCCATTTCTCCTTGAATTCCTAACAGAGTTTACTTTACACATTCATTATTTTATTTATTTAAACTGCTTTGTGACTTTTATAAGTACATGACCTAAATAGTCTCATTTTGTGCTTTCAATTTTTATTGTTATTGAATGGTAGTCCCTGACCTAATTTTTTAGTTTTCATTTGCCTGATCTTGCTTTGTCTACTCACATCTGAGTCACTGGGTGTTACATATGTCTTTTATTGATAATTCTCCAATTTTTAAGTGTTTGAAAGACTTTAAATTTATTTCAATAATTTGTGTTCTTCTTGTTACTATAATTCTATGTTTTGTGGACTTTTAACATTTTCCTTTCCTTCTCTATGGTGGTATATTACACTTTGTTGTAATCACTTTCACTGGCTTTGAAGATAAACCACCTCCTTTTAATTCTGTGGAGAGTCACATTCATGTTTTTATAAAATTTGAAACTGATTATTAAAATGCTGCTATACTTACAAACAGAACTATGACTTTTCAGCTTCTTTTTAGACAAGATTCAGAGTTTAGCATCACATACCCCTCCACTAGCTTTTCCATTATTTGATAAATATTAGACTGACAACCGTTTATTGATTTTATAACATAGATTATTTCTTTCAGTAGAACCATTTTTATTAAATTTTAACTATATTTGACACAAGTATTTAGAAACATCTACATAGTTTTCAGAGTTCAACTCTCATCAATAACCCCTTCCAGCCATAATTTTCTTACTTTGAATTTCTATCTGCTGATTCATACTTTACTCTTTGTTAACAGGTTCTCAATGGATAGCTTTGTAGCTGTACTTCTTCTAGGTAAAGATTTTCATTATAGTTTTTATTTATTAACTATATGATGCCCTCTTCCTCTGGTTCTCCTAATCTCAGAGTGTTTCCTTTCACTGACTACTAGATCAAGTTTTATAAATAGAATGTTTTGTTAATTCTATTGAGAATATTTTCAAAATCACTTTCCTTCATTTTTTAATAAATTCATTTTTGCATCTTCAAACACTAGTTCCCAATTTATCTCTCCAATTTACAAAAGGAACTCTAACCTATGCTCTGTATATGTATCATAAGTGTTTTCATTTTTGTTGTCCTCTCCTTCTTGCAGAAGAAAGTTTATGTTGGCCCATGTATTTCCATTTGTAATCAAAGAGAAATAGCACTCTGTTTTGGCAGAGAGGAGGGAATGGGAGTGATGTGGAAGCAGCACAGGACTTGCTCTTTCTTTAATTTGTAATTTCTTTCATGAGGGTGGTGTGTGGAAAGGACTCCAAAACCAGACCAAAGGAGAAAAGTTAAATAACAAGAAGCACAAAGAGCAAAAACAGCAGTCCTGAGCAACAGGGTGAGAGCCGCTGTACTTGGTACTCACAGTCAAAAACTTACTTTCTGTGCAAGAGATCTGCATTAACTCAACAAGGAAAAGGTTCCCATGGGACAAAATATGTGGCTGATGTGCCTGCTAGCACAAAGAACATCCCTCAGCATCATGCACAGCAGGTTTCTCAGTTTAGCTGTGTTTCAAGATGATAAGACTAATGCTGAGTCTTCACACATGGAAAAGAATTTCAGCTAAACAGCTGTGGTTTAAAAGCTGTCTTTTAAATAGTTACTGGTCAAGACAGGGAGCAGGAACTAGAAATGGAGAAAGGTAATGAGGTGCTAGTGAGGTAGAAACACAAACAAGAGTAAAACAAGCCTAGAAAGTGAAGATGGTGTCTCCAGGACAGGTGTCATGTAACACATGTGCTGCAGCTGTCAGTAAGATGAGGATGAAATATAGCCATTGGGTTGTCAGCACAGAGGGAATACAGGAAGTGTGATAAAAGCCAATGGAGTCGGTAAGGACAGAAGGGCAAGAAACAGAAACAGTTAATATAACAATTCTTAGGGAAGTTTGCTACAAAGGGAAGCCTCCAACTGAAGAAATGTAAGGAGTGTGGAGAATGGTGAAGGAAGATTTTTTTCTCTGTTTAAAGACTTAAGATATGAAAGCATGATTACATGGAGCTGGAAATACTATACCAGAGAGAAAACAACTGAAGTGGGGAAAAGGCAGTTAGTAGCAGGGACAATACTCTTGGAAAAGTAAAACGCATCCCTGCATCTTGCGGTGTCATTGGAAACAATTGGATCTCACTATTCTGCTGACACTACCTCCACAGTATTTGGAGGTGGAGGGAGGATTTTGTGTTTTGACCCTGGAGATTACATTTGAATTCTTCTGCTTTATTAACGTTTCATCTAGTTATGGTTTGGTGGACATTAACTACCAGTTCCATTTTCAAGTTACTTTTATTATCCTACTTGGATAATCCAGTGGTCTTTAAAATAAAAATTTGAAGGGGAAGAGGTGTGAGACAAGCATTTACGTTTATCATATTACCTGAATTTTCTCAAAATTAAACTTTGTTATATCAGTGTTACCTTTGATAATACCTTTATTGCGTTATCAATTTTTTCTAAGATGCTTTTTTGGAAAGATTTTAAAATATTTTCTCTCCTGTTTATCCCCACTAAATGCACTAATGTGTAGAATCATTAACTTTTAACTTCTAAAAACTTAAAACAGTGCACATTTTCCTTAAAGCTGATTAGTTTTTATGTTGATAGTTAAACCAAGTTTAAAATAAAAATTATTACCCAACTGAAAATTTTGAGTATCTAAAAATCTAATGTTTTTTCACTTAACATAAAATTATAGATTTTATCTGAGGACATAAAATGTCCCTGACCAGTGCACAGAAAGCTTATTACCATAGTAGCTGGGCATACACAGACAAAGAGGAAGGACCAATATACACACATCAGATTTCAGTCTAGCTCATATGCTGGCAAGATTTAATGTTTTTTTTATTTCTCACATCATTCTGAAAGACAAAAACAGAATTTTTCATGTTTTGTAAAAATAATATGAGCATGCACACACAGACACAGGATTTGGGTTTTTAGGTTTGAATAACACTATATTACAGTAAAAGAAAGATCATGGCATTTGGAAACAGATAATATAAAAATTAGTTTTCCTTTAAATCCACTAAAATTGTCTTACAATGGCAGTGATGATTAGCCTTCTCTTCCCCTCAGAGACCACTGCAGCTCTTGCTTCAGATGAGATAAAAGGCTCATTGGACATGGAAATTCCAATAGCAGCAAGATAACAATGAGACTCTTATTTCCAACTAGTAAAACCTTGGAACAAGGTATAGTACAAATCACATTCAATCTCAGATGCATTTCTGAGAATTCATTCTCATCCCATGGAAAGAAAATACAATGCATCCTGTTGTTGTTTTTTTTTTTTTTACAGTTGACTTTCCTTCAGCCATTAGAGAATGCTCCAGAACATAGAAAATGATTTTGGGAAACAAAGAGGTGATCCAGGACCCCAGAATGTTATGTCAATTCACAGACTCATGGGTCCTGCCAGGTTGTTAAACTGAATTCTCTTTTATCTGAGTTAACACACTCAGTTTATGAATGACTTGGTTTGAGAAATTATTACTGTCCCGAGTGATTCATTTGTGGCTCTCTCTACTGATAGGAATAACTAGTTACTCTGCAAAGACAAGTGCTGGATTTTTCAAATAGCAGGCTATCTAAATTGTAAGCTCTCCCCCAAACATATGAATTTCTTTTTCCTCCCTTTGTCTCCAAAGGGACAGTTTACTTTGACTCCAAAGGGACAGTTTACTTTGACTCCAAAGTAAACCCTCACCAAGAGTACTTGCATAGTATGTGTCCTTTAAAAAAATTTGGATTCATAAAAATATTCATAAATGAACTTAAGATGTTATATAACCATCAACACAAAACTACTATAGAGGCCAGTTATCAGCCGCCCTCAACAAAGACCATGTATCTCCTACCTTTATTAAGACTTCATTTTGTTTTCTTCTTTCTATAACAAGCCAACAAAGCCACAAATAAATAGAACACTTTTTAGATCCCAATTGTCAAAATATGGAATAGGTAAAGTTTGTTCAACCAAAGCCTGATAACTGGTGGCATGGTCTATCTGCAACCACTTCCTTCCAAGATCCTATTGTTTGCCCAAACTCTCACAATCTGCTTCCTGGTAGAGTTGGTTCTGTATTTTGTTACATTAAACTTCCAAGTCTTTTCTGGAAGGGAAAAGGAAAAGAGAAAACCTCTGCACTGTGTTCCCTAGGGTGAGTCAACTAACGTTTCAGAATTCCCAATTCTCTGTATGCCACAGATAGCACAGAGGTTTATTTCCTGTGTTATATATTCTATTTGCAGAGGAACGAATACATGCTACATGGGGCTTTCTGGAAGGGACAAACTCAGCATTAGAAGAACACCTTATCTTGGAATTCACATTATCACTACATCCAAGCTTGGCTTAAGTCTTGGAATCTTCCATCCCCAAATATACAGAGAACCATCCCTCCTTTAAATATTCAGATTATAAAAGTTATGGAAACATATTCATTGGCCTATCTAAAGATATTTAGCCACAGAGTGGTTCTTTAAATTGTTCTTAGGGATCCTCTCTCACTTCCAAGGTAACTAGGTTTATATATAAGGGAGACTAAGCCACATAGTTGTGACTTTCTTCATTTCTTTCTCTTACAGAACAGTCACAATCACATCTATGTTAGGTCCTACAGGTCATGACAAAAAGCATTCTGTTTCAAACACATAATAATGAGAAAATATTTTGATTAACTTGCTATTTATTCTCTATCTTCCCGTCCATAAAATGTTTTCTAATTTAAATGAATAGAATAGAAATCATATTTCAAAGGCAGTTTCTGATAAAAGTCTGTTATGTATTGCTTTTAAAAAAATTATGTGTGGGGTGTGTGTGTACACATATTATATATATGCTAATGTAATAACATACAGTTATATTTGAAATTGTTTTTATCTAATCCTTAAAAACAGCATGTAAAAGAAATCTCCAGAAAACAATTTGCATTTTTGTAGCACTGAATCTGGCTTAACATCTCAGATGAGGCATTAAAAGCCATACTTTTCTCATCAGCACTAAGTACATGGGGATGTTCCAGCACCTCCATTTAGCTATTCTAAATAGTATTATCTCCCATGATAATTGATAGGGCCTTTCTCTAAGAGTCAATTTCACTCTAAAGAACATTTTAAGAATGAAACAGAGTTTGTGAGTTTGGCTGTATGCAACCAATAAAACTGAAAGCTAAAATTTTATGGCTCAAAACATCAATTTTCATTTCAATTTTATTGTCCATCTTCAAGTTATCTGAAAGAATGGTCACACAAGTGATTTCTGAGTCTGAAGGTGCTGCCATTTGAGACTCTATAAGTATACATGTCACAGTGTTGATGGATTTAATGCTATACTAGGTTTGCCTAAACAATTCCTCCCAGAGCAGCCCTTGGGTGACTCAAGTGATGGATGATGAAACCCAATTGCTCATGAAACTTTATTGTTGTGTGTGTGTGTGTGTGTGTGTGTATGCGTCCACACGTGCACACGCACAGCTTGTATTTCTGAAATAGGTGAACATTGATCAGCAGTTCTCAAATATATTTTCCTTTGATTTCCATGAACCTCCTGTAACTCCCCATAACCACACTTTCTTGGGCACGTGTACACGTTGCTGAGGTTCACCCCTATTGCATCTTACATGATGTCCTGCCCCTCTATTTCTTTCCTTGCATATCACAGGACATCAAAGTAAGTAGTAGGGTTTTGGAGGCAAGGATCAAGAAATCCCAGCTCTACAGCTATTAGCAATAGCTTTGGACAAACTTTTGATCTGGTCAAACCTCTGAAGCTTGGTTTTCTCAGATATTAATGGGGATAAGAATATTTACAGTAAATAAGACAATGCAATATAGGAAACTTAAGAATAATATTAATATGGGTAAATAAGGAGAGGATTAATAAGTTTTGCCCAGAATGTATGGTGGTATTAATTGACTGGGTGAGCTAGACATCTGCATTTCGGTAGACTTCCATTGAATAGCATGTTTTTCATAGTTCATTGAATATGCTTTTTCTCAGTTGATTGTCATTTAAACTGTTTCTACTTTGTCTCAATAGTTTTCTTTTTGTTTATAACAATGTCACTTCTACTGTAATATCTGGTCCATTGTTTTATTATTCTCTTATCCTATCAGTGTTCTTCTTAGTGCACTGAATCTATATTTGGTAAATATATAATTTGTTTTCACAACAATGTATAGTTTAACTTTATTCTACAAAAACAAATATTATTTTGTATACATGATATACAAATATGATTATGGAATTATCTATTTTATGACCCAGTGTTGAAGAATAAGTTCAGAGCGACCAGAATGCTGACACTTTGAAGACAGGAATCACAATGGCATACATAGCATAAAATAGGAGGGGAAATATGGCAAGAGAGCTATAGTGAAAAATACATCTTGAGAAAAAAATGAGTTTCAAAAGATTTTCTAGCCCAGAGAAAAGAGACTTAAAATTTAACAACAGACCAAATGTTATGGACTGAATTGTATTCCCCCAAAATTCCTGTGTTGAAATCCTAATCCCCAGTACCTTCCAATGTAACAGATCTGGAGATTGAGGCTTTTAAAGAGGTAATTAAGGTTAAATGAGCTTATACGGATGGAGCCCTAATCCAATATGATTGATGCCCTTACTAGAAGAGGAAGAGACATCAGAACTTCATGTGCACAGAGAAAAGGCCAGGTGAGGAAACAGTGAGAAAGCAGTCGAAGCAAACTAAGGACAGAGCTTTGGGATAAATCAAACATACTGGCACCTTGACCTTGAATTTACAGCCCCCAGAACTATAAGATAAATGTCTGTTGTTTAAACCACCCAGTCTGTGGTACTTTATTATGGCAGCTCTAGAAGACTAAGACACCAAAGAAAACCAACCAACCAAACAAACAAACAAATTAGCATTCATAGGGCATATAACTTTGTCCTAATTGCTCAAGCCTCCTGTTTGACAATCCTGGGATGACTCGATTAAGATACACATTTTTTTAGCACTAACACAGGTTACACATTTTATTTTATGGATATGAAAATTGAGCATCAAAAAAGTTAAGTAATCTTCTTTCTCTAATCAAAACTAATAGATTGTATTGCATAATGAATCTGCTGGCTTATTTTTTTGATTATTAAGAAAAATAAAATTTCAAAGATGTACTTTATGAGTATCCAGAAATTATGAATATCATATTTTTATTTTATTTTATTTTATTTTTTTAATTTTTTTGTGGTACGCGGGCCTCTCACTGTTGTGGCCTCTCCCATTGCGGAGCACAGGCTCAGTGGCCATGGCTCACGGGCCCAGCCGCTCCGCGGCATGTGGGATCTTCCCAGACCGGGGCACGAGCCCGTGTCCCCTGCATTGGCAGGTGGACTCTCAATCACTGTGCCACCAGGGAAACCTGAATATCATATTTTTAAATATTTTATTTTTGTAATTTCCCCAAATAATGTAAGGTGTAAATGTGTGCTAAATTAATCTAAATTATGTTTTCTTAGTGTTCTTTTGTTAAAAGTAGATATTTCACTTGAAGCTAAGACAACATTGTAAATTAACTGTACTTCAATTATTTAATTTATTTACTTATTTTTAATTTTCATTTTATATTGGAGAATAGTGGATTAACAATATTGTGTTACTTTTAGGTGTACAGCAAAGTGATTCAGTTATACATATACATGTCTCTATTCTTTTTCAAATTCTTTTCTCATTTTGGTAATTACAGAATATTGAGCAGAGTTCCCGTGTTATACAGTAGGTCCTTATTTGTTATCTATTTTATATACAGCAGTGTACGTGTCAATCCCAAATTCCCAATCTATCCTTCCCCCAACCCTTTCTCCCAGTAACCATAATTTCATTCTCTAAGGCTGTATGTCTATTTCTGTTTCATAAATAAGTTCATTAGCATCATTTTTTTTACATTCTACATGTAAGCAATATATGATATTTGTCTTTGTCTGTCTGATTTACTTCACTTAGTACAATAATCTCCATGTCCATCCATGTGGCTGCAAATGGCATTATGTCATTCTTTTTAATGGCTGAGTAATATTCCATTGCATATATGTACCACATCTTCTTTATGTATTCATCTGTCAATGGACATTTAGGGTGCTTCCATGTCTTAGCTACTGTAAACAGTGCTGAAATGAATATTGGGGTACATGTATCCTTTCAAACCATGTTTTTCTCAGGATATATGCTCAAGAGTGTGATTGACGGATCATGTGATAGCTATTTTTAGTTTTATAAGGAACTTCCATACTGTTCTCCATAGTGGTTCTACCAATATACATTCCCACCAACAGAGTAGGAGGGTTCCCTTTTCTCCACACCCTCTCCAGTGTTTATTGTTTCTATACTTTGTGATAATGACCATTCTGACTGGTGTGAGGTGATATCTCATTGTACTTTTGATCTGCAGTTCTCTAATAATTAGCAATGTTGAGCTTATTTTCATGTGTTTTTTGGCCATCTGTATGTCTTCTTTGGACAAATGTCTATTTAGGTCTTCTGCCCATTTTTGGATTGAGTTGTTTGTTTTTTTGATATTGAGCTGCATGAGCTGTTTTTATATTTTGGAGATTAATCCCTTGTCAGTTTCTTCACTTGTAAATATTTTCTCCCATTCTGAGGGCTGTCTTTTTGTTTTGATTATGGTTTCCTTTGCTGTGAAAAAGGTTTTAAGTTTATTTAGGTCCCATTTGTTTATTTTTGTATTTATTTTCATTACTCTAGGAGGTAGGTCAAAAAAGATCTTGCTGTGATTTATGTCATAGAGTGTTCTGCCTATGTTTTCCTCTACAAATTTTACAGTGTTTACATTTAGATCTTTAATCCATTTTGAGTTTATGTTTGTGTGTGGTGTTAGAGAATGTTCCAACTTCATTCTTTTACATATAGCTGTCTAGTTTTCCCAGCACCACTTATTGAAGAGGCTGTCTTTTCTCCATTGTATATTCTTGCCTCCTTTATCAAAGGTAAGGTGACCATATGTGCGTGGGTTTATCTCTGGACTTTCTGTCCTGTTCTATTGATCTGTATTTCTGGTTTCGTGCCAATACCATACTGTTTTGATGACTGTAGCTTTGTAGTATAGTCTGAAGTCAGGGAAGCTGATTCCACTGGCTTTGTTTTTCTTTCTCAAGATTGCTTTGGCTATTTGGGATTTTTTGTGTTTCCATACAAATTTATTTTTTTTTCTAATTCTTTGAAAAACACGCTTGGTAACTTTATAGGGATTGCGTTGAATCTGTAGATTGCCTTGGGTAGTATAGTCATTTTCACAATATTGATTTTTCCAATCCTAGAACATGGTATCTCTTTCCATCTGTTTGTGTCATCTTCAATTTCTTTCATCAGCATCTTATAGTTTTTGGAGTGCAGGTCTTTTGTCTCCTTAGGTATGTTTATTCCTAGCTAATTTATTCTTTCAGATGTGATGGAAATGAGATTGTTTCTTTAATTTATCTTTCTGACCTTTCATTTTTAGTGTATAGAAATGCAACAGATTTCTGTGTATTAATTTTGTATCCTGCAAATTTACCGAATTCATTGATGAGCTCTAGTAGTTTTCTAGCAGTATCTTTAGGATTTTCTATGTATACTATCATGACATCTGCAAACAGTGACAGTTTTATTTCTTCTTTTCCAACTTGGATTCCTTTTATCTCTTTTTCTTCTTTGCTTGTCATGGCTAGGACTCCAAAAACTATATTAACTAAAAGTGGTGAGAGTGGACATCCTTGTCTTGTTCCTGAACTTAGGGGAAATGCTTTCAGCTTTTCACCATTGAGTATGATGTTAGCTGTAGGTTTTTCATAAATGGCCTGTATTATGTGGAGGTATGTTCTCTCTATGCTCAGTTTCAGGAGAGTTTTTATCATAAATTGATGTTGAATTTTGTCAAAATCTTCTTCTGTATCTGTTGAGATTTTCGTGAGGTTTTTATTCTTCAAATTGTTGATGTGGTGTATCACACTGATTGATTTGCGCATATTGAAAACTACTTACATCCGTGGGGTAAATTCCACTTGATCATGGTGTATGACCCTTTTAATGTATTGTTGGATTTGGATTGCTAGTATTTTGTTGAGGATTTTTGCGTCTATGTTCATTGGTGTTATTGGCTTGTAATTTTCTTTTTTTGTGGTATATTTGTCTGGTTTTAGTATGACGGTGATAATGGCCTCATAATATGTGTTTAGGAGTATTGTTTCCTCTGCAATTTTATTATTTATTTATTTACTTTTATTATTATTATTATTATTATTTTTTTTTTTTTGCAGTACACAGGCCTCTCACTGTTGTGGCCTCTCCCGTTGTGGAGCACAGGCTCCAGACACGCAGGATGAGTGGCCATGGCTCATGGGCGCAGCCACTCTGCGGCATGTGGGATCTTCCCAGACTGGGGCACAAACCCACATCCCCTGCATCGGCAGGCGGACTCTCAACCACTACGCCACCAGCGAAACACTCTGCAATTTTTTTTGGAAGAGTTTCAGAATTATTGTGTTACTGTCTATTTCTTCTTTTATAGCTCTTAGTATTTGCCTTATATATTGTGGTGCTCCTTTGTTGGGTGCATATGTATTTACAGCTGTTATATCTTCTTTCATTGATCCCTTGATCATTATGTAGTGTCACTCTTTGTCTCTTGTAACAGTCTTTATTTTAAACTCTATTTTGTCTGATATGAGTATTGCTACTCCAGTTTCCTTTTGATTTTCATTAGCATGGAATATCTTTTTCCATCCCCTCACTTTCAGTCTGTATGTTTCCCTAGGTCTGAAATGGGTCTCTTGTAGACAGCATATATATGAGTCTTGTTTTTGGATCAACTCAGGCAGTCTATATGTTTTGGTTGGAGCATTTGATCCATTTCCATTTAAGGTAATTATCAAAATGTATGTTCCTATTGCCATTTTCTGAATTGTTTTGGATTTGTTTCTGTAGCTCTTTTTTCTTCCCTTTCTCTTTTGTTCTCTTCTCTTGTGATTTGATGACTAAATTTAGTGTTGTGTTTGGATTCCTTTTTTCTTTTTTTGTGTGTATCTGTTGTAGATTTTCAGGTTGCAGTTACCATGAGGTTTTGATACAGCAGTATATATATAGATAAGGTTATTTTACATTGCTGGTCTTTTAATTTCAAATGTACTTCTAATATCCTGCATTTGTGCTCTCTTCACAATTGCTGATTTTGATATCATATTTGTGTGTGGATGAGTTCCTAATTTTACTCTATGTTTTCCTTTACAGGTAGGCTTTTCCATTCTTAATTTTCTTGTTTCTAGTATTGGCCTTTACTTTTCTGCTTAGAGAAGTTACTTTATCATTTGTTGCAAAGGTGGTCTGGTGGGGCTGAATTCTCTTAGCTTTTGCTTGTCTGTAAAGCTTTTGATTTCTCCATTGAATCTGAATGAGAGTCTTGCTGGGTAGAGTTTTCTTGGTTGTAGGTTCATCCCTTTTATCACTTTAAATATATTGTGCCACTTCCTTCTGGCCTGTAGAATTTCTGCTGAGAAATCAGCTGATAACCTTAAAGGAGTTCCCTTGTATATTATCTGTTACTTTTCCCTTGTTGCTTTTAATAGTTTTCTTTGCCTTTAAATTTTGTCATCTTCTTTACTATGTTTCTCAGTGTGTTCCTCCTTGGATTTATCCTGCCTAGGACTCTCTGTGCTTCCTGGACTTGGGTGAGTGCTTCCTTTCCCATGTTCAGGAAGTTTTCAGCTATTATCCCTTCAAATATTTTCTCAGGTCATTTCTCTCTCTCTTCTCCTTCTGAGACCCCTATAATGTGAATGTTGATACATTTAATGTTGTCCCAGAAGTCTCTTTGACTGTCTTCATTTCTTTTCATTCTTTTTTCCTTATTCTGTTCCACAGCAGTGATTTCCAACATTCTTCTAGCTCACATATCTTCTTCTGCTATTGATTCCTTCTAGTGTATTTTTATTTCTGATATTGCATTGTTCATCTCCATTTGTTTGTCCTTTAGTTCTTCTAGGTCTTTGTTAAACATTTCTTGTATCTTTTCAATCTGTGCCTTTATTCTTTTTCCAAGATCTTGGATCATCTTCACTATCATTATTCTGAATTTGTTTTCCAGTAGATTGCCTATCTCCACTTCACTTAGCTGTTCTTCTTGGTTTTTATCTTGTTCCTTCATCTGGGACATATTCCTCTGCCATCTCATTTTGTCTAACTTTCTGTGATTGCAGTTTCTTTTCCACAAGCTGCAGGATTGTAGTTCTTCTTGCATCTGCTGTCTACCCCCTGGTGGATGAGGCTGTCTAAAAGGCTTGTACAGGCTTCCTGGTGGGATGGTTTTATTCCTGCACACTGGTTGCTAGAGCTGGGTCTTGTACCCCTGGTGGGCAGGGCAGTTCACAGGAAGAATTTAAGCAGCCTGTCTGTTGGTGTGTGAGGCTGTGTTCCTGCCTTGTTGGTTGTTTGACATGAGGCGTCCCAGTACTGGAGCCCACCAGCTGTTGGGTGGAGTTAGGTCTTGGAAGGGAAATGGCACCCTCCTGGAGGGCTCATGCCAATGAGCACTCACCAGCACTGCTTCTGCCAGCATCTTTATCCCCACAGTGAGCCACAGCCTCTCCCAACTCCACAGGAGACCCTCCAATACTAGCAGGTAGGTCTAGCCCAGTCTCTTTTGAGGTCACTGCTTTTTTCCCTGGTTCTTTGTGTGTACTAGACCTTGTGTGTGCCCTCCAAGTGTGGAGTTTTTGTTTCCCCCAGTCCTGTGAAATCCCTGCAATCAAACGCTGCTGGGCTTCAAAGACACATTCTCTTCCCATTGCCAGACTCCTAGGCCGGGAAAGCCTGATGTAGGGCTCAGGACTTTTACTTCTGTGGGAGAACTTCTGTGGTATAACTATTTTCCAGTTTGTGGGTCACCCACCTGACAGATATGGGATTTGATTTTATTGCTATTGTGCCCCTCCTACCATCTTGTTGTAGCTTCTCCTTTGTCTTTGGATATAGGGTATCTTTTTTGGTAGGTTCCAGCATTTGTTTTTTGCTGATGGCTGTTCAGCAGTTAGCTGTGATTTTGATGTTTTTGTAAGAATGGATAAGCTCATGTCCTTCTACTCTGCCATCTGAAAAAGAGATGTAGATTCTTCACTGGGTAAGGAATCTATCAAAACAACAATGTCTTTTGCCATTCATGCAATCAGCACACTGCAAAAAGCTGGGCAGCTATTAAGCCAATCTGCCATGTTCTTCCCACAAACAAAGAGATGCAAAAGCCAACTATACTTCAATTAAAAAAAATAATATAGTAGATATTTCATCTCAAGGAAATATTGCTAGCAGTGGCTTAATTGCTCATATATAAAGATAATAATTGAATATACTGTTCTTGATTAAACTTGAGTGATCTTATTATTTAATAATCTAATGTCAATTATTTTAATATTGAGTATTGTTTCACAGGTCCTAAATATAATTTAATTGGAACCACAATTGTTAATGTGGGATATTAACTCTATCACTGATATTTAATCTCAATCACAAATTCAAAAAATATATTTAGAAAACCATCTCTCCAGTAGAAAGGTCTGAAGTTTTAGCTGGGAACAGTCTTTCAGAAGAATCATGACATATATAGAAAAAAAATGTTTTCCACAGAAGAACATAGGGAAAAAATATCTCTTCTCATGCTTCTTAAGAGTATGCATGCTGAAAGAAAAGATCAACTAGAATAATACTTAGTTTAGAATTAGCCAGAAAACAACTCAATTTCATGGGTATTTTCAATATGAAATGCAAAGCTTTTAGCTTCTCTTTGTGGAGCTGCCCATAATTGTTAGACAATCTGACTCTGGCTCACTGAATGCAAACAGTTACTTTATCAGTAGAAAGGCCCATGGGCAGAAGTGTAATCCTGTCCTAACGTGGAAGCTGGAGCCAACCCATGGTCCCAGAATAGGAGGAAGCCAAGCCCTGGGCAGCTTATGGGCTCCCTGTCAACCACAAGCCTCTGCCTTAGAATCACACTCAGTGTAGGAGAGAAGAGTTGGTGTATTTCTAGGAACACAGTTGATGTATAAACTCAAATGCAGAATTGATTTTTTTCTAAGGTTGGTAAGACAATGCCTAAGTTTTATTAATAAATCAAAGATGGACAAATCAAAACTCTGCCAATTAAGAGATCATTTTTTCACTGGAGACATGAAATATAAAAATATCAAGCAATCACATAACAAAAGACAACAGTACATAATTGAATGTAAAATAAATGACACACTATGGTGGTACTAAATGGTAAAGAAATCATTAAGACTGCAAATATTCGTAACATTTTAAGCAATAAATGAAGCTGAAGTAAGCTCCTAATTATGAGTAGTGTTTAAGTGGATAGAAGAGAAACCTTGGTAGGTGGGGCAGGGAGGAGACTGATCTAATTGTAGCAGAAAATTCCTCTTGTGGAGCTGCCAGAGATACAATTAGTAAGTAAGAGCCTAAATTGGAGGGAGTGGGTACAAGAATTGCAAATGGGGGTTTTCTACTTAGTTCTTTTGGCAATGATCTACCAGTCAAAGTGTTAAATCTGGGAGTTTAACTCAGTTTACTTTTTTTAAATACAAAATTTTGCTATTTTGATTTTATGGTAATTTCTTTATATTTTTATGGTTAATTAAACAAATTAATGTTGTTTTTAATATAAATATGGTAGACAATTAACAAAGAACACATGTTCAGATTTTATGGGAAGGTTTATCACTGTCAATTAAAAACAAATTTAGCATAAGCTGGAAGTCAGAGTAATTGTTAAATCATGACTTTTACAATCTCAGAATAATCAGATTGAGAGTTGATATCCAACATGAAGGAATTTTGTTATTTTCTGTCTTTTTGATTGTTTAGTTACAAGGTTGACCTATTCCATGTATTCCCTCCAGTTTTTGCTAACACACGTGACAGCTGAGAACTTGTTGCTGTAAGATGAGCGGTAGCCATGCAAATAGGAAAACAGTGGGTAACCCACATTGCCACTATGTTCATCATGGATACCTTACCTTTCCTGGCATCTACCATGAGTACCTAAACATAATACAATTTATGGCATACTAAACTTTTCTTTCAGGTTCTAATTACTGGAGAGTTGTAGTGTTTACTTATGTGACTACAGAGGACAAATATAAATCACTATAAGTTTGGGAGAAGAACAATTAAAAGTAGTTCAAACAACAGGAGTCCTCAAGAGAGTTCTATATATGTTTGTAATTATGAAAAACATCTGTTCTATTCATTTGACCTTTAAAGCACCTTTTGTGCTGATTTTAGAGAAAGCATTAAGAAGTCTTGATGGAAAAATTTTACACTGCACAGTGTGCTGGACAAACTGTATCATCAGCAAATGCTAAACAATAATGTTGTAAGACTGTTTTCCTGCATCCTGTCAATTCCTGTTAGACTCAATCGGGCACAATCAGAACAGCATTGCCTCCACCCTAATGAAAGATATGACTGCCGTTAAAAGTGTGTCTCTTGAAAAAAATAGCAATCCTGTTAGATGAAATATTAGAGTTGCATTTTTGGCAAAGAAAATCTGATGGTCTACATTGTTATGATGAGGGGGACATACTTACCTTTCATCTTCCTTCAGCTACTGGAATATATGTATGAGAAAAGATGATATGCCATCCTGGTATTCATTTACAGTGGGTAATTTATTTCAGAAATGATAATAGCTTTGAAAACAAGAATAACAAAAGCAGAATTTTAAGTATGAAAATGTCCCATGCTTATTTAAAGTCTGCAGTATTAGTATATAGACAATAGTGTTCTTGATGGTGAATCAGTCTACCTTGTGTGACAATGAATAGAAATTGTATTAAAATAATAAAAATCATAATAAATTTCAAGGAAAAACATCAAATGTGATATGCTCACAAATAATTAATTTCTCACCATGATATATGAACTTCAGTTCTTCTGTTCAGATGAAAGGTCATGGTCAGTCTATAGATTGGAGTTGATAGTCAAAGGCTCGTCACCTGACCCACTGCTATTCATGCAAAAAAAAAAAAAAAAAAAAAACTCCTTAAGGGATTAAATTCCATGTGGCTAATGTTAATTAAGAAGGACATGTCTTGAGATTCTGACAAAAACTATATAAGGTCTAGCTCCAACTGAGAATCACATTCCATACTCAATTAACATTAATCCTGCTTCACTGATGTGATTATAAGATAATAGGAAAGCTCTTCCTGTACATTGGGGCAAACAATCATCCCAGGACTCTCCATACTCTAGGTACTAGTATCTGTATCAGTCAGGGCTTTCCCAGAGAAACAGACCCAGCAGAAGATATATTAGGATAATTATTTCAAGGAATTGGCTTATGGATTGTGGGGTCTGGCTGGATAAGTACAACATCTGAAGGGCAGGCCTGCATGCTGGAAACTTTGGGCAGGAGTCGAAACCACAGTTCACACATGAAATTTATTCTTCTTCAGGGAAACATCAGTTTTGCTCTCAAAGACTTTCAGTTGATTAGATGAGGTCCATTCACATTATGGAAGGTCATCTCCTTTACTTATAGTCAACTGATGGTAGGTGGGGACAACATAACAAAATGTCTTCACAGCAACACCTAGTTTAGTGTTTGATTGAAAAACAGGGGACTGTAGCCTAGCTAAGTTGTCACATAAAATTAACCATCACAGGTAGTAAATTGAGAAAAATTTCAGAAGAAAACTTAGGAATATACAATGTAAATATTATGAAGCTTATATATTGCAAATCAAATGCTAGACTTTTTCTTAAGAAAATAAAATATGTGTATTAAAATTTACAGAACAGACATATATTGTAGTATTATAGAAGGGTAAAAAAAATGGGACAAAAGACACCCAAATACTCAATGGTTGGATATTTTAGAAATAAATTAAAGTATGAACAATTACTATACATTCATTAAAATTAATAGTTCAGAATAACATTAACATACATAAATGGTTACATCATATTCATAGTATTATAGTAAGAAAGAAGACAAACTCTGAAAGAGTTTATACATTACATTTTCAACTTTGGAGTAAATTCTATAATAAAATGAAGGTTTTAAATTGTAATAAAAGAAAAATTGTTCCTTTTGGGTTCAGTGGAGGTCATTGTGCTTTTCCTTTTTTATATTTTCAGTATTTTATGAAATATTTTCTAACAAATACTTGAATTGGAAAAACTAGAGCACATGCTCTCTTCAAAATAAAAATGCTGTCAGTCATTAGGCACATAATATATTTCAGACAGTGTCCTGGAAAACTTCTCAATATTCAACACATACTGCAGTGTTCGCCACATACAAGGTCCTGTTCTAGATGTTAGGATGCAGTAATAATGTAAGAAAAAGCTCTCTTCATGATGTTTACATTCTGTAGAGACTGAGCTACCAACCTCTGTACTGAATATAACATGTTCCACATTTCAAAGTAGACAAGCTTAAAAATCTGGTATTGAACTGAACTCATTATTAACTATAAGCAAAAAAAGTCTTTAATTTGGAAGCACTTACTGTTATTTACATTTTTCGTTGTATATGTTGTATTTAAATAAAATTCAGACTCCTAACCAACTTAAAAAAAATAATAAAGGTCTTTAAAACTCCACTTTATTTCTCTTCTAGCTTTCACCCGCACTCAAAATCTCTCATCTGTAGCATCTACTATTCTTCCCTTTTCTTATTGTAATCATCTTAATCACCCAGAGATCAACTCTGGAGTATTTCTAACTTTAGTTTACATTTCATTGTAGTCTGCACTACACAACTTAGTACAATTGTGTATGAAATTAATATATATGTCACATTTTCTCATTATTCTTCTCTAAGTAGTCAGTTCTGCAAGGATGGAGGTTACAGTTGAATATGAATTAAACACAAATGGTTAAATGAAGGAAAGCAGGTAGACATGTTTCTTCCCATTAGGATAAAATATTCTAATTTGTAATATAAATACTATAAATGTATTTTATATATACACATACATATGTATTTTAGATACATATATGCAGATATATGTGTGTGCACATATATGTACATGTGGGCATACGTATGCATATATGTATATCCCTTTAAATCTTAGAATATAGAATAACTTTTATTTCTTCATAAAAATGCCACTAATAATTTTTGGAATAAAAAATAGATTATAAATGATAAACATTTCAATACATAAAGAAAATCTGTGAAAAAGAGTTATAAGAGACAATACTGGGCATACTAAACATTAAAATAAATTGTGCCACTACAATAATTAAAGCAGTATAACTGGTTTCAAATATCACACTGAAAAACTATACAATGCAAAGTGAAGAAGTATATGCTTTACATGTAAATTATTACTGTGAAGTGCTGGTAACTTTCAAATCTGTCCATAAGTATAAGCAAATACTTATTTATTGGACAGGAAGAATTTTCATGCAGTGAATATGTTGAAAATACTGATAGATATTATCATATGAATATAAATATAGAACTAAACAAATCTTTGGCACTCTAACAATGCTGATTGGGACAGTTTCTAGATTGTAACTTGGCAATTTGATAATAAACCCTTAAAATTGCCAATGATTTGCTTCAATAATTCACTTTTAAGAACACTTCTATGAAAATTATTAATTAAGGGTTAGATGACTTTTCACAAATCACAAAATCATTTATTATTTCTGAATTTTAGAAACTAAATATACAGCAATAGGTTATATAATCATTAAGGAGAATTGAAAAAAAAATCTTAATGAACATGTATAGCTATTGATCTATATGTTATTGATATTGCAAAAACCAAGTGACAAAGATTCCAAGTGATGACTTTAGTTGACTGTTTAGAAACAAAATTCAACTGAGTAAATTTTAAAGATCTTATTGGCTTTATTCAGTGATTCATGGATCATGTAGCATTCAACCTAACAGCTAGAAAGGAGATCCAAAGAGCTACACAAGGCAACAGATTTTATAGGCAGAGAGAGCAGAAACAAGGAAGTCATACAAGGAAAAATAGTAGATTGGCTATTGTAAGACTACTTTCTTCACAGGGATGGCAGGGTCTTATCAGGCAGATTATGTAACTAATGCTGGTCAGTTCCTCATTGACTGGTTTAAGATTCCATTTCTGGGAACCTCATATTAAGTTAATTAAGACTTGGTTTGGTGACATGAGGGCTTCACATTAGTGACTTCACTTTGGGCCTGTTTTCTTGTCTTTAACAATTATGTTGGATAAATTTCTTTCTTTTCTAATTTTTTATAACAAACTTATGTTGCTCTGTAGTCAGGAAAAAAGTGAGTTTATATATATTATTTTATAGTTACTCTTTCAGTTATTACAATTAAAGGGCAAATAAATATATTTGAAATCTTAATGGGTATCATTTGCTTCATGAAATATGGGAAATGAGTTCATTAACAAAATATTAGTGAATAATTATTATTGCTATTCTAATATCATGAAACAGTACAAGTTATTTTTCCAAACATTAAAATTTAGAGATTGATTGGAATAAAAGTAGCTGTGCTTTTTATTTTTATCATTTAATGAATAAATTCCTGGAAGCTATATCCTCCCAAAGATATTTTTAACAGTTTAATTGTAAGAAATAATTAACACAGAAAGCTTCTTGTTTGCTTCTAGATACAGAATGCAAGAATATCAAGTGGATTCTAAAAATGTTCAACACATTTTTCTCCCATGTTCTTAATATAGAGAATATTATTGATTTTTTTCTTTTTTTAATTCAAAACTTTATCAAAGCCTTAAATTGGCTGCCTGGCTACACCAGGTCGTATGCTATTAACTTTATATAATGGTATAAACAGAAGGGTGCAAAAAAAAAAAATCTGTAAATAGTTTTTTTAGGAAAAAAAGTACATGCATCATAGGTCTGATTCGATTATTTCATTGTTTTTATTCTATATTCTCTACAAAACAAGCTAAATGTGTGTATGTTTGTGTGTTGTATAAAACCTGACCATATTCACATATATGGAACTCTGCAATTAACTACAGACTTTCCAGGACCATGAAATCATTACTAAAATTGACCACATCCTGAGCTATGCAGTCTAAGTCAATACACTTCAAAGATTGAAAAGCAAATAGAGAATATTCAACAAGCTTGATTTAAATAAAATTTAAAATTTGATAAAATTTTATAATGTAAAAAAAATGAGAAAATCCCTGTACATTTGTAAACTTGAAGTACAATTTTGAATAATTCTTGAACCAAAGAAAAACATCACAAGATAAATTAGAAAATATTTTGAACAGATGATAATAAAAAATAGAACTTGTTGAATATAACTAAATCTATTCTTAAAGGGAAAATTTACAATCTTAAGAGCATATATTAGATTAAGACCCCTAGAAACAGGAGAGTAAATTAAGCTCAAAGGAAAGTTAAAGGAAGAACATCCTAAAGATAAGAGCAGAAGTTAACAAAGTAGAAAACAGAGACTGGCCACCATCAACAATACCAAAAGCATTCCTTGAAATTTACTACTCCTTACCAATACTGATCTACAAAGCAAATAAAATGGGAAAAGACAAAAGTAGCCAACATCACAAGAAAGAGAGCTGTCATTAGAGTTCTGACACCAATAAAAATATGAAAGGAAATTATGAAATATTTTATGCTAATTATTTTCAAAATTAAATTTAAAAATCCGAGAAAAAGACACAACTTAACAAATTGGACATAATACATAGATAGCTACATTTATTAAATCCATATTTAATACTTACCTCAAAAAAAGTCTCCAAGCCCAGTTGGCTGTACTAGTAAAATCTGTCATATGTGAAAGAATATTACATAAACTTTCTTAAAGAATATAAGGACAGCATAATCTTGAAACCAACATTTTTCAAGAGCAGTACTAGAGAGGAAATTTGAAGGATGCTCTCTCTCTCTCTCATATATATATATATATATATATATATTAGTATTTCACAGTGTGGTATTGGTACAGGGTTAGAAATTTAGACCAATAAAATAGAGATCCCAGGAACACACAGACACACACAAACACCTATCGCTAAAAACAATATAGGGGAGGAAAAAACAAGTAGGAATACTTACGTACTCTACTGGGTATTAAATACTATATTTTTAGAGTAAGTTTTAAGACAGTGATATATTTACACAAAGATAGAAAAATTGACCAGTGGAACAGAATAGAGAGTCTAGAAACAGACTCATATATATGTGAACATGATTTATGATTGATACATACCTGAGACTATATAAAAAACCAATCCCTAGTGGATTGTGGAGCTAAGCGTCAGTAGTAAAATAATATTTTCAAAAATGACATAGAAAAGGAACAACAACAAAATATGAATCATTATATAAAAGTTTGATCTATTGCCATACATTAAAATTAAGAGCTTTTGATCATTAAAAGACACTATTAAGAAAGTAAAAATGTGAGACACTGAAAAGAAGAATAAAATGTCCACAAGACAAACAGAGCATATATATATCCCAAATATGGAAAACTCTAAGTGATTTTTGTTAAATCCTCAACAGAAGTGCATATATATTGCACCAAACAATATACACAAGCATGTTTATATCATCAATATTCATGATAGCACCAAAATGTACACCAACACTGAAATAAGTAATTTGTAAAGTATCAATATAAAATGTGTTGAAAAAGAACAAACTGCTATTAAATTCAATGCCAAAGGTGAATATGGAAAGCATAATGTTGAATGAAGTTGGAGGGTGTGTGATAAAGTGTACCGGAGTTGGAGTGGGGATTCTTAAGAGTAAGTTTCTACCTCTTGACCTAGATAGGGCTTACTTGAGTATGATCACAATATGGTAGTTCATAGAGATTTACCCTTTACCCATTGCATCATGCATAATTCAATTAGAAAACTTTATGTAATTATACAAATACCACATCTTCTTTATTCATTCATCTGTTGATGGATACTTAGGCTGCTTCCATAATTTATAACTATAAATGGATTATAACCTAAAAAAATTTGAATCACCATGTGGTACACTTGAAACTAATATAATATTGTAAATCAACTAAATCCCAATTTTAAGAAATGAACTCTGCCATTTGTTAACAACATGGATAGTCCTAGAAGGTATCATGCTTACTGAAATAAGTTAATCAGAGAGAGACATGAAATAAGTCAATCAGAGAGACACAAATACTCTATGTTATCACTTACATGTGGAATCTAAAACATAAAACAAATGAATATAGCAAAACAGAAACAGACTCACTGGTACATAGAACAGAGTGGTGGTTACCAGTGAGGAGGACCATGGTGGGGAGAGGAAGAATGGGGGTAGGAGATTGAGAGGTACAAATGACTATATATTAAATGGATAAGCTACAGAAGAGTACCGTACAGCACAGGGAAATATAACCATTATTTTGTCATGACTTTAAATGGAGTATAATGTATAAAAATGTTGAGTCGCTCTTTTGTAAACCTGAAACTTATATGATGTTGTAAATCAACTTTACTTTAATAAAGATAGATAAAAGAAGAGGCAGAATGTCACATATTCATAATATAGGATGACATAGGTGAATGTTACGTGGGTGTCTTACAATATGAGTATCTCGAAAAGCATTATAATTAAGGTTACTTGCTGGGTAGGTAAACAAATAAATTGACTAGACCGTGGATCTACCAAATTTTTCTGTAGTGTTAGAAAACAAATATTTTTGGGTCTTCATGTCTCAGAGTCTTTGTTGCAACTATCAACTCTGCCATGAAAGCAGCCTTAGATTATATGTAAAGAAATGTGTGGCTCTGTTCCAATTAAACTTTATTTAGAAAAAGGTGGCAGGCAAGATTTGACCTATGGGCCACTGTTTCTAATACCTGGATTAGATGATTAGTTAAACAGATGGTTAGAGTGAGTGAGACATGCATATCTACAAGTTGAAACATTTTTTCTCATCTTTCTAAAAAATGGGCACGTAAAAATTACTGGAAATCTCCTAATTAAGTTATATTTAGTTAAATTATTTTTTTTTAATTTTACTTGCTATACTTCTTGCTATGGTTTATATTTCCACAACTAATTACTCGCTGCTGTATTACTATTTTCAACCTAAAGATATATAGTACACCAGATAACCATATTTAAACCTGATCCCTTTCAATAATTTTCACTCACAGAGAAAATTAACAATGTAAAAAACTGAAGTAGAATATTATGCTCTAACATTGTTTTATTTATTTTTGAGAAACATCTGTTTATTATCAGGATTTGTTTATTTCTTTAGGTGATTGCTACAGTTTGTTGTTTTATTAAAGTTTAACTTTATATTTATATGCTAAAATCATTGAGGATTTCTAATTTAGAATAGATTAATCTACTTCTGGCTTTGTTGGTTTTATGGTGAGATAATCTATGTACTTACGTCTTTCTTCTTTTGTTAATAGCATAACTAATTGGTCAAACATGTTTTTACAACACATGCTAAAACCATAAATTTGTTATCTAAATGGTTGCAGGCAAGAATTGGATCCATGTAAAGCTGAACTGACTATTCTAGGGAAGACTATAAAAGCAAGCGAATCTATTGGTTATGTACCAGGAAAAGCATTGCCAGAATCAGGGGCTGTCTTTATTGGTGGACTTCCAGATCTTCATGAAGCAAACCAGGTATTTCTGTTGATGACGTAAAATATATTCCTTATGTTATTGTATGAAAAGGAAAAGTGGGAAAACTTTAGAAGTTTCCTCGTTAGTGGGATTATCTACATGGTTTCAAAAAAAATTTGTTTGCATTCTACTAACATATATATCGTCATCCATTCTGCCAAAGTGTACTAAAAGTGTATTGTTCTCATTACTTAGAGTCACTCCAGTGTCAAGCTGCTTTCCCATCTTACGGCTATATACATGCATTATATTTCATGGTAAAATTAAGAGTGTGTGCTTTTCTTCACCCCTATGCTTGTGATTTCCCTGGATGTATGAGGAGTTGGCTCATATATCCACACATAAAATATGATTCAAGAAATGGAACTGGAACTCCATCCCCCAGTCTCTGCTTCACAAAGGGTTCCCAAGTGTAAGAACACTCTCTACTGAGTTCTGTGCTTATGCCAGCCTACTCGCTAAATCTCCATTTAGGTAATTAGCTCATTGTTATCATTATTAACCTGTATTTTAGGATGAGAGCTTGCATGCTTACTTAAATGGTATTGATTATATGGTTCCACTTTGTTATTATAGGCCATTACTTTAAAAAATTTGACATTGCTTGTTAAGTGTACCAATAGCTTAATGTACCATAAGTGTACCATTTATGGATATTTTCTCCTACTGTATTTATCATTGTACTCTACATATTTGAACATACTATTTTTATATTTTTGGAAATATAAAATGCTATTATTTAAAATTCTCACGAGTAATATGAATTGGGTGTAAATCTACTCACTATTTGATAACTATTATGATTCCATTATAAGTAAACTTAAAAAAAATCACAACAAATATACATAAAGGACAAAAGTCTCCTGCATAGTTGATGTGACACATATGCCTTGAACAAAATAAGGAAATTACATAACTGTAAGCATATGGAATTTACTTTAGATTCAGCTTTACTCCATTAACAGTATATTTATTTATCATTAAACAAACTTATGGGCCTTTTTCTATTATATTAACACACTTTATTGACTTTTTCCTAGATAAACCAGCCTATAAGCTCAATAAGATTAGAAAATATCTGTTTTGTTTACCTTTCTATCCCCTAAGGCAAGGATAGTTTCTGTTACATAGTAAGTTCTCAATAAACATCTTTTGAATGAATAGTTCAAAAATGGATTAAAAGATTCTAAAGATTTACGTAAATGTATCTTTAGTCATTTATATTTGAATTGTTCTCATTTCATAACTATTATATATTTCCCAAATAAAAGGTGAGTTTTCATATAGAATTTAATTTTTGTGAGTATACATTAATTAAAAGCAGGTTCTTGAGACTCAAGGAGATACACAAGTATCTCTAATACAGATAGGTATTTACTCTAATTGAAATACAAACAAAATATGGAGCCAATATAGAAAAACAGAAAAGGAAGCCTTCTGATCTCCTTAGGGGAGTAAGGGAGTTTGTAGTTAGGTAGAGATCTGAGGGATGATCAGATACATAATACATAGACTGTCATTGCAGGCAGACAAAACATCACACACACACAGGCTTAGTAATGGGAAGGCCTAGGAAAGGAAGAGTGGGAGTAGAAGTAATTTATTACTGGGGAGACATGGATTTTAATGTGAATTGAGCAGGAGGAAGGCTTGTTGTTGGAAAATTCATCACACAGTCAGCAAAATGGATCCTGAATGAAATACAAAAAAAGTGTATATTTATAGGCTGGTGCCTGGAGGAACCATTTAAGAAGTTTGAACAAGGAGTGGCATGTAGTTTTCACTCAGGTAGCAACAAAAGTATAGGATTGAAAAGGTTTAGACTACAGGTCAAGAAATGGTAGTTAGTCAATAAGAATAATTAAACAAGAAATGATGCTGTGCAATAAGAGTGAGAGGATGACTGCAGAAGCCAAGGTATTTGTGAATAATTATAGATATGAAGATAGAAAACTTCAGAATTTGAATGACCATGTTGGCTTATGTAAGCAGAGAATTCATGTGGAAATCACAAGTTTGTTTACAGGAACAGATGGCAGGTTCATTTTGGTAGTTGTTACTTTGGGCAGAGATAATTTTCAAATATTTAACAACTGGCTTGCAAATATCACTACCTCATCAGTTCTTTGCATCATTACATTCCTGCTGCACATCAACTATATCAACAGAACATTGTGACATAGAATAATTCATTTGAAATATGAGCCTTGAGTGATGTCAGCAACACAGTATAGTGAGATGCTCTGTCTCTCCCCTTCAATCTACAACTAGTAAACTATCCACAACTCAACAAAGATGCTTCTGCCCAAAAAACCAGGATGCTGGAGAATTCCTCACATCTGTGTATCTAAAGGAGCATGGACTGGAACACACAGAGGAGGCAGAACCAGGGGAATGACAGAGGCAGTGCCTTCAATCCTGGCCCTCTAGCCATGGCAGCTGAGCCTGCAGCTGCAGAGAATCCAGCAGCAGCAGGGAAGGTGGCACAGGTAACCCAGGCCCCCAGCCACAGGCAACAGAGGAGCAGCAGCAGCAGGGTCAGAGACCCCATCCCCACAGCTACAGAGACATCTCCACTTCCAGCACCCACCCACCCACAGTGGCAGAGCCTGCAAACTTAACACTGATCATGGCAGAGGTGCCCAGATTCCTTACCTTTCTTCTCACTGGACAGTAGAGCCTGTGGTGATCCCAGACACAGAGGAGGAGCCCACCATCCTGGACCCCAGGTGGCAACAACAGTGACATTGACAGCAGCAAGGCACCAATGACCCTGGAAGCATAAGTGGTGGTAACAAGGGCACAGGAATACACCTTTGGCAGAGGCCATGGAGAGTGAAAATTACTGACTCTCAAGTATGACCAGAGGCGGCTCAGGTGAGAGAAACTGAAAACTTATGCTATATCAATGCCTACTGCAACAACAAAAAAGACCTGTAATTTCTCACCTATTGAATCAATAGAATCAAGTAGAGAGAGGCTTCAAATGCATCATCTTAGGAACAAATCATCAGGCACAATGAAGAACCATAGTAACACTGTACCACAGAAAGAAAATTACTATTCTCCATAAACCAAACTTAGTGACACTGCATATTGCAATTTGATAGAGATTTCAAAATATTTGTCATGAAGTAAAGCAATGAGCTACAAGACAACTCAGAAAGCAGTTCAGTATGCTCAGGGGAAAAAAATCAATGAACAAAATGAATCCTTTACCAAAGAGATTGAAACTCTATAAAAGAAACAGACAGAAATTCTGAAACTGAAGAAATTGACAAACAACATGAAGAATGCATTAGAAAACATTAGAAACAGAGCAGACCATATGAAAGAAAGAATTAGTGAGCTTGAAGATAGAAATCTAGAATGATACAAGTAGAAGAGTGAAAAGAATAAGGTATAAAATAAAATAAAGAAATTCTATGAAACATATCTGAGTCTTTTAGGAAGAGCATTAGGGTAATGGGTGTCCCAGAGGAGAATAGAGGGGGAAGGGGGCAGAGTTAATTTAAGCAAATAATACCTGAGAACTTTCTAAACCTGGGAAAGAAACTTGATATACAAGTCCATGAAGCTAAGAGAATACCTAGTTACTGAAATGCAAAAAGACCTCTCCCAAGACAGACTATATTAAAATTGTCAAAAGTAAATATGGCAAAGAAAGAATTTTAAAAGCAGCCACGGAAAAAGGGATGATAACCTACAAAGGAACCCTCATTAAGTTATCAGCAGATTTCTCAGCAGAAACATTACAGGCCAGGAGGGAGCATAATGATATTCTCAAAATACTGAAAAATAAAACCTGTCTTACAAGAATACTCTATCCATCAAAGTTGTCCTTCAGATATGAAGGAGAAATAAAGGCTTTCCCAGAGAAACAAAAGCTGAGGGAGCTCATCAACTCTAGCCCTGCCTTAAAAGAAATGTTGAAAGGAGCTCTACTACCAGAAAACAAAAAGTCAAAAGTACATAAAACAATGAATAAGGTGATAAATAGACAATAAGAATAAGAAAATTGCAATTCTATATCAGAATAGGTTTATAAACACTTTATTATAGCATAAAGTTTAAATGACAAAAAAGAGAAAAAATAACTATAGCTACTTCAACTCAGTAACAAACTTACAACATAAAAAGGGGAAATTTGGAAAACAACAACACAAAAGGGAAAGAGAAGATAGACAGAACCTGTATAGGTAAATGAAGATAAGATGCTATCAGCAGAAAAAAGACTATTTTATCTATACAATGTTTTATACAAACCCCATGGTAACCACAAAACATAAATTTAGAGCAGAGACATTAACATAAAAAAAGAGAAAACAGAGAAAATCATCATAGAAAACCACAAAACCAAAACAACAGACAGAAGCCCAAGTAATAAGAAACAATGGAGATATAATGCAAACAGAAAACAAAAGATCAAATGGCAGTAATAAGTCCTCATCTATCAATAATCACCCTAAATATAAATGGATTGAATTCATCAGTCAAAAGACACAGAGTGGCTCAGTAGATTAAAAAGCAAGACTGACTGTATGCTGCCTTCAGGAGACTCACCTCAGCTCTGAAGACAAACATAGGCTCAAAATGAAAGGATGGATAATGGCAGCCAAAAGAAAGTAGGTGTAGCCACACTCATATCAGAAAAAAAATAGAGCTCAAGTCAATAAGCATAACAGGCAAAGATGAAGCTATAAAATGATAAAGGGGAAAATTGATCAAGAAGACATAACACTTATTATTATATATGCACCTAACATAGGAACACCAAAATATGTGAAGCAATTATTAACAAACTTAATGAGAGAAATTGATAATAATAGTAGGGGAATTTATCACTCCACTTACATCAATGGATAGATCATCCAGACAGAAGGTCAACAAGGCAATAGTGGTCTTAAATGAAATATTAGACCAGATGGATTTGATAGATCTGCACAGAACATTCCATCCAAATGTAGCAGAATACACATTTTCTTTAAGTGCACATGGAACTTTCTCAAGGATAGACCACATGATAGGACACAAAACAAATCTCAATGCTATTAAGAAGATTGAAATCATATTAAACATCTTTTATTATCACAATGTTATGAAACTAGAAATCAACTATAAGAAGAAAGCTGAAAAAATCAGAAACATGGGGAGACTGAACAACATGATACTAAACTATTGTGGATCAACAAAAAAATCAAAGAAGGAATAAAAAATTACTGGAAGACAAAATAAAATGAAAATAGAACATATCAAAATCTATATGATACAGCAAAAGCAGTACAAAGAAGGAAGTTTATATCAATACAGGCCTATCTCAAGAAATAAGAAATATCTAAAGTAAACAGTATTACTAAAAGGAAGTAGAAAAAGAACAAAGCCCAAAGTCAGTAGAAGGAATGGAAAAATAAAGATGAGAGTGCATATAAAAGAAATAGAGACTTAAAAGACCATTGAAAAGATCAATGAAATTAAAACGTTGTTCTTTGGAAAGATAAAAAAAGTTGACAAATCTTTAGTTAGACTCACTAAGGAAAAAAAAAGACTCTGTAAATAAAATCAGAAATGAAAGAGAAGTACAACAGATACACAGAAATACAAAGGATTATAAGAGAATACTACAAAGAACTATATGCCAACAAATTGGGCAGCCTATAAGAAATGGACAAATTCTTAGTATCATACAACATTCCAAGATGGAATCATAAAGAAATAGAAAATATAAATGGATGAATCCATTACTAGTAAGGTGATTGAAACAGTAACCAAAAACTTCCCCAAATATAAAACTTTAGAACTTAATAGCTTTACAGATGAATTCTACCAAACATGCAAAGAATTTATATCTACCTTCCTCAAACTCTTCCAAAAACTTGAATGAATGCTTCCTAACTTATTTTAGGAAGCCAACATCACCTGACATCAAAACCAGACAAGAACAAAGCACAAAAATTACATGCCAATATCTCTGATGAATGTAGGCTCTAAAATCCTCAACAAAATGTTAGCAAACCAAATACAACAATACTTTAAAAGTGTCATACACTATGATCAAGTGGTATTTATTCCAGGAATACAAGCAGGTTTCAACATAAAAAAGCAGTCAATATCATACACCACATTAGTAATGATCATCTCATATGATCATCTCAATAAATGCAGAAAAATCATTCAACAAGATTCAATGTCCACTTATGATAAAAATTCTCAGTAAGATGTATATAAAAGTACCTTAAGGTAATAAAGGCCAAATATATCACAGCTAACAACATTCTCAACTGTGAAAAATTGAAAGCTGTCCTAAAATAAGGAACAAAACAAAGATGTACACTCTTACCACATTTATTCAATACAGCATTGCAAGTCCTAGCCAGAGCAATTAGGCAAGAAAAAGAAATAAAGGCACTTAAATTGGAAAGGAAGATGTAAAATTGTCACTATTTGTGCATGACATGATTTGATATATAGAAAGCTGACCAAAAAACTATCAGAAGTAATAAACAAATATAGTAAATTCAAAGGGTACAAAATCAATAAACAAAAGTTGGTTGCATTTCTACATGTTAAAAATGAGCTAGCAGAAAGATAAATTAAGAAATCAATCCCATTTACAATCACAAAAAAAAAATACAATACTTAGCAATAAATTTAGCCAGTACACTGAAAACTGTAAGACATTGTTGAAAGAAATTGAGGGCACAAATAAATGGACAGATGTCTCATGCTTATAGATTGGAAGAATTAACATTGTTAACATGTCCATATTATACCTTTATACCTTTAGGTATAAAGGAATCTACAAATTCAGCACAATCCCTGTTAAAATTGCAAGGATATTTCTCACATATATGAAACAAAAAAAATTTTAATTATATGGAACCACAAAAGACCCCAAATAGTCAAATCTTGATTTTAAAAAAAAGCACAAAGCTGGAGGTATCACAGGCCCTTATTTCAAAGTAAATTATAAAGCTCTAGTAATCAAAACAGTATGTTATTGCCAGAAAAGCAGGTACATAGATCAATGGAATAGAACCGAGAGCCCAGTAATAAACCTACACATATATGAACAATTAATCTATGACAAAAGAGGAAAGAATATACAATGGGGAAAATATATTTTGAGTAAGAATAAATGGAATAGAAGAAGCAGCAGTGATTTTAGATTACTTTTACTGGAAGCTAGTTAATAGAGAGAGAGAGGTTATAATCTAGGGGAGGACAGAGTGTCAAAGTAGAGTTTTGACTATAATCTACAGATTTTTTTCTCTTAAAACCTTGTTTGAGAAGATTGGAATTTACTAAAGGATTGTCTTACTAAAAACTTAAATGTGCCCTGTGATGTAAAGCAACAAGACATTTGTTGCAATCAAATTTAGAGGGAATTCAGTGTGTGGACCATTAAAGTTACTTTGAAATTAAAAGGAACAGCCAACTCTAAGCAGGTTTCACCTCCTTGTTAAATAAGCTATATTTGAAAGATTTTATGTCAGCCCCTTATTGATTTTTACTTTTTTTCTTAAATATTATTATGTCATTGTAACAGTATGTATGTGAGCAAGTGAGTTTGTTTGTGATATATACTTATATTATTAAACAGACTATAACATATATCCATGTAATACTTAGAAATCATATGATAAATCAGAAAAAAAGAAAGGAAAGCTAACTTTGTGAACTTGTGTGCAATGTAGCACCTCTGAATATCATGTAATTATTGTGTTCTGATTCAGAGCTTCTGTTTAAGCTCAGTGAGTTGTCAGTACTCAGAAAATTAAAAACAACAGGTTTGCAGTATAAAACACTAAGGAAGATAACAATTGTTGATTCCTCTAGCCAATAAGTGCTAAGCTAAAATTATTCTCCTGACTCCAAGTTTCTAGTAGTGTTCTTCTGTACTGGCCAGAGCCCCTCCACATGATAAAAGTTCCTAATCCAATGTGTATGTGCTAACAGGTTTAATGTTTCCTTTAACAAAAACACACAAATCTCAGTATGTGAGGAGAATGAAACAGACATATTCAATTTTTTGCCTGAAGTGTGAAAAATTCTATGTCCCCTAATGACCATAATGGTGATAATTTCCATGGTCCAAGGGTAAATCCCCCCTCTCTGGAGGCAGGAAAACACTTTCCTTGGTAGTGCTTTAATTACTTATACTTCTCAGTACATGGACTCCTGCTTTTGGGTCCAAGTTGCTTAAGGACAACAAACCTTAATCCCAAATAAACGCAGACCAAGTTACAGTATTACCAACTGTTCTCCTCGCTAAATATAAAAGCAAATAAAATAATTATGCAAGTAAATAAATATTATTAATCCATTAGAGGATTTTTTTCTCTTTCTACAGAAACTGATAACATAAAATGTGTTCTGGAAAGATGCTAGTTTTCTTTTGTTTTTCACATTCAAGTCAATTACTAATATTAAAAACAGAATATATGACAGCCTATACTCTTTTAGAGGATTGTAATTTTTGAAGAATCAAAGACTGACTTAGTCCATTTGGGCTGCTATAACAAAATACCGTAGACTGGGTGGCTTAAACAACATTTATTTTTCACAGTTATGAAGGCTGGGAAGTCCAAGATCAAAGTGCTAGTTAACTGAAATGTGATGAGAGCCTATTTCCTGGTTCATAGACACATGTCTTCTAGCTGTGTCCTCACACTGGCAGAAGGAACAAGAAAGTTCTCTGGAGTATTTTCTATAAGGGTACTAATTCCATTAATTATGACTCCACTGTCACGACCTAATCATTTCCCAAAGGCCCCTACCTCCTAATACCAACATATTGGAGGGCTAGGATTTCAACATACAAATTTTAGGGGAATGCAAATATTCAGTCCATAATAGTGACTGATTTCAAGAATCTAAACAAACATTTTAATTTTAACATAGTAGAAGAGTTTAATAATTTAAAAAATTTTAAATGAATCCCTTGAGAAAACAAGAACACTTTGGTAAAGCAAATAAGTATTATTGCTTTATGTACATTCAAAACATTGATTTGCATATTTAATAACTAACTTGTTACAAATACATACACTTTTACAAAAAATGCTGTCAATCATCAGCCATGAAAATATCTTAGCCAAAAAAGTTATTGTTAGATTAATAGTCTAAGACAAAGATGGAATTCTCTTTTAGAAGTTGTGATAGATTCCTGAAAAATAAATGAAAACTTCACCTAAATTATCAATGTTTCTCTTTCTGTAGAATATTTTGATGTCTTATGTTACTCGTCATAGCTTATTATTAGCTTAGAGAGGTAATGACACTTCAGTAAATTGTTTATGATACACATTAGAGGATACTTGTCAGGCTTTCTGAGTTCTTCCAAGACACTTCTTAGATGGACACAATGTAGTCAAAAATAAATTGGAACACACTAGTGAAAAAAATCAAGAAAGATGAAAACATTCAACCCTCTTGTGTTCTGTAAATGATGAAAAAAAAAAGTTAATCCCTAGTCTGTCCTCATTTTCTGTCCATTCAATCTTGAAAACAGAATCACTCTATGGTAAGCAGAGTCCTTTAAATAGGCACATCTCTGACAAACATAAGAAAAATAATAAAGACATCAAGGTTTCATTGCAACATTCTAAAATTCACTGTTGTAAGTCATTCATTCATTCATCTGACATCAATGGCACCTGCCCACAAGTCAACAAAATATCAGATGCAGACCAACTTAATGAGAATTATTTCTCATTCCTTGCAAATATAAGAACCACTTTTAATTTATTCCCACATGAAGGCTGACTTTCTTAGCCAGCAACCCATTGTGGACTCAGCCTCACTTTGTGGTACAGCACAAACTGTCTCCTACTCAACAAGACAGTTTCTCTTTCTACACCGACTGCTTTTCCATTTTTTGCTCTGACCCATCTCTTTATCAGCTCTGCATATATTTTTTGCTATTCTTGCAAAACTCTGACTGTCTGAAATCTGGGAGGGCCTGTCTTTCAGTCTTCCCCCACTCCAGATTCTTTCTTATACTCTTAGGATCTCTTCTTAATTCTTCCATTAGTGTGTGTTTCTAGTTTTGAAAAGTTCTCCATGATTTTAATCATAGTTTCTTTTATTCAAGAGCACTGGCTTATACTCACCATCATATCTACTTCACCTTAATTATTTAATCTCATTACAAAAATGTACAAGGAATTATTTCAATATTTTTGAATAAATACCCAGAAATGGGTTGCTCCATATTGTTTTCTACAGCAGCTGTACCAGTTTGCATTCCCACCAATAGTGTACATGGGTTCTAATTTCCCCACATTCTCACCAACATGTGTCATTTTATATAGATGTATATCTAATATACATATCTATATATATGTAGATATATCCAGAAAAGGCCAGTACCAAACCCAAGTTCAGCTGCTCACCACTGGAAAGACCAATACTTGAGAGACAAGTGTTGGTGGAAAAGGAAAAGTTGCTTTATTCAGGAGGTCAGCAACCTGGGAAGGTGGCCAACTAATGTCCTAAGAGCATCTCCAATTGCCAGTTAGGAGACAAAAGTTTTAAAGGCAGTGAGAGGGAGGGAGCTGCAGGGGGCATGATCAGCTTGTGCACAATTCTCAGATTGGTTGGCATCAAGATGAATTTTCAAGCATTACCGATCTTCTGGTTTCAGCCAGTCTGGGGTCTATGTGCTTGCAGTCAGCAGTTTTCAGCTGGCAGGGATCTGCTTCCTATAAAAACAACTTAGGAATGTGTGTCAGACTTTTATCTGTCTTTCATGGAACTGGGAGTTTGGTGAATCTGCTATGTGGCTGGTTTATATTTTAAATTTTTCCAGTTTCCCAACCCAATGAGTGTTCTTTGTTTTTACATCTTCACATTTCCTAATTACTAACTCTTGAGTCAGTATTTTGAGACTCAGGGGAAACCTAGGAGACTAAAGCAAAAGCCATTTACTTCAAAGGACAGGGACACAGGGCCTTGTATGTGGTTTCAGGAGCCATTCTAACAGGTGTGAGTTGATACCACATTGTGGTTTTGATATGTGTTTTTCTGATGATTAGTGACCTTAAACATTCTTCCATATACCTGTTGCCCCTGTGAATGTGAATGTCCTCTTTGGAGAAATGCCTATTCAAGCCTTTAGTTCATTTTTAATTGGGCTATTAGTTTTTTCCTATTGAGTTGTAGAAGTACCTTATATATTTTGAAGATTAACCCCTTATCAGATATATTGTTTGCATATGTTTCCTCCCATTTTGTAGGATGCCTTTTCACTCCGTTGATTATTTCCTTTGCTATGCAGAAGCTTTTTGGTTGGATGTAGTCTCACTCATCTATTCTTGCTTTTATTGCCTGTAGTTTTGGTGTTATAGTCATGAAATCATTGAAAAGGCCATGTCATGAAGGTTTCCCCTCTGTTTTCTTCTAGGAGTTTTATAGTTTCAGATCTCATGTCTAAGTCTTTAGTCGATTTTGAATTGATTTCTGTTTATGGTATGAGACAAGAGTCCAGTTTTATTCCTTGGCATGTAGATATTCAGTTTTCCCAGCACAATTTGTTGAAGACAGTATCCTTTCCCTATTGTGTACCCTGTCAAAGATCTGTAGATGCATGGATTTGATTCTAAGCTGTCTATTCTGTTCCATTGGTCTACATGTCTGTCTTTATGCCAGCACCATATTGTTTTGATTACTGTGTCTTTGTAGTAGTATTTGAAATCAGGAAGTGTGATGCCTCCATCTCTGTTCTTTCTCAAGATTTATTTGGTTGTTCATAATCTTTTGTAGTCCCATGTGAATTTAAGTGTTGTTTATTCTTTTTCCGAAAAAAATGCCATTGGGATTTTGACAGGGATTGAATCTATGGACTGTTTTTGGTAATACGGACCCTTTAACAATATAAAGTCTTCCAATCCATGAACACTGATGCCCTTCCATTTTTGTGTCTGGTTTAATTTCTTTCATCAGTGTTTTATAGTTGTCAGTATATATGTCTTTTATTTCCTTATGTAAGTTTTTTTTTTTTTTTTCACGGTACACAGGCCTCCCACTGTTGTGGCCTCTCCCATCACAGAGCAATGCTCTGGCCTTGCAGGCTCAATGGCCATGGCTCACAGGCCTAGCTGCCCCACAGCATGTGGGATCTTCCTGGACTGGGGCACGAACCCGTGTCGCCTGCATTGGCAGGCGGACTCTCAACCACTGTGCCACCAGGGAAGCCCTCCTTATGTAAGTTTATTCCTAGGTATTTTGTTCTTTTTGGTGCTATTTTAAATGGGATTATTTTCCTCATTTTCTTTTTATATAGTACATAGTGAATAGAAGAGCAACTAATTTTTTGTTTATTTTGTATCCTGGAACTTTAGTGAATTTACTTTTTAATTCTGATAGTTTGTGTTATTGTTTCTTTTGTTGACTCTTTAGAGCTTTCTATATATAAGATCATGGTGTCTGGAGACACAGGCAATTTTACTTCTTCCTTTCTGTTTTGGATTCTTTTTACTTCTTTTTCTTGTCTAGTTGCTCTGGCAAAAACTTCTAGTACTATGAACAAAGAGAAATGGCAAGAGTGGGAATCCTTGTCTTATTTCTGACCATAGAGGAAAATTTTTCAGTTTTTCACTGTTGAGTATGTTGTTAGCTATGGTCTTATTAACTATGGCCTTTATTATGTTGAAGTAATTTCTTTTTTTTTTTCTGCCTCGTTGAATATTTTTATCATGAAAAGGCATTGAATTTTGACAAATGTGTTTTTTTCTACTGAGATGACCTGATTTTTATCCTTTATTCTGTTAATGTGGTATATCACATTAATTGATTTTCATATGTAGAACCATTTTTGCATCCTAGGGTTAAATCCCACTTGTTCATGGTGTATGTTCCTTTTATAATGTCTTTGAATTTCATTTGCTAGTATTTCATTTGAGGATTTTTGCATCTATGTTTCACAAGAATATTAGCTTGTAGTTTTCTTTTCTTGTGATGTCTATGTCTGGATTTCATATCAGGGTAATTCTAGCCTCATAAAACAAGTTTGGAAATGTTCCCTTTTTTCAGGTTTTTGGAAGAGTTTGAGATTGATGTTAATCCTTTAAATGTTTGGTAGAATTTACCAGTGAAGACATCTGCTCCTGGTTTTTTCTTTGCTAGGACATTTTTGATTACTAGTTCAATCTTCTGACTAATAATAAGCCTATTCAGACTTGCTATTTCTTCACGATTTAGTCTTGGTAGGTTGTGTGTTTCTAGGAATTTATCCATTTCTTTTAGGTTATCCAGGTTTTTGGCATATAGTTGTTAAAAGTATTATTTTATGATCCTTTTTCTTTCTGTGACATCAGTTGTAATATCTCTTCTTTTATTTCTGATTTTATTTATTTTAGTCTTCTCTCTTTTTCTCTTTAGTCTAGCTAAGGGTTTGTCAGTTTTGTTTATCTTTTCAAAAAAACAACTCTTCTTTTGTCTTTTGTTTCTGTTGCTTTTCTTACTGTCTCTTTGATTTATTTCTTCTCTAATATTTGTTATTTCTGTTCTGCTTTGTTCTTAGTTTGTTCTTCTTTTTCTAGTTCTTTTAGGTGTAATATTAAGTTGTTTATTTTAGATTTTTCTTTATTTTAAATGTAGGTGCTTATTGCAATGAATTTCCTTATTGGTACAGCTTTTGCTACATTTCATAATTTTTGGTATGTTGTGTTTTGCTTTCTGTTTTTCTTGAGGTATTTTCTATCTTCCTTTTCTGATATCCTCTTTGACTCAATGATTGCTTAAGAGTGTAATGTTTAATTCTCACATACTTGTGAGTTTTGCAGTTGTCTTTCTGTTGTTGATTTCTAGTTTAGTACCATTGTGGTAAGAAAAAAAAACTTAAAATGATTTCTGTCTTATTGAATTTGTTAAGACATTTTGTTACCTAACATGAGGTCTATCCTGGAGAAAGATTTATGAGCACTTGTGAAAAATATGTATTCTGTTACTGTTGGGTGGAATATTTTGTATATATGTATTATGTCCTTTGATCTATAGTGTCATGAAAATTCTCTGTTTCCTTATTATCTTCTGTCAGGACGTTCTATCCATTATTGAAAGTGAGTATTAAAGTCTCCTACTATTATTGTATTGTTGTCTATTTCTCCCTTAAGTTCTGTCAATATTTCCTTTATATTTTTAGGTGCTCTGATATTGGATGTATATATATTTATAATTGTTCCATTTTTCTGTTGAATTGGCTCTTTTTATTTTTATATAATGACCTTTAGACTTTATGACAGTTTTGACTTAAAGTCTATTATGTCTTATATAACTATAGCCTCTTTTGCTTTCTTTTTGTTAACATTTTCATGAGTATCTTTTTCCACCCCTTTGTTTTCAACCAATGTGCAACCTTAAATCTAAAAGGAGTTTTTTTTTTAATATGCAACAAATACTTTGATAACATTTTGATTTATCTATTTAGCTACTTTATCTTTCGAGTGAGGAGTTTAATCCATTTACATTTAAAGTAATTATTGGTAAAGAATTGCTGTTACCATTTTGTAGTTGTTTTCTGTTAATCTTGTAGTTCTTTTTCTTGTCTTTTTCTCTCTTGCTGTCTTCTTTTGTGTTTTGTTGATATTTTGTGTTGATCTGCTTTGATTCCTTTCCATTTTTTTTTAATGTAACTTATTTAGACCTTGTGGCTTACATAAACTTTTATGGATATAGCACTGTATATTAGTATGATAACAACATAATTTCAATCACATACCACACTGTGGTCATTATTGTCACAATTTACATCTATTCATATTGTACAACTTTTAACATATTTTTAGTTATAGCTATTTTTAAATAATTATATCTTTTAATTATTATGATAGAATTAAAAATGATTTACCCACAACTGTTATAGTAATACAGTATTCTTTATATGTTTATACATTTACCTTTACCAAGAAGTTTTATCTTTCTTATGCTATCATGTTACTGTTTAGTATCCTTTCATTTCAACTTGGAGAACTCTTTTATCATTTCTTATAAGGAAGGTATAGTAGTGACAAACTCCCTCAACTTTCATCTGTCTGGGAAAGTCTTATCTTATATACACTACTATGTATAAAATAGATAACTAATGAGAACCTACTGTATAGTCCAGGGAACTCTACTCTATGCTCTGTGGTTATCTAAATGGCAAAGAAATCTAAAAATAAGGGGATATATGTATACATATAACTAACTTATTTTGCTATACAGCAGAAACTAACACAACATTGTAAAGCAACTATGTTCCAATAAAAAATAAAATAAAATAAAATAGAGATTTTCCAGATATGGTATTCTTTCTTGACAGTTTTTTTTTTTTCTTTTAACATTTTGAATATATCATTCCACTCACTTCTGACCTGCAAGGTTTCTGATGAAAAAATCTGCTCAGTCTTACGAGTGTCCCATGTATGTGAAAAGTCATTCTCTTGCTGCTTTCAAAATTCACCTTGTCTTTGACTTTGGGCCATTTGATTATGTGTCTCAATGTGGATTCTTTGGGCTTATCATATTTAGATGTTCTTTAGGTTTCTTAGATATGGATGTCTATTTCCTTCCCTAGATTTAGGAAGTTTTCATCTATTATTTCTTTGAATAATGAAAGATAGTAACATTTTCTGGTTATTTCTGTATCTCTTCTTGTAGAACACTCACAATGCACATATTGTCAGTGTGATGGTTTCTTATAATTCCATTAAGCTTCTACCCTTTTTTTATTCTTGTTTTCTTTTTGCTCCTGAGACTGCATTATTTCCAGTGACCTGCCTTTAAGTTCACTGAGCCTTTCTTCTAATTGATCTAGTCTCCTGTTGAGCCCCTTTAGCTAATTTTTCCATTCAGTTATGTTCTTCAGCTCCACTCTTTCTGGTTAGTATTTTATTTTATATTTAATATCTCTGTTGAAATTATCATTTGTTCATTCATCTTTCTCTTAATCTTGGTGAGTATGTTTATGATAGTTAACTTTAGATCCCTGTCAGGTAAATCATATAACTCTATTTTATTAGAGTCAGTTTCTGGATTTTTATCTTTTTCCTTTTTTGGAACATCTTTGCCTAATTTTTTATTTTCTTCTTGATTCTCCATGTTGATGTCTGTGCATTAGAGCCTTTCAATTTCTTTCTGATTTCTCACAAAGGGAATTTTTCCATGAACTGTTGCTGAATCAGTGTGTTTGTGGGAGAAAGGAGATTTCAGGGTTTCCTACTCTGCCATCTTGCTGATGTCACTCCTCTGATTTTACATTTTGCATAAAATGACACATTTTACTAAATTTGTTTTTAAGTTAATATTGAAGAGTCCTGAACCCTTTTTTCTTGAAAAATGCCACTCAGCTTTGAGCCATATTGGTATTGAGTTTGCAAAGAGATGAGGCTGTGAATGACAAGAGGAGACCAGATAGAAAGCTCTGTGGTTTCCTAGCCAGTTACACATGAGGTGATCACTCACTGGAATCCCAACCACAAATCAATATCATTATTTTCATTTTACAAGTTCACATCTTAGGCACATATATATTAAGCACACTCCATAGCTTTTTGGTACTTAAGCCAAACTCTTTGACCTCAAAGGGCATGATAACTGTAATGTAATGCTCTCTAATCCTGCCTGGTACAAGTAAATGTTGCAGATTGACAAATATTTCTACGTGTAGAAGAAAATATATTTTTACATACCTTTATATGCTCTTTTAAGAAACAACTTGGATTAGTAGGAAAAAATACTGGACTTGAAATGCAGACATTGATTTTTCATCATACTTCTGCCCTCCCAAAAAAAAAAAAAAAAAAGAGTATTTTTTGCATTGTTGACCACTGCTTTAAATCTCAAACATCTCTTCTATAAATGATGAAGTTGGGACTGCATTATTTTTCAAAGTCTACTCCAGTTCAAAATTCTGTGGTTTTATGCCATATTTATATATATATATATATA
>NW_020172187.1:3767684-3824181 GCF_003031525.2 Neophocaena asiaeorientalis asiaeorientalis
TATATATATATATAATTAGTATATATAATATACATGGTATTAAATAGTATATGTAATACACTACTCAAGTGTGAATTACACAGATATTCTTTATATTAAGATCCTGCCAAGTCACAAATTCTGTTATATTCTGCTCACCTAGGATAACCTAACTTGCATATAATATCCCTGAGGACACCTCTTGAAAGACTCCCATTTGGTGTTCCTTCTGTCCCTGCCTAAATTTCCATTAATTTATAATAAGCTTCAGAGTTTTCATTTTAAAATGAACAAACAGGTCTACAAAACCTCACAATTACACATCTCATCCATAGATTAAACTATGGACAAAAACAATAACAGATGAAATTGAGACAAATGAATACATATGCACCTTTTTATGTTAATAGATTTATTAAAATCAAAGTGCTTCAACATTCCTTTGTAAGTGGTTAGGGGACAATGGGTAAAGTCAAGCAAGAAATAATCAAGTTTTTATTGGTTAGGGAATTCTAGTAATACAGATCATAATTTTACAATCCTATTTAATTTTGCAGCATAATCTAAGTAACTCAACAGCAAGTAAAATAAAATCAATTCTTGGCTTAAATGCTTTGAGGATATTAATTTGGGAGATAGTTTTCTAGCAAAATCTAAGAACTTCAGGCTAATTTAGCTGAAGGCTACAGAAAAGAGCCCTCAGGTGAATGATCTCACAAATATCATAATGTAAAATTTAAGAAGTCTGTGACTTTAGGAAAATAATTCCTAAATTCAGAGAATTTGCAACATAACCCATAACCCATAAAGACAAAAATGAAGTACTTCTTAAAGTCAATTGTGAAGTGTTACATAATCCAAAGTTATTAAAACTTTGTCAGTAACTATACTGGCTCCTTCAAAGACAAAAATGAGCAGAGTTTAGTGACATGGCATAGTAAGACAAAACTAACTTTCTGATCATTTAGAACAACCTCTTAGTGCCAAGACTTTGCCAGCTTATTGTTTTTGAGACCTGCTCCATTTTTCCCATGACACGGTGCTTTCTAAGGACTCAATGACCTCACTACAAACATTTATTCAGAAGAGAAAATAGAGCTCCAAGACTAAGAAGAATCGGAGCTCTGGAGTTAGAACCCCAGCTCCCTCAATTCTTAGCATGGGCCTTGGGCAAGCCACTTAACCTTGCTTGGCTTCTTTTTCTTCATCTGCAAAATGGAGATGTAATCATTTTAGGGTTGTAATAAGAAGGGTTGGGATATTGCATAGTTTGCACTGAATAACTGTTATCCTTTACTATTATTTTATTTTGAGTTTCTTTACAAAATTGAAATTTAATTCTATCTTGTGCTAAATAAACATAAAAAAAGAACTTTATGAAGTTATTTCTAGTATGTGTATTTCACTCTGGAAATAAAAGTTTTGAAATTGATTGTGATAGTGAAATGGATGTTCATGCTATGAAACATTTGATCCCAGTTCATCTGTTAAACAATTTCTTAAATACTCAGTATAAACATAAACACCATTCTGTTTTCCTAAAATGTTCAATATACATTCTATTTTTACATCACTTACTTATAATAGTGGATTAATAAATATGCAGTTTCCTGGCATTTAAGGCAATTTAATTCATCTAACTTTCTAGAATAAGAAAGCCAAGAGTGTTTTCTGCGTTTCTTGAAATTTTGTCCTTCACTCTCCACTCATGCCTGCCGACTGTTCCATAGGCTTCTATACTTTATCCCTAAGTCTCTATCACTGACGTGAGAAATCACATCTACACAATGAGAGGGCCATTCACCTACTCAGTTATTCAGCAAGTAAACAAGAATTCTGGAGCATGTATTTGTTTGTTTGTTTATTTGTTTGTTTTGCGAGGATCTACTCTAAATTCATTACATAGGTTAGCTTGTTTAAACCTTAATACGTTTAATCCTACACATAGACACTTATTCATATTTTACAGCTAAGGAAATTGAAGCACAGTGATATTAAGCAACTTGCTTATGGTCACACAACTCATCAGTTATGTCACTTTTAATACAATGTCTGTTTCAAAAAACTCAAAACATATTTAATATTATTACTAAATAAAAACTCCCAGAATAATTTGTTTCTTAAATTCAACTATTTTATAGAATTTCATTTTAGGTCAATTTATACTCTGAAAGTCATCTTAATTCATTGGTATATTTTAAAATGTGATAACTGCAAACAAAAATAGATCAAAAATTTATTCGTTTATTTATCAAAAAAGTTCTATCTGTCCATCTCTCTTTCTTTCCATCCATCCATCCATCCATCTGGAGAGTATCTACTATGTCAGGCATTGTTCTGTGTTAGGGATTCACTGTTGAGGAATCAGATGAAGCTTCATCTTCATGGATCTTATATACTAATGAAAATATTCACAAAACCTCTCTCTAACTTCTTGGGGTCAATATTTTCTTTAGCTGACAACAAAAACGGATCACTGATTTTGGATAAATCTATGGTTTATTACAAAATAAGCATAAGAAGGGACCATTTAGGAAAAATTAATGATTACCTGCCTACTGAGTAGATGCTCCTAAGAGCAGATAAAATTGTTGTTAAATGATTTTAAAAGACTTAGTGATCAACTAGTGTAAAATGTTTGAAATACTGAGTTAAACCTGTTTACACAGGCTAGTTTGTTTGTTTTGCTTTTTCTCTGAAAAACTACTCAGTCTTTATTATGTTAATGTTCATTTTAATCTCTAAGCAAAGGAGTATAACATGTAGCATTTTTGAAATTATTTCACCATAATTTCATTTTTTTGGAATATTAGTTAATAGCATAAGTGATAGCAGTATTCTGAAAACACTAAATTTTAAACTAGAAAACATATTTTTAAATCTTCAGATAGCTTTTTCCATATGAAATGTGCAAAACCCATATGTGTTGGAGCAGTCGACCTTCCCTTATTACCTCTGGCAGAGGGCATCCTTCATCTATCAGCCATTTCTGCAACACAAGTTACAAACCAGCTGTAGTGCTTGAAGCCAGAAAATGAACAGCTAACACATGGTCTTTGCCATGAAGAACCACATCAGTGGAAACCACATCAATAGATATATTACAAAAACAAAACAAACAATCCTCTCAGGGTTGAGGTTCATGGGCACAAGCTAAGATTCTCTGAGATGAGGATTATCAAAGCATAACTGTTTGGTCAATGGAACAATCACAATTAGGCTCCACCTAGAAAATCGCTGAAAGAATACATTTCAAATAGTCTACATATAGTCCAGTATAATTTTATGTTTATAATTTTAAATCTGTCAGTAACCTCATTAAAGAATTGAAAAGAAGCAAGCAAAATTAATTCTAATAATCCATTTTGTTTAACCCGGCATGTCAAAAATATTATCCTTTCAACATGTAATCCACATGAAAACATTAGTAATAGGGTATATTATAAGCTTTTCCTTCATAATGAATCTCTGACATCTACTGTGTTGTTTACACTACTGTCCATCTCAGCCAGGGTCAGCCACGTTTCAAGTGTTCAGTAGCCCCATGTGGTGAGTGGCCATGTAGTCACAGAGCAGCTCCACAGAAGGACTACTCAGCACTGGGACAGGCTATTTTACAGTGAATTTATCTGGCCTTTGGGTGTAGTATCATTTGTTCATTCATTCTTCAGCAAACGTTTATTGTGTTTTTATTGTTTGTCAAATGATATGCAAACACTGAAAATATAACAACGAGTACAAAAGGTCCTGCTCTTTTGGAGTTCAGACAACTGAAGGAAGGAGAGTTATAATCTTATAAATTACCCCAAGAGCAACGTGTCCTGAGGATTGGGGAGTATGAAGGTGACGGGCATGTAATCCAGCTCAGGTCCTAAGAGGTGAATGGAGTCTGAAGAGATGGCAGGGACAGCCTGGAAGAAAGAGAAGGGATGAGTCCACGTAACAGATGAGCCAGTGTGATTGAAGACAGGGAGAAACCCAGGTATGAGTGAAGAAGTGCCGACAGCTGAGCGTCCCCGAAGTAGGCAATGTGCAAGGCAGGAGAGAATAAGTGATGCTGCCAGGACAGGATGCAGGGGCTAGATCCTGGAAAACCCTGGATGTCATTTAAGGACCTGGAATTTATCCAGTGGGATCAGACGTTAAGCTTTAAATAAATTACATTAGCAGCTCTATATTTCGAAGAGAACAGACGATGGGAGATTTTGTAAGAGAAGGCTGAATACTTCAGGCAAGAGAAAATGGGAATCTCAATTTGAACAGAGAAATAAGAGTTAGAGAAGAGGAAACAGGTTTTATTAAAATTTGGATTAAAATCAAGACGTCACAATTGGATTTCAGTTGAAGTCGTGGGTGGAGTCAAGGAAAACAGCCAGGCTTCTGCTTTGAGCTGACTAGCTAGCTGAGAAAACCAACCCTGAGGTACAAAATACTGAAAGGGAAGCAAGTCTACGGGGAAAGATGGTGAATTCACTTTGTCCTGAGTCTGAAGAGCCCTGGGCAGGTGGGGCTGAGATTCCTATGAGACAGCGGCTCAGAAGTGAGCTTGGACTGGTTCTGCGCTGTAGTCGAATCCAACTCCCAGAGAGAGTGTAGAGTTTAAAACCAACTTTGGCTTTATTCCCATCTTACCCCTAGCTTCTTCATGACCTTTTTTTTTCTTTTTTTTCCTTAGATTCCATATATATGTGTTAGCGTACGGTATTTGTTTTTCTCTTTCTGCCTTACTTCACTCTGTATGACAGACTCTAGGTCCATCCACCTCACTACAAATAACTCAATTTTGTTTCTTTTTATGGCTGAGTAATATTCCATTGTATATATGTGCCACATCTTCTTTATCCATTCATCTGTTGATGGACACTTAGGTTGCTTCCTAGAGAATGGACTTGAGGATATGGGGAGGGGGAAGGGTAAGCTGTGACAAAGTGAGAGAGTGGCATGGACATATATACACTACCAAATGTAAAATAGATAGCTAGGGGGAAGCAGCCGCATGGCACAGGGAGATCAGCTTGGTGCTTTGTGACCACCTAGAGGGGTGGGATAGGGAGGGTGGGAGTGAGGGAGATGCAAGAGGGAAGAGATATGGGAACATATGTATATGTATAACTGATTCACTTTGTTATAAAGCAGAAACTAACACACCATTGTAAAGCAATTATACTCCAATAGAGATGTTAAAAAAAAATTTAAAAAACACCAAAAAAACAACTTTGGGAAAACAAAACAGCTCGTCCTTCTAGAAATCGTTGGCATTCTAGTTAATATGTCTCCCCAGGGCTGTCAGAGGAGAGTTTCTAAGATACCATATCCCTGACTGCGTTTAAATTCTCCAGCCTCTTTGAACGCTGGTTTGCAAACACACACTTTATCCCCGTAGGCACCTCCCTTTGCAGGGGTTTTGGATTCTACGCAGCCCAGTAGTTCCCAGCAGTTGTCTCCAGACCCCGTTTGCCCTGTGCCTTTGATGTGTGTCCCCCCTCCGTCTGGAGGCCTCCTCTAATCATCAGCTGCAGCTGCTGTAGCCTTTCTTCATTCCCCGGCAGCTTTTTGACAGTGAGGTCTGAGTTAGTTTCCACTTAATAAGATTCCTTGGCAACATGTATTTGTGTCTCTTCTAGCACTTCTCATCTTGCTTCTACTGCAATCATCACTTTGTCTTCTGTCTAATTCCACTACCGTATATACTTCTGAAATGATGGACTTTTCATGTTTGTCTTTTTAATCTCCACTGCTGATATCTGAGTCTATAGGAACTCACATATGTTTACTGACTAGAAAGGTATTGAAGTTAATTTTATTTTTGGATTGTATTAATTTCAGTAGACTAGATTTAAATTGGCATGAGGCATACTGGCAAACATGAAGGAAAATACAGTTGTTGACAACAGGATAGCTTCATGTTGGAAATGCTTTGGCGAGTTACCAGTTCTGATATTTGAGATCATATATCATAGGGTCTCATACAAAATGTATCATTTTTTTTTAAATTTTCAAATATATGTTAACTTTTTTCTGTCACTTCTCCTTTGTCCTTCTCAAGAAATCTATTACTCCAAGTTGGAGAAATATATCTACTATAATGGAACTTCTCCTTTGCTCCTTCTTATACTAATTGCATTGCCCAGAGAGTCAACATCCTTTTCAGCCATTACAGATTTTTGTAAATATCTATAACTCTTGTCATTAGAGGTAGGTAGTGTCTATTATGTGCCTTTCCCCACAACCTCACCAGTGAGAGGTATGTAACAAAGGAAGAAAGCCTAAGTTAAATTCTGTCAAATATATATCAGTCAAGAAGCATAAAAATGTTTCATCATCACACCATTTAGCCTGAGAAAATCTCATATGTCCTTAGGTCCCTTAACTCATTTTTGAGTGTAAGGTTAATTTTAAGGCTAATGAATGACACTCTGATGGCTGCAAAAGCAAACAGCTTTGTGGTACAGTCAAGTGACAGCTTCTCCTGTAAAGTGAGGAAAAAATAACAAATGAGGCTGCACACCAAGAGCCATTCTGTGATTGCCATATTTGTATTCTTAATTATGAAATCTTTCTAAATGACCAGAGACCTGGAACGTACTCATTTCTTTCATTTAAAATGTTAGAGCTGGGCTTCCCTGGTGGCGCAGTGGTTGAGAGTCTGCTTGCCCATGCAGGGGACACAGGTTCGTGCCCCGGTCCGGGAAGATCCCACATGCCACGGAGCAGCTGGGCCCGTGAGCCATGGCCACTCAGCCTGTGCGTCCGGAGCCTGTGCTCCGCAACAGGAGAGGCCACAACAGTGAGAGGTCCGCGTACCGCAAAAAAAAGATAAAAGAAAAAAAATTAAAATGTTAGATCTAACATCCTAGGTACTAATTGACAAAATATATTTTGTAGTTTGATAAGGACATCCAAAGTGTTAAGTAACCAACCTCATAACGAATCAGTACCCAAAAATGTAGGCATTAAAACAACAAATATCATTTATTTGCTCACAATCCTGCAGTACTCATAGGACTCAGTGAGAAGAGCTTATTTTTGCTCCACTTCTGGGGCTGGAACATCCAAAATGACTTCCTCACTCATGTCTTATGTCGCAGCAGGGATGGTTGGAAAAGCAGAGGGATGGCTGGGACTCTCTCTCTCTCATACAGATATAGATATAGATATAGATGATATAGATATAGATATAGATAGATATGGATATATAGATATAGATAGATATAGATATAAATCTCAATATCGATATAGATAGATGTATCTGAGTTATAGTTTAGTTATAAAGATGGATATTTTCCCCCTCATTACCTCTTATATGGCTAGCTTGGGCTTTTTCACATACAACATGGCCACCTTGGGTTACTTAGGCTTCTTATACAGTGATCGGCTTTTCTCAGGGCACAAAAGCAGAAGCTGCCAGACCTTCATAATTTCTGGGTTCCTAAAATGTCACTATTTTAGAAAAATATCACTTCTGTTGCTTTCATGATGTCGTTACCAGGTCAGCCCATATTAAAGACAGGCAGAAATAGACTTCACTTCTTGATGGAGAAATGGCAAGTTCTTACTGAAAAAGAAAATGTAAGATAGAGACAAGATTGCAGCCATACACCGAGGTGTATAGATTAAAAGTATTTCATATCCGTACATGCATCACTATTTATAGTAACATATTTTCAAAGCACATTGCAGACAATGTAACTCTCTGAACTCTATTCAGGTAAGTGCCTGTGCAGATTAGACACTAAAGGTTGTGTTGTTTGTGCATCATGTGGTGCCTCCCCAGCACAGGGATGTCAAAGACTGCAGGCTGTGACTCTCCCATGCATGCCCACGGGCTGCTCCCACAGTGTCTGAACTTCTTCAAGGTGGACTGGCCTGCCTGGACTTCACGAGGTGCCTAAGCATGGGGGGGTGCTGGGACCTAGCTTGCCCTGGGGTGCGTCTCTCTCCTCTCTAATGATTCATCCATTCTCTGCTTTCACTGCTTCACATACCAGAGACGTGTCGCCCACATGTCACCATTTCTGATTGTTACTTCCCTTCCCTTTTGCTCTTTTTCTACATCCTGCTCTTTTCTCCCTTGTTCTTATCCCTAGCTCATTCTTCCACTGTGTTGGTAGTGTTCCTTAGGTTATTATAGCTATTGCTAACTGAAAGGGATCTTCTTCTTCTGAGTCTTTACTTTCTGGTTTCTGTTTGGGTTTTTCTTTTTGTGTCCTTGATTGTTTTCATTGTTCCCTGACTTCACCATCATGTTTATTTTCACTTGATATTCATCTGAATGATCCACTTTATGTCCAAACACTTAAACTAAATAATCCTTAAACAGTAAAAATGGCATAAATTTGTGAGGACAAAAAAAAAAATTAAATAGTCATATTTTATTGTTCAGGGCTTTTTTAAAGTATAAAAAATGTGGGGTTTTTTTACCCTTCATTAAAATTCCAAGAGCCACTTAATTTGGATTAACTACATCGACTTTTCTAATCAGATATACTTTGAAGGTAAAGAAACTTTAAAGTGTGTTACTTCAACCAGAATAGGTTTATTTGCCATTGACAGGGAAGATAAAAAGAAATAAATGAGGTTATTCCTTGTTTAGAGCACAGGATTTGTATCCTCCCCTGACTGAGCAAGAATCTTCTTGGCAAAAGTGATGAAAAATTTATTTTCATTTTCCAAGTATGTATAGTGTTCTTAAATTTGGAATTTATATAACTAGAAACTCATACAAAAATTTAGTTGAAAGTCAGCTTGGAAATCACAGAGTTCAAATCCCTCATTCTATAGGTGAAGAACCTGAGAGGGTATGTAACCTGGCTGACCCAAATTCAGGTGGCTTTAAGGACAGGAGCGCAGGATCGAGGGATGTCTCCTTGTTGGTCTTTATGGCAGATTCCTGACGGATTTGCCTAGTCCCTAGATAGTTGGTGGAAAGATATGATTGATTGGTGTAGAGAACAGGAAAAATCTTGGAGGCTAAATTTGAGTGGGTAAGAAAGGAATGGAAGTCAAATGTGTGTACAAGTCTGGAATACTGAAGAAAGAGGGTAAGGGGTGTGTGGTGTGTGTCAGAAAATTCACAAGAGAGATTGGGGTAAAAAGCAAGAGAAGAGCTTGACCAGCTACTGAAAATGTGGGGATCTATGGAGAAGAAAAGATGTCTTAAGATACTTTTTTAGAAAATCTTATTGTATGAGTATCCTTGTTCTGCCTCCCTTTTTCCTTTTATAAATTATCAGTAATGACATACCTTACTTTTTCATGCTATTGTGGAGTTATTTGAATTTATTTTCTATGTGTTGCTGTGATAAAATAAAATTTAAGTAATAGGAAAGAAGGCTTAGCTTAATTTGAGTTGCTCTTAGTCCAAGTCATCTTCCATAAACTGTGCTTCTATTCCTACTGACTGTTTGACAGGAAGATGATTTTGTATAGCTTCTAATGAAGTAATAGCCAACATGTATTGAACACATGCTCTGAGCCAGACATTCTGTTAAGATATTTATAGAAAATAGTTAATTCCACATCATAACAACCCCAAGGGGCAGTAACTATTATAATCTCCATTGGAAAACAAAGGAACAAACTAAATCTAGAAATAGTAAATAATTTGTCTGAATCACAGCTAGTATGCTACATAGGGAAGAAAACTCACCATGGCATGAAAACATTTGGTAATGAAATGACTGCCTTCAAATCCCTACCATCTAAGCATCTTTCTCAGCTTAACATCAGTGTTAAACCCATCATATCAACATGGAAAGGAGGGCCCAATGTCAAGTGTTAAAACACAAGGAAAAGTCAATGCAAGTTGCTTATCAAAGGAAAAACATCATATCTTGTAAAAGCTGGGAGACTTCTCAGTGTTGAATAAATTGATAGTGAAAACAAAGTAATCACAAGCAGAATCACAGATAAATGAGAATCTGGCAGAGTTCGACATTAAAAATTGAAAAGAAAGTCCAGAAGGATGGTGACAGGATAGCCACTTTAAAAGAGAGTGATTTGAATTTTGACAGATTAAATGAGACCCTGGAAAACTGATGAACCCTCAGAATAGGTTCACAGTGATCACCGTATTCATGGCATTGTTGTTAAAGTAAAAACTGAAAGTAAATTCATTATTTCATATTGATATACTGTTCTGTTAGGGTTATGCCCTCCCACTCCTTTCCTCTACCCCCCAAAACTTAGAGACAATCTCTGATTCATTCTTGGTCTGTTCTAATAATTAAAGCACAGTCACCATATTTTCTGTAATTTTAACATTTTTATTAAAAATCAGGTATTTAGTCATATATTTTTGAAATAGTATCACAAGGAAATACTTTTTCATTTGTATTACGAGATGCTGATACAATTTACAAATAGATTGCTTTTAAGTGGTCTTGTCTGAGTACCAGTTATCCTCAGATAATTAATTAGCAACCTCTACTTCTCAGAGTAGAGAAGTCTTCAACATCAATAGCAAGAGTTATTTTGACTCTTTCTTTTTTGCGATTCAAATAACTATTTTTAGGACCATGGAAAATATACCCTTGTATTTTAAATGTTATTTCTACTAAAATTCATTTACAATTTGATCTACAACTGTGTTCCTATCTTCATGTTTAGTGATTTTCAGTATAGATTTTGTTGGCAATGCACACTGCTTTCTCTATCTCCCCTGTTGTTGTTCCTAGTTATTGTTTGAAGGAATGACTTCAAAGCAGTTGATGTTGAAGATATTGAAGTTGAAACTTTTGTATAAAATCACAAGGTGATAAAAAGGCAGCACTAACTCCAACAAACAAATTGTTGAGGGCTTCTTTGAGGATATTTGATATCATAACTCTATGTTGAGTGTTCAAGCTATCCCACACAGAGGTAATAAAAAAATGATCCTGGAAAAACCCTACTAAATAGCCTAAAACTAACAGCTATATAAAATTCAACTTATTCCAAGTTCAAGAAAGCAAAGAGGCTTCTGAGAAAACACTTGGAGAAACATAAAAAAAGTATTGGCTGCCTGTAAATGTCATTTCCATGCATGGGTCTGTTGCCGAATCTACACTCGCTCTGCTCACTGCACGACAGGCGGTGTTGGAGATGAGATGTTGAGGCAAGGAAGATGACTACAGAAAGCTGGCAGTCAAGAAGATGGCAGACTAGTGTCTCCGGTAAACGATCTTATCAGGGTTTGGATGCCAGTTTCTTTTATAGCACAGAGAGGGGGAGGAGATGAGGAAGTAAAATAAAAAGGCCATAAGTTTTGCAAATATCCCCTGGAATGGCCAGCTTCGGGGAGGGGATGTGTTAATTTATTTTTTCTTACAGCCATCCACAGGTGGACAAGCTCAGGATGCTTCCCTGAACAAAGGCACTTTGGTTTAACTTTCAGGCAGAGGGACCAGGTTCCCTGAGGCAGGTCATTATGTATAGACAGTATCCTTTTAGTGAACAAATGTAATGGAAAGCGTTTGTTTAAAGTAAAGGAAACAGATCCAACATGTAATCAGATTTGGTTCTTCCCTGTTACAAATCCACGTGTAGGTGGAGCCTCACAGTTTAAACCAGCATTGTTCAGGCAGAGGGCCAGAGTTCCCTAAAGCAGGTCATTATGTAAAGACAGTATCCTTTTAGTGAAAAAACACAGTGGAAACCAAAGGTTAAAGTAAAAGAAACAGATCCAACGTGTAGTCAGATTTGTCTCCTCCCTGTTACAGGTCCATCTTATATTTAAAATTATAGTTACCACCGAATTAAGAGGTGAGGGAAACATAAAACGTTCTGGCACTCAAAACAATGAGTAGCCAATTCTACGAATAGGTTGTGTCCTAAGTTATTAACAACTTTGAAGAAAAAGAAATACAATTATTAAAGCAACACTTCTGTGATACATTTTCCGGAAACCCAAGAGAAGTTTTATTTATGTTAGATTTGTGAGAATTTATGTTTTGAGAGGGCATTGCTTTAATTATAGAAAATATCTAGAAAATTTACTTAAATTTTTTAAAAATTGATTCTGAATACAGACCAAAATTTTTAATACTCTATTAAAAATGATATGCATATAATATAGATTACAGGACGCCTCTTTCTTCAAATTGTGCCACTTTGTGAATTTTTCCTGGGGTCCATGAGGAGAATCATCTTCCCCTTATTTGTGTTCCTTTAGCACTGTTTACACATTCTCTTTAGTAGTCGACTCTATATATTTCTGTGTCCTCCCCCAGATGTTAAGGTCTTCTTGCATTTTATTTCCATTTCTATCCCCAAGATCTTGAACAGGACTTGGCGCATAGTAGGTCCAAAGAACATATTTGCTGAATAAATCATGAAATCGTTTTCTTAAAAAATGCATTTTCATACTTCTTAATGCAATAGTATGATAATAAGAATATATTGTTGTTCCATATTCTTTGGAACTACACTTTCCAGAAAGGGTAACTTTTTGGATGTATTATTGTGTACAAAAACTTACAACATGTTGGATTTTACCTGAGATTAATTTTCATTTCTGAGTTTCACTTAGGTTTTCAAGATAAAACATTCTGAGTCCCTTTACTGCAAAGGTCTAGATCAATTAATCTTTCTTCTTTTGTTTTTTGTACATCTGAGAGCCCACAGGCATAGAAGCAAGATAACATATGTACTGAAAACAAAGTCCCTTAAAATCTGCCCTCCTTTAATAAATAGTTACTTTCTCTGGCACTCACTAACCTAGCTAATACATTTCATAGTAATAGGAATATTGGTTTTCTATTTGGCATTCTGCAGACCCATTATATACAGAAATAGAGCTGGGCCTTTATTACTATGCCATATGTAATTTGTAGTAAAATAAATAAACAAAAAAGAGAGAAAATAATTTTCCATCTGAAGCTCCATATTTAGTTTCATGAAAGCTGGAACTGCTGTCTCACAGTTGAATTTCAAAAAACTCTAATCTGAACCAAAAAAAAAAAAAATGTATTCACGATTAAGGAAAATAACAAATAATACTTCACCTCTCATAATGTTACTGCCAGGTCAGAAATGGCTCCAGTTTATGGTGCACCAAGAAAACCTGACCCAAGAGGTAGGTCAAGACCACATGACATACACAGGAAGAAGTCGTAGTGAAGTTGCAGATGGCATAGAGTGTCTCTAGTAATGACCTATGTTCTCCTCTCCCATTTAGGAGTGTATTTTACCCTTCCCAATACATCAGCATGAAGTCAAAGTAAGGAAAAACTAAAGTTAAAATTATTAAAGAATGGTCAAAATTATGAAACCAGGCTGTTGTGAAAGAGAAATTGAAAATCTATTTCTTGTGAAGGTTTGTCTCCTCATTTACAGTTTTTGGATAATAATACCTACATCACTGCCATGTGGATTAAATACTATAAGGATAATAATACCTATAAGACTGTCGTGTGGATTAAATACTATAATGTGTATGCTCTACACATGCACATCCCAGTGCTTAGGGTATCATGAACACCCAACAGATGACGCTCCCTCCTTCCCTTTCCTTTCTTTGTCAATATTGAGGTCATTGTTGTCATCATCAATGTGAGGTTCTAAAATCAAGTCAAAGAAACTAAGACAAGAATAAATATATAGGAGAACATATTTAGAAGCCATATATATTTATGTGTTTTTTTAACAGTCGTTCTAGCTGAAAGGAAGTACAATAAATGTCAATATTATGGTGTAGCTGTGGTGTAGCTGGAAAAGTCTAATCATATATTATATTGTAAGAGATATATAAGTAGCAATCAATATTGTGAGAATACGATATCTTGCTAAAACTAAGTAAATGTGCTCACATTATTACCGTTTTGGTTACCCCTTTTAATAGTAATAAAGATATTTTGGCCCACATTCAGAGAATGGTCTAACTTATTAACAAGGCTTGAAATTATTTGAAAAAGACTAGTGTAGCTACAGAAAGCTACAAGGTTATAAAATATTGGTAGAGTTGGTCTATGGAAAAGAGATGATATTTGTTTTACATGGCAATAGGAGACAGAATGAGTACTTTTATGGGCTGAATGTGTCCCCCAAATTCATATGTTGAAGCCCTAACCCCCAATGTGACTATATTTGGAGATAGGACCTATCTGGAGTTAATAAAGTTTAAATGAGATCATAAGGATGGGCCTCTAATTCTCTAGGATAAGTGACCTCCTAAAAAGAGCTAAGAACTCTCTCTCTCTCAGCCACGTGAGGACACAGTGATAAGGTGGCACTGGGCAAGCCAGGAGGAGAGTTCTCACCAGGAACTGAATTGACTTAATCTTGGACTTCCTAGCTTCTGGAGCTGAGAAAATAAATTTATGCTGCTTAAGCCACCTGGTCTGTGGTATTTTTGTTATGCGTATTACAGCAGACTAAAATAAGGACTAATGGTGTGGGTATAGGAGGACAGATTTCAGTGCAAAGTAGAAATTCTCTTTATTTTTTTAAAAAAATTATTGAAATATATTTGATTTACAGTGTGTGTTTAATTTCTTTTGCACAGTAAAGTGACTCAGTTATATGTATATATATTCTTTTTCATATTCTTTTCCATTATGGTTTATCACAGGATACTGAATATAGTTCCTTGTGCTATACAGTAGGACCTTGTTGTTTATCCATTCTATATATAATAATTTACAACTGCTAATCCCAAACTCCCAGTCTATCCCTCCCTCCCTCTTGGCAACTGTAAGTCTGTTCTCTATATCTGTAAGTCTGTTTTTGTTTCATCGATATGTTCATTTGTGTCATATTTTAGATTCCACATATAAGTGATATTATATGGTATTTGTCTTTCTAGAAATGCTCTTTAAAATCTAAGAACAAATGCCATACTTCAGGTGGTACAAAATTTTCCATAACTGGAGCAATTCAAGCAGAGACCAGCAAACAATGTTGCGGGGAGTTTACCAAAGTAATTCAAGGATCAGAATAATGTTCAAATTAGGTTAATGGTTCCCAAACATTGGTTAATAGACAAATGCCAGTTTTCATCATTCCTGGATAAAATGAGGATTTTTTTTCAATTTTATAAATTTATTTAAAAATAAAAACACTTTCTTAATCTTTTCAATTTTTTGACAATAGAATATTATTTTACTTGAAATTTTAATACAAGTTATGGTAGCTGTTATGCTCTTACAGAAAAAAAATAGTAAGCCAATATTAGTCCTCTTAATACTTGTGGAAACTTGAATTATCTGTAATATCTGGAAGTCCAGGAAGAAAAAGACTAGAGGTTATTTTCTCCTTAAAACCCTTATATTTTACGATTCTTCATCTTTATTACCCCGATATAGAAAAATATATTGTATAAAAGAGAAAATAATACATAAGTTCCTCTTTGGTGGTAAAATCATGGATGCCCTTTATCCTAGAAGGCACTAGGTTCACTTGGCCATTGGTTCCAGTAACCATGCAGTTAGTTAGAATATGATTCCTCTCCCAATTTGATATGTGCAGTTGCTTTCCCTGTGACCACTTAGCCTACTTTCAACTGTGAATTTCTTCCACTTCCTGGCATCGAATTCTCGGCTCACTTTGGACACTGTCTCAATTCAACATGACCCCAGATTACTCCTGTCTGCATGAGTATGTACCATATACCACATACCATGTCACTTGGTTTATTGGACGAGACTCTGGAGAGTGAGACAGCCAAGTTCCAATATTCCAACTAAGGCACTGAAATCTCCATGCCTGGCTAACCTAGAAAGAACAGGCAAGATCTTCATGTGAGATCTGAGAGTGGGTAGTTTGGGAGTGGAGACTGAAGTCCCTATAGAGGTACCTAAATCTCACTCCTTGGGAAGGAACCTCAGGCCTCATTTCTAAACCAGAGCACTTCCCAGGCAATTTATGGCAGCTGGCCTTTTTATATCATGCACTTTCACACTGTCTTGTCCACAAAGCTTTGCCACTTGGAAGCAGGTTCAACCTACCCGACAGACCTCCGAAGCTGGTGAAAGAAACCCAGAGATGCTATTCTAACCATCTCCATCTGGCTGCAGGTGTTAATGCACAAATGTCTGCTGCAGATACAGATGGCAAAGGAGCCAAGAAGAGACTCCACCTGAGCAAATCAAATAAATTCTGCTTGTTTAAAGGGCAAAGGAAAAATTCAGTACAGGCAGGATATTCAGTAAGATCAGCATCATTATCCACTGACAAATGAGATGCATCCATTTTCACCACCAAAAGGCCTGAGGATCCTACCAGGCCTTCTGGAAATGTCCACTGATTCCCTCCTCATAGCTTTCGTGCACAAAATTAAAGCCACAAAGAACACAGCCTTGCCTGAAAAACTGGTGACAGATATTCCCCCTGGACCAGGTCCATCTCATTTGTCTTGGGATTACACTACATCAGGAGACAGCCAACCACACGCCAAAGCTGATTCCGAGTGCCACCCATTTTCAAATCCAAGTTTCATTGGAACACAACTACCCTCACCTGTTCACATATTGTACAGGGCTGCTTTCACACTAAAGGGACAGTCTCGACTACAGAGATCAAGTATCCCTCAAGGCCTAAAATATTTACTCTCTTCCATGTTTGGAAAAAGTTTGCACCTTGCTATTATATAATGAGAATCAGAACATTCACCCTGGAACTACCCCACCTCCATCCCCAACAGGCTCCCACAATTTGGTTCAAACACATCCTTTCATTCAGTATATGAAATTAGAAAAAGAGTAAGTTACCCAGATACATCTGAGTGAGAGTTTAGGAACATCCTCTACATATCTGCCAGAGAGAAATATTTTGAAGTAGTTACCTGATGGCAAAGAAGGAAAAGCATTTTTGGGGACCCCTTTTAGATGAAAATTAAAAGCATCAACTTGTTCCATATCATCTTAATTTATTTGGCAGTTAAACTCTGTTCTCTTTAAACTGGAAATAAACGGCCACCTATGCACACTGTTTTTGTGGGGGTTTTTTGTTTTGCTTTGTTTTGTTTGCTATATGATATTCTCTGAAAGGAAAAAAGAAAGTCGTCAACAATTGCATATATAATTCTGTCATAAGACACAAAGGACCAGAGCCTGAATTCTAAGGATTTTTATTCTCATTTTTTTCAAATATAAATATCTTATTACATATTTCAAGTATTTTTGTTTTGATTCAAGTTACTTAATGTGATCACAGAAATATTAATCAGCCAAATGCAAATTGATTCTGCCCCCAGAAATAGATGTTGACTAATTCAAGTTTAATGAGGCTCAAAATAACATTTTAAGTACATTTTTATTTTTATAGACTTTAATCATATCTGTCTTTAGGGCTTGGTCTCAGGAATGCTAAAGAACTATTCTGGGCTAATTAAGCTTGCTCACCTGATAGATTTTCCACAGATCACCAGCTCTGCTCAGGGCCACAGCAGCCATAGTTACAATAGGAGAGTAAAAAAGGAGATTATGTTGGAACAGATTTTTACAATATGGAGACAATTCCATTCCCCAAATCACTCTGCATAACAATGTCATTCATTACTTCAAAATTTCATGTTTCTGGCAAACACTGGATAACTGTCATCTCTACCTTAGAGGCCACAGAGCTCACAGAGAGACATCTCCTCCCTGATAGGGAAATTGTTCCATCCAGTGAAGATGTACAAAGAGCCATCCTTTACAAGACTGGGAACAACTTTAAAAATAAATAAAATAAAAGACTGGGGAAATGTGAAATTTAAAGTGTGCTGTTTAAGCCCAGACTAAGGATATTCATTTTGATTGTTTTGAATTTTGATTTCAATATTCAGAAATATAATTACTCAGCACTGAAATAAACTTATTCTCCTAATATATAAGCTGCTTCAGGGAGAAGAGTCTCAGGTATTTTGGCAGCTGTGCCAATGCTCATGGGACACCAATATGCCATTAATTTTTTAAAGAAATAAATTACTGGAGTAAATGTCATTCAAATGGGAAATAGCAAGAGAAATGGAGCACAACTGAAACAGTAATTCCAGACCCCTACATGTGGCTTTGTTTCTTGTTTATAATGGATATTTAAATGATATAAATGTAATAAGATGTTATAATGTTGGACCTGGGACCAAGCTTCACTTTACTATTACAGTAAGGTCACCCTTCAGTTACTGCTTCTACAAAAAGGGGAAACTTACAGGCATGTGGTCAGGAGTCAATGAGGCAATGTACATAAAGGATTTTGCAGAGTCCCTGGCGTCTGAAAGTTTCCCATCAAATACTTCCCAGATCCCCTAATCTAGACATCATCTCCCTCCTCACGCCTCGAGCTATAGCAGAGGGCCGTGGGCCTTTCCTGGGGCTCTGTCCTTGTTGATTCGGTTGATTCTATGGATGTCTTTGGCAACTCTCCCAGGGATGAGTTCTGCCTGCTTCCTTATCACAGCTTCTGTCTCGTGCACAGTTAGCCAATCAGTAAATATTTGAATTAAAGTTTGAATTGATTAATGTATGCTCGAAACAATAAGTTAGACTCTCCCAGGAAACAAACCACTCAGGAATGTGATTTAGACCAATTCAGAAGCTTCAGCAACTCTTTGGGAGCTTGGATTTGGATCAAATAAACCGGGCTTCATTATCAACTGAACAGCTAATGTTGGACCAGTGCTCATGTGGAAAAATCGATGGATACAAACACCTGTGGGGCCTTTAGGGACTTTCCACCCCCTCACTTGTTCCCGTAAACCAATTCTTCTCCCTATCGTGCGCCACTCCTTCTCCCTATCGAAACCAATTCTTGGAGTTTTTCAGTTGACGGGGACTTTCCAGACAGCGGGTAATTTTCCAGTTGCCCGTAACAGGTATACGCCCTAACCGCCACAATGAACAAACAACTATAACGGCCAGAAGGTGGGACAAAAGTTCCTAAGCCAATGAATTCAAAAGTCACCACATTTACCCAATCATTGTGAGAATATACCCGCCCTATGAGTAAATAAACCTATAAAAAGTATGTGATTCCGCTTTTAGGGGTTCCCCATCGGCCTCCTGCGTGAGGTTCAGGGAACCCCGGTGCATCGGCTCCTAATAAACCTCTTGCGTGTTGCAGCGGCTCTCGACTCTTGGCGGTTCTTGGGCGAGTTGGAATCCCTCGTAGACCGTTTGGGTCTAACACACCCATGTAATGATGACTTCATATATAGTAAAAAGCATAAAAACATATCTGTATCACACACTGTGTGAAACTGCCCTGACTTTTTATACATGTTATCTTCATTCTGACAAGAGCCCTTTGAGGCTGATAATTTTATTACGTCCATTTTACTAATGAGGAAACAGGAGTAGGGCAGTCACACAGCTAAGCAGCAGAGTCGGAATCTATGCCTGGATACTTAACCCCAACCCCAGGCACTTAATCAATTCACATGCAAACTGCCTCTGTTTTCCCCATACATGAGATAATTTTGGGTAGTGTGTGGACAAGCTTTATTTTCTTTGTTTTAATTCTAACTTTATTTTAGTGTGTTTTACTATAAGCTACACATCAAACTTGTGATTTTATGAGTGTTTTTGCTTAGGACAAAATAAGTGGGTAGCAGTGTTGGTCCTGAGTTGTTTCAAAGAAACATGAAGTAAATAGTAATATATGAGGTTGTCAGCTACAGCCACAATCATAAGGTACTTTGTAAATGACTGAAGGCTAAGAAACCATATGAAGAAACTTCCTGGGAATGTGCTGCCAACATTTCAACTCATTACAATATATTTCTTGCTTCTCTGAAACATAAAATATCAAAGGTTCTGATAAGTATGTACATGGAATACACATAATTATAATGAAGCATTGTGTTACACATAGATAGTATTATTTATATATTTATACTAAAGATATTCATATATATGGATATTTTAATGAAATTTAGTGATAAAAAGGGTAATGCTTTTAATGACACTATATAGATTTCCTAGAGAGTTACAAATTCATCTAAGTGATATGCAGAGTCAATTTATTTATTAGGAAATTTGGGAATGTCAAATTTATATTATAACTCAAATTAAGGGAAAGAAGTAGATGATTACATGGAGGGGGAAACAATATATGTGGAGCATGGAGATGGGAAAATCATGGCAGTTTTCAGATGCATGAATCCTGTATTAGAGACAATTAAAACTGAAGGAAAACACACTGTTCAAAGCACCCTTTTTACTAACAAGAAAACAAACTGTGAAGTTAAACTTCTGTCTTTGCTTTCACTGCCCACCTACAGAATTAATACATAGCACATAAGATTAGAACATATATGCCCTATATTAAAATCTAAAGTTAGCATGAAGAAAGGACAAATAGTAGTGGATGGTCCTTGTGTTAAAAAGCCTTTTTTGGCTTTGCCGAACTAATCACTGTGGAACACATTTTAAAATAAGGGTCTCGGTCATAAAATTGTGATTTTCTAAAAAAAATTAATGGAGTATAGTTGATTACAAAGCTGTGTTAGTTTCAAGTGTACAGCAAAGTGCATCAGTTATACACGTAATATATCCACTCTTTTATTTTTTCAGATTCTTTTCCCATATGTGCCATTGGCAGAGTATTGAGTAGAGTTCCCTGTGCTATACAGCAGGTTCTTATAAGTTAGCAATTATATATATAGTTGTATGTATATGTCAGTCAAATCTCCCAATTTATCCCATCCCCATTTTCCTCTGCTAATCATAAGTTTGTTCTCTACATCTGTGACTCTACTTCTGTTTTATAAATAAATTCATTTGTACCCATTTTTTAGATTCCACATATAAGCGAAATCATATAATATTTGTCATTCTATGTCTGACTTACTTTACTCATTCTGACAATCTCCAGGTTCACCCATGTTGTTGCAAATGGCGTTTATTTTTCTTTTATATGGCTGAATAATATTCCATTGTATATATGTAACACATCTTTTTTTAAAACATATTTATTGGAGTAAAATTGCTTTATAATGTTGTTAATTTCTGCTGTATCACAAAGTGAATCAGCTATACATATACATATATCTCCATATCTCCTCCCTCTTGCATTTCCCTCCCACCCGCCATATCACACCTCTCTAAGTGGTCACAAAGCACAGGGCTGATCTCCCTGTGCTATGCGGCTGCTTCACATTAACTATCTATTTAACATATGGTAGTGGATATATGTCCATGCCACTCTCTCACTTCATCCCAGCTTCCAGTTTCCCCTCCCCATGCCTTCAACTCCATTCTCTACATCTGTATCTTTGCTGCTGTCCTGTCCCTAGGTTCCGCAGAACCATTTTTTTTTTAATTCCATATATATGTGTTAGCATACAGTATTTATTTTTCACTTTCTGACTTACTTAACTCTGTAGGACAGACTCTAGGTCCATCCACCTCACTACAGATAACTCAATTTTGTTTCTTTTTATGACTAATATTCCATTCATATATGTGCCACATCTTATTTATCCATTCATCTCTCAATGGACATTTAGGCTGCATCCATGTCCTGGCTATTGTAAATAGTGCTGCAATGAACATTTTGGTACATGACTCTTTTTGAATTATGGTTTTCTCAGGGTATATGCCCAGTAGTGAGATTGATGGGTTATATGATAGTTCTATTTTTCTTTTTTTAAGAAACCTCCATACTGTTCTCCATAGTGGTTGTATCAATTTACATTCCTACTAACAATGAAAGAGAGTTCCTTTTCTCCACACCCTCTCCAGCATTTATTGTTTGTAGACTTTTTGATGATGGCTATTCTGACCGGTGCGAGGTGATACCTCATTGTAGTTTTCATTTGCATTTCTCTAAGGATTAGTGATGGTGAGCATCATTTCATGTGTTTGTTGGCTCTCTATATATCTTCTTTGGAGAAATGTCTGTTTAAGTCTTTGGCCCAATTTTGGATTGGGTTGTATTTTATTTTTTTGATATTGAGCTGCATGAATTGCTTGTATATTTTGGAGGTTAATCCTTTGTCAGTTGCTTCATTTGCAAGTATTTTCTCCCATTGTGAGGGTTGTCTTTTGGTCTTGCTTATGATTTTCTTTGCTGTGCAAAAGATTTTAAATTTCACTAGGTCCCATTTGTTTATTTTTGTTTTTATTTCCATTTCTCTAGGAGGTGGGTCAAAAAGAATAGTGCTGTGATTTATGTCATAGAGTGTTCTGCCTCTGTTTTCCTCTAAGAGTTTTATAGTGTCTTACATTTAGGTCTTTAATCCATTTTGAGTTTATTTTTGTGTATGGTGTTAGGGAGTGTTCTAATTTCATTTTTTACATGTACCTGTCCAGTTTTCCCAGCACCACTTATTGAAGAGGTGGTCTTTTCTCCATTGTATATTCTTGCCTTCTTTATCAAAATTACAGTGACCATATGTGCAAGGGTTTATCTCTGGGCTTTCTATCATTTTCCATTGATCTATCTTTCTGTTTTTGTGTCAGTACCATACTGTCTCGATTACTGTAGCTTTGTAGTAGAGTCTGATGTCAGGGAGTCTGATTCCTCCAGCTCCATTTCTCTTTCTCATTATTGCTTTGGCCATTTGGGGCCTTTTGTGTTTCAATACAAATAATGAAATATTTTGTTCTAGTTCTGTGAAAAATGGCATTGGTAGTTTCATAGGGATTGCATTGAATCTGTAGATTGCATTGGGTAGTATAGTTATTTTCACAATGTTGATTCTTCCAATTCAAGAACATGGTATATCTCTCCATCTATTTGTATCATCTTTAATTTCTTTAATCAGTGTTTTATACTTTTCTGCATACAGGTCTTTTGTCTACTTAGGTAGGTTTAATCCTAGGTATTTTATTCTTTTGGTTGCAATGGTAAATGGGACTGTTTCCTTAATTTCTCTTTCAGATTTTTCATTGTTAGTGTATAGGCATGCAAGAGATATCTGTGCATTAATTTTGTATATCTGTGCATTAATTTTGTATCTTGCTACTTTACCAAATTCATTGATTAGTTCTTGTAGTTTTCTGGTAGCATCTTTAGGGTTTTCTATGTATAGAATGTCATCTGCAAACAGTGACAGCTTTACTTCTTCTTTTCTGATTTGAATTCCTTTTATTTCTTTTTCTTCCCTGATTGCCGTGACTAGGACTTCCAAAACTATGTTGAATAAGAGTGGTGAGACTGGGCATCCTTATCTTGTTCCTTATTTTAGAGGAAATGGTTTAGATTTTTCACCACTGAGAATGATGTTGGCTGTGGGTTTGTCATATATGGCCTTTATTATGTTGAGGTGAGTTCCCTCTATGATTACTTTTTGGAGAGATTTTATCATAAATGGGTGTTGGATTTTGTCAAAAGAGTTTTCTTCATCTATTGAGATTATCATATGATTTTTACCCTTCAGTTTTTAAATATGTTGTATCACATTGAATGATTTGTGTATATTGAAGAATACTTGCATTCCTGGGATAAGTCCCACTTGATCTTGGTGTATGATCCTTTTAATGTTCTGTTGGATTCTATTTGACAGTATTTTGTTGAGGATTTTTGCATCTATGTTCAACAGTGATATTGGCTTGTGGTTTTCTTTTTTGTGACATCTTTATCTGCTTTTGGTATCAGGGTGATGGTAGCCTCATAGAATGAGTTTTGGAGTGTTCCTCCTTCTGCTATATTTTGGAAGAGTTTGAGAAGGATAGGTGTTAGTTCTTCTCTAAATGTTTGGTAGAATTCACCTGTGAAGGCATCTGGTCTTGGGCTTTTGTTTGTTGGAAGATTTTTAATCACAGTTTCAATTTCAGTGCTTGTGATTGAGCTGTTTATATTTTCTACTACTTCTTGGTTCAGATTCAGAAGGTTGTGCTTTTCTAAAAATTTGTCCATTTTGTCCAGGTTGTCCATTTCATTGGCATATAGTTGCTTTTAGTAGTCTCTAATGATCCTTTGTATTTCTGCAGTGTTAGTTGTTACTTCTCCGTTTTAATTTCTAATACTATTGATTTGAATCTTCTCCCTTTTTTCTTGTTGAGTCTGGTTTATCAGTTTGTTTATCTTCTCAAAAAGCCAACTTTTAGTTTTATTGACCTTTGCAATCGTTTCCTTCATTTCTTTTTTCATTTATTTCTGATCTGATCTTTATGATTTCTTTCCTTCTGCTAACTTTGGGTATTTTTGTTCTTCTTTCTCTAATTGCTTTACATGTAAGGTTAGGTTGTTTATTTGTGATGTTTCTTCTTTCTTGATGTAGGATTATATTGTTAAAAACTTCCCTTTTAGAACTGCCTTTGCTGCATCCCATAGGTTTTGGGTCATCACATTTTCATTATCATTTGTTATTAAATATGTTTTGATTTCCTCTTTGATTTCTTCAGTGATCTCTTGGTTATTTGGTAGTGTGTTGTTTGCATTTTTTGCAGTTTTTTCCTGTAATTGATATCTAGTCTTATAGCCTGTGGTTGGAAAAGATATATGATATGGTTTCAATTTTCTGAAATTTACCAAAGCTTGATTTGTGAACCAAGATATGATCTATCCTGGAGAATGTTCCATGAGCACTTGAGAAGAAAGTGTATTCTGTTGTTTATGGATGGAATGTCATATAAATATCAATTAAGTTCATCTTGTTTAATGTGTCATTTAAAGCTTGTGTTTCTTTAGTTAGTTTCATTTTGGATGATCTGTCCACTGGTGAAAGTGGAGTGTTAAAGTCCCCTACTATGATTATGTTACTGTTGACTTACCATTTTATGGCTGTTAACATTTGCCTTATGTATTGAGGTGCTCCTATGTTGGGTGCATAAATATTTACAATTGTTATATCTTCTTCTTGGATTGCTCCTTTGCTCATTATGTAGTGTCCTTATTTGTCTCTTGTAATTGTTCTTATTTTAAAGTCTATTTTGTCTGATATGAGAATTGTTACTCCAGCTTTCTTTTGATTTCCATTTACATGGTATATCTTTTTCCATCCCCTCACTTTCAGTCTGTATGTGTTCATGGTTCTGAAGTTGGTTTCTTGTAGACAGCAAATATATGGGTCTTGTTTTTGTATCCATTCAGCCAGTGAATGTCTTTCAGTAGGAGCATTTAATCCATTTATATTTAAGGTAATTATCAATATGTATGTTCCTATTAACATTTTCTTACTTGCTTTGGGTTTGTTTTTGTAGGTCTTTTCCTTCTCTTGTGGTTCCTGCCTTGAGGAGTTCCTTTAGCATTTGATGTAAAGATGGTTTGGTGTTGCTAAACTCTCTTAGGTTTTGCTTGTCTGTAAAGGTTATAATTTCTCCATTGAATCTGAATGAGATCTTTGCTGGGTGGAGTAATCTTGGTTGTAGGTTTTTCCCTTTCATCACTTTAAATATGTCCAACCACTCCCTTCTGGCTTGCAGAGTTCCTGCTGAACGATCAGCTATTAAGCTTATGGTGATTCCCTTGTAAGTTATTTGTTGCTTTTCCCTTGCTGCTTTTAATATTTTTTCTCTATATTTAATTTTTGATAGTTTGATTAATATGTTTCTTGGCGTGTTTTTCCTTGGATTTTTCCTGTATAGGACTCTCTGCACTTCCTGGACTTGATTGACTATTTCCTTTCCCATATTAGGGAAGTTTTCAACTATAATCTATTCAAATATTTTCTCAGTCCCTTTCTTTCTCTCTCCTTCTTCTGGGACCCCTAGTAGTGGAATATTGTTTTTAATGTTGTCCCAGAGGTCTCTGAGACTGCCTTCAATCATTTTCATTCTTTTTTCTTTATTCTGCTCTGTAGTATTTATTTCCACTGTTTTATCTTGCAGGTCACGTATCTGTTCATCTGCTTCAGTTTTTCTGCTATTGATTCCTTCTAGATAATTTTTAATTTCATTTGTTGTGTTTTTCATCGTTGTTTGTTTGCTCATTAGTTCTTCTAGTTCCTTCTTAAAACGTTCTTGTATTTTCTCCCATCTGTTTCCAAGATTTGGATCATCTTTACTATCATTACTCTGCATTCTTTTTCAGATAGACTGCCTGTTTCCTCTTCATTTGTTTTGTCTGGTTGGTTTTTACCTTGCTCGTTCATCTGCTGTGTATTTCTCTGTCTTCCCCCTTTGCTTAACTTACTGTGTTTGGGTTCTCCTTTTCGCTGGCTGCAGTTTCGTAGTTCCTGTTGTTTTTGGTGTCTGTCCACCATGTCTAAGGTTGGTTCAGTGGGTTGTGTAGGTTTCCTGGTGGAGGGGACTGTTGCCTATGTTCTGGTGGATGAGACTGGATCTTTTCTCTCTGTTGGGCACAACCACATCTGGTGGTGTGTTTTGGGTTGTCTGTGAATTTATGATTTTAGGCATCCTCTCTGCTATTGGGTGGGGTTGTGTTCCTGTCTTGCTAGTTGTTTGGCATGGGGTATCCAGCACGGAAGCTTGCTAGTCATTGAGTGGAGCTGGGTCTTAGCATTGAGATGGACATCTGTGGGAGAGCTCTTTCAGATTGATATTATAGGGGCCATAAGGTCTCTGGTGGACCAATGTCCTAAACTCAACTCTCCTACTTCCAAGCTCGGCCCTGACACCCACCAGAGCACCAAGACCCTGTCAGCTTTTGGGAAGTCTGAGGTCTTCTGCCAGCATTCAGTAGGTGTTCTGTAGGAGTTGTTCCACATGTACATGTAGTTTTGATGTATTTGTCAGGAGGAAGATGATCTCCTTGTCTAACTCCTCTACCATCTTGAAGGTCCTCTCCAGCAGTTAATTTAAAGAAAGGAGTGGGGGAGATCAATAATGCTTCCTCCACTGCTCAATTAGTGGAGAGAGCTGTAGGGAGCTCGAGTTTTCAAGATCCCCTTAATCATCTTCTGTCTGCCTGGCAGTGTGCAGGAGTGTGGCAGGGATAATTGCACCTACCCATCATGTACCACATCTTCTTTATCCATTTCTCTATTGATGGATATATAGGTTGCTTCCATGTCCTGGTTATTGTAAATAGTGCTACAATGAACACTGCAGTGCATGTATCTTTTCAAATTATGGTTTTCTCTGATACACCTAGGAGCATGATTGCTGGATCATATGGTGGTTCTATTTTTAGTTTTTTAAGGAACCTCCACACTTTTTCCACAGTGGCTCTACCAATCTACATTCTCACTAACAGTGTAGAAGTGTTCCCTTTTCTCCACACTCTCTCCAGCATTTATTGTTTTAGATTTTTAATGATGCCATTCTGACCAGTGTGAGGTGATACCTCGCAGTTTTGATTTGCATTTCTCTAATGATTAGTGATGTTGAGCATCTTTTCATGTGTTTGTTGGCCATCTCTATGTCTTCTTTGGAGAAATGTCTATTTAGATCTTCCACCCAATGAAAAAATGAGCTGTTTGTATATTTTGGAGATTAATCTCTTGTCAGTTGCTTCATTTGCAAATATTTCCTCCCATTCTTAGGGTATCTTTTCATTTGGTTTATCATTTCCTTCACTGTGCAAAAGCTTTTAAGATTAATTAGCTCCCATTTGTTTATTTTTGTTTTTATTTTCAATACTCTAGGAGATGAATCAAAAAAGGTCATGCTGGGCTTCCCTGGTGGCACAGTGGTTGAGAGTCCGCCTGCTGATGCAGGGGACGTGGGTTCATGCCCCAGTCCGGGAAGATCCCACATGCCACAGAGCGGCTGGGCCCATGAGCCATGGCCGCTGAGCCTGCGCATCTGGAGCCTGTGCTCCACAACGGGAGAGGCCACCACAGTGAGAGGCCTGCATACTGTAAAAAGAGAAATAAAAATATTTAAAAAAAGGTCATGCTGCAATATATATCAAAGAGCATTCTGCCTATGTTTTTGTCTAAACGTTTTATAGTATTCAGTTTTATGTTTAGGTCGTTAAACCATTTTTAATTTATTTTTGTGTATGGTGTTAGGGAGTGTTCTAATTACATTCTTTTACATGTAGCTGTCCAGTTTTTCCAGCACCACTTATTGAAGAGACTGTCTTTTCTCCACTGTATATTTTTGCCTCCTTTGTCATAGATTAGTTGACCATATGTGTGTGGGTTTTTCTCTGGACTTTCTATCCTATTCCATTGATCTATATTTCTGTTTTAGTGCCAGTACTATACTCTTTTGATTGTTGTAGGTTTGTAGTATAGTCTGAAGTCAGGGAGCCTGATTCCTCCAGCTCCATTTTTCTTTCTCAAGTTTGCTTTGGCTATATGGGGTCTTTTGTGGTTCCATACAAATTGTGACATTTTTGTTCTAATTCCATGAAAAATGCCATTGGTAATTTGATAGGATTATGTTGAGTCTGTAGATTGATTTGGATAGTATAGTCATTTTCACAGTATTGATTCTTTCAATGCAAGAACATGGTATATTCTCCATCTGTTTGTGTTGTCTTTGATTTCTTTCATCAGTATCTTATAGTTTTCTGAGTACAGGTCTTTTGCCTCTTTAGGTAGATTTATTCCTAGGTATTTTATTCTTTTTGCTGTGATGATGAATGAGGTTTCTTTAATTCTCTTTCTGATCTTTTGTTGTTAGTGTAGAGGAATGCAAGGAATTTCTGTGTATTAATTTTGTATCCTGCTAGTTTACCAAATTTATTGATGAGCTTTAGTAGTTTTCTGCTAGCATCATTAGGATTTTCTAAGTATGGTGTCATGTCATCTGTAAACTGTGACAGTTTTACTTCTTCTTTTCCAATCTGGATACCTTTTATTTCTTTTTCTTCTCTGATTTCCATGGGTAGGACTTCCAAGACTATGTTGAATGATAGGGTTGAGAGTGGACATGCATTTCTTGTTCCTGATCTTAGAGGTAATGTTTTCAGTTTGTCACCATTGAGAATGATGTTTCCTGGAGGTTTGTTGTACATGACGTTTATTATGTTGAGGCAGGTTCCCACTATGCCCACTTTCTAGAGAGTTTTTTAATCATAAATGGGTGTTGACTTTTGTCAAAAACTTTTTCTGCGTCTATTAAGATCATACAGTTTTTATTCTTCAATTTGTTGCAATCGTGTATCACACTGATTGATTTGCATATACTGAAGAAACCTTGTGTCCCTGGGATAAATCCCACTTGATCATGGTATATGATCCTTTTAAGGTGTAGTTGGTTTCAGTTTGCTAGTATTTGGTTGAGAATTGTTGCATCTATGTTCATCAGTGATATTGGCCTGTAATTTTTTCTTTTGTGTTATCTTTGTCTGGTTTTGGCATTGGGGTGATGGTGGCCTCATAGAATGAGTTTGGGAGTGTTCCTCCTTCTGCTATATTTTGGAACAGTTTGAATAGGATGGGTGTTAGCTCTTCTGTAAATGTTTAATAGAATTCACCTGTGAATCCATCTGGTCCTGGACTTTGTTTGTTGGAAGATTTTAAATCACAGTTTCAATTTCATTACTTGTGACTGATCTGTTCATATTTCCTATTTTTTTCCTGGTTCAGTCTTGGAAGCTTTTACATTTCTAAGAATTTTTCCATTTCTTCCAGGATGTCCATTTTATTGTCATATAGTTGCTTGTAGTAATCTCTCATGATCCCTTGTATTTCTGCAGTGTCAGTTGTGTCTTCTCCTTTTTCGTTTCAAAATTTATTGACTTGAGTCCTCTCCTTTTGTTTTTTGGATGAGCCTGGCTAAAGGTTTATCAATTTACTTATTTTTTCAAAGAACCACCTTTTAATTTCATAGATCTTTGCTATTGTTTTCTTTGTCTCTATTTCATTTATTTCTGATCTGATTTTTATGATTCTTTCCCTTCTATTAAATTTGTGTTTACTTTTTTCTTCTTTCTCTAGTTGCTTTAGGTGTAAGGTTAGGTTGTTTATTTGTGTTGTTTTTTGAGCTAGGATTGTATTGCTATAAATTTCCCTCTTACAACTGCTTTTGTTGCATCCCATAAGTTTTCTGTTATCGTGTTTTCATTGTCATTTGTTTCTAGGTATTTTTTAATTTTCTCTTTGATTTCTTCAGTGATCCATTGGTTATTTAGTAACATATATTTTGGCCTCCATGTGTTTGTGTTTTTACAGTTTTATTTACCTGTAACTGATTTCTAATCTCATAGTCTTCTGGTCCGAAATGATGTTTTATATGATTTCAATTTTCTTATACTTACTGAAGCATGATTTGTGACCCAAGATGTGATCTATCCGGGAGAATGTTTCATGAGCACTTAAGAAGAAAGTGTATTCTGCTGCTTTCACATGGAATGTCCTGTAAATATCAACTAAGTCTATCTGGTCTAATGTGTCATTTAATGCTTGTGTTTCCTTATTAATTTTGTGTCTGGATGATCTGTCCATTTGTGTAAATGAGGTGTTTAAGTCCCCCCACTATTATTGTGTTACTGTGCATTTCTCCTTTTAAGGCTCTTAATATTTGCCTTATATATTGTGGTGCTCCTTTTATGGGTGCATATATATTTACAATTGTTACATCTTCTTCTTGCATTGATCCCTTAATCCTTATGTAGTGTCCTTCTTTGTCTCTTGTAACAGTGTTTAGTTTAAAGTCTATTTTGTCTGATATGAGTATTGCTATTCCAGCTTTCTTTTGATTTCCATTTGCATGGAATAACTTTTTCCATCCCCTCATTTTCAGTCTGTATGTGGCCCTAGGTCTAAAATGGGTCCTTGTAGCCACCATATATATGGATCTTGTTTTTGTACCCACTCAGCCATGTCTTTTGGATGGAGTTTTTAATCCATTTACATTTAAGGTAATTATCAATATGTATGTTCCTATTGCCAATTTTGTTAATTGTTTTGGGTTTGTTTTTGTAGGTCTTTTTTCTTTCCTTCCTCTTTTGTTCTATTCTCTCATGTTTCTGGCCTACAGAAGTTCCTTTAGCATTTGTTGTAAAGCTCGTTTAGTGGTGCTGAATTCTTTTAGCTTTTCTTTGTCTGTAAAGCTTTTGATTTCTCTGTCGAATCTGAATGAGGGACTTGCTGGTTACAACTTCTTGGTTGTAGGTTTCTCCTTTTCATCACTTTAAATATATCATGCCATCCTCTTCTGCCCTACAGAGTTTCTGCTGAAACATCAGCTGATAACCTAATGGGGATTCCCTTGTACATTATCTGTTGTTTTCCCTTGTTGCTTTTAATATTTTTGTCTTTGTATTTAATATTTTTAGTTTGATTAACATGTGTCTCAGCTTGTTCCTCCTTGGGTTTATCCTGTATGGGACTCTGTGCTTTCTGGACTTGGGTGACTATTTTCTTTCTCATATTAGGGAAATTTTTGACTTTAATCTCTTCAAATATTTTCTCAGGTCCTTTCTCTTTTTCTTCTTCTGCGACCCCTATAATTAAAATGTTGGTGCATTTAATGTTGTCCTAGTGGAGACTGTCCTCATTTCTTTTCATTCTTTTTATTTATTCTGTTCTTCAGTAGAGATTTCCACCATTCTGTCTTCCAGGTCACTTATCTGTTCTTTTGCTTCAGTTATTCTGTTATTGATTCCTTCTAGTGTATTTTTCATTTTGGTTATTTTCCTGTTCATTTCTCTTTGGTTGTCCTTTAGTTCTCATACGTCTTTGTTAGACATTTCTTCTATCTTCTTGATTTGTGCTTCCATTCTTTTTCTGAGATCTTGGATCATCTTTACTGTCATTACTCTGAATACTTTTTCAGATAAATTGCTTATCTCCTCTTCATTTAGTTGTTCTTATTTGTTTTTGTCTTGCTCCTTCATCCTCAACTTATTTCTTTGTCATCCCATTTTGTCAAACTTACTGTGTTTGTTATCTCCTTTCCACAGGCTACAGGATCATAGTCCCTCTTGCTTCTGTTGTCTGCCCCCTGGTGGGTTAGGTTGGTCCAGAAGCTTTGCCATTATCCCCTTGATGGGGGTTTGATTGGTGTTACAGTGACCAGAGCCTGCCCTAGATATTGATCAGGGCCATCCCTTTGCTTTGAGGTTTTCACTGCCCTATCAGGGGCAAGGTCTGCTCCCTAGCTGTTGGAGTAGAGACGTACAGATCTGTTTCTAGGCTCTGTTTCTGATCTGTGGTGTGAGGTAGGTGGTATTGGAGCATCCCCACTGGGAAAGAAGTCACTGAGTATTCCTCCTTTGGAAGTGTTCACCTGTGTATGTCCTCTGGTGTGTCCACTTTTGCCCATCGTGTGGGCTCGCAAAGTACACTGATGTTGGCACTGCTTTTGGCCCCACCTTAACAGTGTATGCTGGCAATTGGCCCTGGGGTCTCTCAGGCATTGTTTTCACAAGGCCACTGAGGCAGGTCCACTGAGGTCAGGTACCAGGACTTCAGTAGTCATGAATCTGGACCCACTATGGGAGCTATGGAGGCAGCTCAGACTCTGGTCTGGCCCAACTCACATGTGTACGTGCCCAAAGAGCCCACAGTTGCCAAAGCCAGACCCATCCCAGCTGCAAGAGCACTTGTTTTCCTTTTGGATGTTTTGCAGGTGCTGAATTTAGGAAGCCATCAGCAGAGGTGTAACTGCATAGTTTGAGCAGCCAAGAGGAGAGATTTCAGTTATTCTTCCTAGTCACACAGACTCTGGGGCTCAACTGTGGTGTTCATCCCCTCCTCTGGGTGGATTTCCTCATGGAGGGGGGGGAAGCTATCTGTTTCCTCCGAGGACAGTAGGGTGGATTGGCACCCACTGGCAGATTTCCTAGTAGTGAGAGCTATCTGTGCACTCCCAGGACAATGGGGTGGGTCCTGGCATCCACTGGCAGATATTTTTAGTGGGGGAAGTTATCTGTGCACTCCTGGGACAGCATGGACAGGTCCTGGGGACTGCTGGTGGAATTCCTAGTGTCAGGAGCCGTTCACACTCTTCTGGGTCAGTGGGGTGTGTCCTTGTGGCCCACTGGTGGAATTCCTAGTGGGAAAAGCTGTCTGCACCATTCCAGGTCAGTGGGGGCAGGTCCTGGCATCTGCCCACAGGTCTGGAAGAGTTGACCAGTGCCCAACTCTAGAGCCCAACATGAATGGCAGCGGTGACTCTCACCCACCCCCAGAGCTCCTGTAGTCAGTGTTCTGTTCTCTGGGAGTGTTCACAGGTGTAACTTCTATAGTTCTTATGGTGGTTCTGCCCCTCTCCTCATGTACCTCCCAATAATGGTGCCTTACCTCTCTGGTGGGCCCAGATTTCTTCCTAGTATACTCTCAGTTGCCGTTAGCTGACCTCTTCAGGCTGTTTCCACAGCTAACCCTGGTCCTCTCCTTGGGACTGAGCTTCAGAGTCTGAGCTTCAGTACCCGACCCCTCACCACCCTCACCAACAGAAGAGTGTCTCGGGTTGGGGAGTTCAGGGTGTAGGTGCAGACCTTCTGTGCAGGCTAATCTCCATTTTGCCTTCCACAAACCAGTTGCTGCTCTCTCCTCTGAGGCTGGAAGTTCACCCTCTGTTCAGGCTGATCTCCCCACTGGTGAGGAGCCTTCCCAAGGTGTGGGAACATTTCCTCCTTCACAGCTCCCTCCCTGGGCACAGTTCCTGTCCTGATTCCTTCTTTTTCTTTTCATTTTGTCCTGGTTTTCTAGTCTCTTTAGATGTCTGAGGTCTTCTGTCAGTGCTCAGTAGCTGCTCTGTCTGAATTGTTCCACTTGTAGATGTTTTTTCAGTGTTTCTGTGGAGAGAGGTGAACTCTGCTTCCTACTTCTCCACAGTCTTGACGTCCAACTTAAAATTTTTTGATTTAATTTATATTTTCCAGGAAAGAATATGTGATTGTTTATATTTGACATGAAAGCTATTTGCTTTCATCCCTGACAAAATTTGCTCAGATAAATCAGGATATTGTTACTGTATACCTAGTACTCTCTATATTGGACTAAGTTTTTTCTTTTCAGACATATCAAACAATCCTCCTATGATAATTGAACTCTATTATTTGGGTTGTTTCTGGTAAGCATTTTGTGCTCTTTTAGCTGTTTTGAATGACTGTACTTGACCGCCAAAAAAAGCAGTATTTGGGCAGGTCTGTACAGGTTTCATTGCTGCTGCTAATCTCTGGGACTCAAAGTGCCAGTTGCTTTTCTCTGTATTTAAAAATCCACTTCTAATAAACTAGATTTTCTGCACCTGTGGGACTCTGACAGCCCCATTACAGATGTTACCCCTGTCCCAGTAGGCTAGAAAAGCTGGATCCCAGACAATAGTAAACCCACCTGGCAGAGACAACCTCCCAGCTGACAGTGCTGGGCACCCCCTGTCTTCCTCTGCCCTTCCTTCTGGTAGTGATGTCCCCAAGCCCAATATTCCTGCACTTTCACGAGCTCCTTCCCATCAATTCTGGCTCTCAGGAAAGGATATGATTAAAGCAATTATAGCAAGTTTTTAATTGTTTGATAATTTAATATGCTCCTCTCCTGGGGATATTTACACTTCAATAAGCTAAAAGTCTTCATCCAAAAGAATAAATCTCAGGGGTGGGGAGATTTCTGGTATCAGCAAGCCAAAAAGGAGAAGTATTTGTTTGCTTTTGAGATTTTCCTAGTGCCCTTGAAATCTTACCAGGTCTGTTTCAACCACATAATGGGGAAATTCCTTAAATTGATCATATTGCCTTTCATGCACAGGATTTCCAAATGCCTAATCTAGGAGATGCACAGGTAGTGATACAGAAAAGAAATTTAAGACAAAATATTTAAAAGGCACAGTGCTCACAGGATTGTCACAGGACTCAGATGAAGTATAAAGCTTAAGTCCTAGGGCATTTAGACTTAAAAGCTCATAAGGTTTCCCATTTCCAACTGACTTTTAGAGACTACTGCACTGACAGACTTGTGCATACTACTATAATATTATATAACGTTTGTTGTAAGATTATGTGCCAGAAATAAAGTAGTGAAGAGGGTAAACCAAGACCCTATCTTCATGAAGCACCTGGCCATGTTACATTATAAATATTGGTTTGCACAGTTATCCTCTGGCCTACACTAGAAGCCACTTTGGGGAAGAGATATGTCTTGTTCAGCCATGTGTCCACAGGCCATAGAACAGTTTCTAGTGAATCTAACTCTAAATACATAGTTGTAGAATAAATCTTAGAGACATTCTTCTGTTGGACCTGAGTAAAAACCATCAGCACTGTATAATCAGCGGAAATTAAGAATTTTGGAGAGAGTTGGTAAGGAGAGAAGACTGGAAGAGAGAGAATTATAACATTAACAATAAAATGATGTTTTCTTAAAGGACAAAAACAATATTTGTTCTTAAAATAGTTATGATTCTGTTCCCCTTTCTTTCATCCAGATATAAGGTTAGGAGCTTAAAAAATGAGCAAACAAATATCTTAGAACTTTAAAGCTGCTATAACAAAATGCCACAGGCTAGGCAGCTTATAAGTAGCAGGAATTTATTTCTCACAGTTCTGGAGGCTAGAAGTCTGAGATCAGGGTGCCAGCGTGGTCAGGTGAGAGCCTTCTTCCTGGTCACAGGCTGCTCATTGTATCCTCAGGTGGCTGAAGGGGCCAGGGAGCACCTAGGGTATTTTATAAGGACACTAATCCCAATCATGACCTAAGCACCTCCAAAATGTTCTATGTCCTAATACCATCACATAGGGCATTAATATTTCAGCATATGCATTTTAGGGGGATAAAAAAATTCAGACCATACCAAGTATGTGTGTGTTGATTTTGTTTTTCCATCATGGATAATTTAAAATGATTAAATCATGCATCCACTCAGTCAGTCGACAGATACTTACTATGTGCAAACACTGAGAAAAGTGCAGGGTAAGATGAAAAGACAAGCATCCATTTAACAACACTGGTGACTCAGACAAGGGTTCCACGCAGTCGTGGGGAAAGAAGCAACACTGGAAAACAATAAAGATTGTGAGGATAGCAGGATTTCTCAAAATTTGCTTTGAAGTGGCTGCATGATAATAATACTAGCTAACATGTGTTGAACATTAAGGGTCAGGTGTCATTTTAAAGTATTTTACATGTTTTAACTTTAGGATCCCCCAACGACCATAGGAAATTGATACTATTATTACCATTCTTATTTTACAGGTAAAGAAACCAATATATTGATAGGTTAACAAAGTTGTTTATGATTATTCAGAACGTGGAGGACCTAGAATGAAGAGCCATGCTAGAAACTACTGTGATGGTTGCTAAAGAGGCAAGAGGGATAGAGAAAGAATATCACTTTATATTTGTACTAAATCATATTTACATGAATATTGGGATGATCCAGAAGAGAGGAGTAGGATTGAAAGTATGTTTTCCTATTCATTTTTCAGAAAGAAAAAATTCAGTACTTTTTTTTCCTCTAAAAATCATCACTCATCTGCTGAATTATTTATGGAATTGCTGTCTATTTCTGTTCCAAATTACTACATGGTGCATTTAAACAAATATTTTTTTTATCTTTGTATATTTAGATACTTTAAATTAAATGGAAATTATTCTGCCTCAGATCTCCTTGTAAGGATGAACATTAGAGACAGTTGATAAATTTACCTATCAATACTTACAGAGATGGATACAGATATAGATATGATACAGATATAGATATAGATAGGTATATATATATATATATATATATATATATATATATATTAAAAAGAGAAACAATTCTAGAATCTGAGAATACTACTTTGTTCAGCCTGACCTCAGTCAGAATATTTTTTTTCCATTTTTGCCACACTTAAATGTAAAGAAAAACTGAAAATTAAATGTGCATAGACCAAAAAAAAGCAAAACAATCACAAATATTCACTTAGTTTTGTTCTGTTGGTTCCTTGGTTATCCTAAAATCCTGCTGATAAATCTTTGCTCAAATCAATTTGTTACTGTGTGAAAAACTTTGCATTACTGGATTTCAACACACTGGATTAACCCTTATATAGACAAACATAGTGTTTAAGCATGTAAGTCTTTGCCCAGCATAAATGTGAATGCTTAAACTGTAATTTTTTTAGCTTAAAAACATCCTTCTATCTTCCTCTTTTCCCATTTTCAAGTCAGAGTGAGGAGGGAAGTAGCCTGGGCAGTCATGTGACATGCCTGAAAGTGATGTTCCAGAAGAGGTCTGGGTGAGGTCAGCTTCTTGTGCTCAGACTCAGATGCCTGACTTTCTTTTTCTGCTTCGAAAGTCTGGGGAAGAGCTATCAAAATTATTTGCAAGTGCTGGACAGTGTAAAGTCGGGAATAAAGAGGAATGTTTGTGAATTATTTTATGAATTTTAAAGTTTGGAATATGGTGCAATAAATTTCTCTTATGCAAGAGCTTGCTGTAATGTTACTATTATTCTTACAGCTTTTACATTTTTTCAGACTCTAAAATCTTTTATAAAATACTTCTTTCTCTAAAATATGTTCAGCCTATATTCCAACATTAGAGATTGGGGAACTGAAGTAATATCATGACCTGAAGAATATTATGTAGGACAAAAATTGTTATCATTACTGGACTCCATGTGGAGACAATTCTGCAAAATTGCCAAAATGGCTTTTTTTATGACAAACTTGACTCTGACTCTAAAGTCACAAGGACAATAGAAGGTGAGTTGGTTACCGGTATCAACATAGTAGAATCTCTATTATTTCCAAATACATTCTGTATTTACTGAATTGTGACTAGCAAAAAACTGAGAAGCTGCAACATTCGACTTGCATTTTTATTACTGACTTCTTCAAGTAACCATTGCAAATGTTAGAAAACCATACATTTTACTTTTGTAGTTCAAGGCAAAGCCAGGATCTGCCTTGTCCTGTACTGCACTTAAATGATCCCTAAGAGCTTTGTTATTTCAGGAATCTTTCAAATGTCAAACAAAGTATCAGTAAATTGCAAACTTTTAGGTTTTTTGAAGAGTTTTTCCACATTTTATTTTAAAACAAAAAAAAAATAAAATTTTGAACAATATTTATTTATTTTCATGGAAAAATCAGAAAAGAGAATTTAATTTGAATAGATTTACTTTATTCTGATATAAGATTCTATTTTTTTTTTATTTTACAGAATCATCAACACTTATCTGATGTTGAACAATATTACAGACTAAATTTCCATTTCAGTTGGCATTTTCCTAATTGATCAGACTAAAAGCAAACAATATCCTATTTTTCATACCTTAAATTATGACTTAACTTTTATATTACTTTCAATAAATATTATTTTCATGGTAAAACTACGTAGAAATTCATATAGTTAATACGTTATTAAATTTCAACACTTGAAATTGTGCCAAAGTTATGGTCCTAAGAAAGTGTGTTGCAAAAGTCAAAATTTCTAAGCTTTACAAAATGAATTAGAAGATGTGCTCTATTTTTTAACTGATTGGCAGGCTTATCAGTGATAGACACTTTACCTTCAGAGCAAACTCAGCCATGTAGTTTAGTTGATAAGATAGGTTCTGATCATTTAAATTTTCGTATCTAAATAATACATTTTATAGGTCAAGTTTAAATAAGAGTTTACTTGGGACATTTCTTCTACTTATCTCTATAGAAGTATGCAAGCAATAAAAGAATGTACATTACAAGGTATCAATGTTTCTTCCCTAGTTCTTCTATTTAGTTGAAATTGATATCACACATCCACACACTGTAATACTAAATGCAATTCTACAATTTAGTTATTCTTTTACCAACTCATGAATGTGTATATTCCAATAATAAGGTGCTTGTCTTAGTCCATTCAGGCTGTTATAACAGAACACCATAGACTGGGTGGCTTAAACAACAAATATTTATTTCTTACGGTTCTGGAGACTAGGAAATCCAGCAGCAAGGCAGTAGCGCATTCAGTATCTGGTGAGAACCCACTTCCAGGTTCATAAATGGCAGTTTTCTGGCTGTCTTTGTATGGTGGAAGCGTCGAGGGATTGCTCTGGGACCGCTTTTATAAGATCACTAACGCCATTCATGAGGCTCCACCCTCAGAACCTAATCACCTCCCAAAGGCCCCATGTCCTAATACCCTCACATTGGAGGTTATGTTTCAACACATGAATTTTAGAAGGACACTTTCAGTCTATAGCAGTACTGATGTATAACAGAATTTTTCTCTTAATTTTAATATAATTGCTACTGGTTAAAAGACCAAAAGCAAACAAGGCACAGAATATATCATAATATTCTGCCTACATGGTAAAACATAATAATCATGTAATGATCCATAAGAATTCTGAAATTCCTGATAAAAGCATTTGAAAAACAATATGATGTTAACAAATCTCAGCAATATTTTTTGGATCTGTCTCCTAAGGCAAAAGAAATAAAGGCAAAATTAAACAAATGAGACCTAATTAAACTTAAAAGTTTTTGCACAGCAAAGGAAACTATTTGACAAAATGAAAAAAACAACCTATGAATGGGAGAAAATATTTTCAGATGATATGACTGATAAAGGGTTAATATTCAAATATATAAACAGCTCATACAACTGAATATAAAAAAAAATTGAAAAGTAGTCAGAAGACATGAATATACTTTTTGTATTTTTTCCAAAGAAGATACACAGAAGGCCACTGGCACAGAAAAAATACTCAACATTGTTAATCATTAGAGATATGCAAATCAGAACCACAATGAGATATCCCCTCAATCCTGTCAGAATGACTGTCATCAAAAAGTCTATGAATAACAAACGTTGGCGAGGATGTGGAGAACAGGAAACTCTCATACACTGTGGAATTGTAAATTCGTGCAGCCACTATTGAAAACAGTATGGAGGTTCTTAAAAAACTAAAAATAGAGCTACCATATGACCCAGCAATTTCATTCCTGGGTATATATCCAAAGAAAATAAAAACACTAACTTGAAAAGATACGTGCACTCCAATATGCATAGCAGTATTATTTACAAAAGTCAAGATATGGAAGCAAACTAAGTGTCCATCAACAGAAGAATGGATAAAGATGTGATATATATATATATTACTCAGTCATAAAAAAAGAATAAAATTCTGCCATTTACAACAATGTGGATGGACCAAAAGAGTATTATGCTTAGTGAAATTAGTCAGAGAAAGACAAATACTCTATGTTATCACTTAAATGAGAAATCTAAAAAATAAAACAAATGAATATATAAAACAAAACAGAAACAGTCACAGATATAAGGAACAAACTAGTGGTTACCAGTGGGGAGAGGGAAGGGGGATCAAGATAGAGGTAGGGGATTAAGAGACACAAACTATTATGTATAAAATAAATAAGCAACAAGAATGTATTGTACAGTACAGGGAAATATAGCCATCCGTAATAACCTTAAATGGAGTATAATTTATAAAAACATTGAATCACTATGCTGTACACCTGAAACTAATATAGTTTAAATCAACTATACTTCAAATAAAAACACAAAATAAAGAGAAAATGATGTATTAAATGTATAATTCACCATCCATCTTCAAAATGTTTTGGAAGTATATCTCAAACATCAGAACATTTTATTTCTGATATGTAAATATTTCTGTACATATTTCTATTAACTAAGAAGACTTCAAAAATGCACAACCACAGTTGCATTATCACATTTAAAAAGTTAGTAATAATTTCTTAATATCATATATTATTTTTCACATTTTCCTGTTTTTTTCAAAGCTTCTATAAGAATAGTTTAAAGCAAACACACTAAATAAATTAAAGTAGATCCAGGTATTGTGATTGGTTAATATGGCTCTCAAATATCATTTGATGTATAGAATCTTTCTCTGAGTACTTTTATTTTTGTACTAAATTTTGCTGAAGAAATTAGTTCTCTGTGTAGTGTTTCCAAGGTTTCTTATCTTTTCCTTCATGAAGAATTAAGCATTTCTCCATGAAATCCAAATGTTTTTGGTGTGAAGTAGTATTTAGAGATCACAAATGGAATCTAGAGCCATTCTTTGCTAACATATTGTCATTTTTCCCTATCCCTTTCAGTAGTCAAAGCTAGGAAAAAATTTTTTTGTTAGAAAAAACTCTCATGAGCTAATTCTAACACTTACAATCCAAATTGAGAATGACATGGTTTTTTAGTTCCTTTCCTTCCAAATATGCCAAAAAATTCTGTTCTGAATATTATTATAATGTACATTTTATTTATCATACAATTGGCATATCTATCTCAGAATAACTGCATCACTACAGCCGACATATAATTACTGAAAAAAGTTTAATTCTTTTTGATGATTCTTTCTTTCCTTAAGGTTCCACTAAGGATGTATGTTCAAATTACTGTGTTTTAATGTTAATAGAATGGTTATGTGTTTTTAAGCCATCAACTAGATACACACTTAAGATCATTTATTCTACTACTGAGTTTTAAGAATTACTTTTTTAAATTGTATGTTCTTTTATAATTATGTAATATAATTACATGGTTTCAAATTCAAATTTATATCTAAACATATAAGTTTAAGAAATTTAATTTCTATTGTCATCTCCACACTATTTCCTCCACGTATAAGTAAACATATTTTCTGGCTTACTCATTTGTTGTTAAATATAATCAAATAACACATACAAATGCATAATCCTCCATTACTAAATAATAGTGTACTATATATACTTTTCTTCATTTTGCTTTTTTAACCTAGCAATGTATCCTGGTTATCACTTTTTTGCAGGTTATGTTCTCTGGAAAGCAGACTAGATGGAGATTAATGTGCAGATGTTCAATTGTGCTAATAGAACTACCACTTATGAAAGGAAAGTGAAAGGAAGGAAGTAGAATTGACAGGGGGAGAAGTTGGACTGAGATGCAATCTCAATACAGGTTTCTGCCAAAGCTGACCAGTCAGATTTGTCAAACTCAGGGTCAGGAGCTCGGGATGTTACAGTTCTTGTTAGCCAGTCTTTGTATGAAAACTGCCCCGGGAAAGAAGAGAAAACTCCGATGAGGTTATATTCTCAGACTTAAGTGATTCCCAAGTAATGCTGAGAGAGGAACTGCGTCTGCCATCAGTACCTCTAGTAGTAGAAAAAAGGGAGAAATTCCTCACTTCTAAAGGGAGATCAGAGTGAATACCACAGTATCCACTGCACACTCCATAGTAGTATATGGAGATATTCCTATTTTCCTTTCACAGTCCATGGTGGTATAACAGTTTATTTGAGGAGGTCCCTTAGATGGACATTTAGGTTGTTACCAATTAAAAGTAATTTTGATATATTAATTTCCAGCATAGCAAGTTAGTTCCCGGCTATTAGTTCCTCTTTCTCCAAGATTTATACTGAAGCAGCTATAAGAAACACTTAAATAAATCACAAAAGCAGATACAAATTCCACTGGATTTGTCATATACCCAAGAGAAATTAAACCCCATGCCCACACAAAATCACATAAATATTCCTAAGAGCCAAAAAAATGGAAAAACCCAAATGTCCATCAACTGATAAATGGATAAACAAAATATGGTATATTCCTACAGTGAAATATTATTCAGTAATAAAAGAGATGAAGTACAGATACATACCACAACATGGAGGAACCTTAACAGCATTTGCTAAATGAAAGAAACCAGTCACAAAAGACCAAATATTATATGTGTCTATTTTTATGAAATGCCCATAATAGGCAAGTCTATAGAGATAGAAAGTTGATTAGCAGTTGTCTAATATAGAAGAAAAATGGAAAGTGATTGCTAATGGATAGATGTTTCTTTTTTGGGTGATAAATCTATTCTAAATTTAGTTGTAGTAATGGTTGAAAAAGTCTGCTAATATAAGAAAGCCACAAAATTGTACACTTTAAATAGGTTAATTTTATGATATGTGAAGTATATCTTAATAAGGCTGTTATAATTTTAAAAATCCATGGGAAATCCTTCAACATAGAGACAGCTTTATTGCAAAGATACGTATCAACATTTGGGAGTTGGGTAAATGCTGTAGAGATTATAGTGTGCAGGATGGAGCATGGCTGGCCTTGCTGAGAGAAAGAATAAACTGCAGAAAAACAGTTGATGTAGTGCTCATGTTTTTCTAGTGCCATTATATAGGGACATTCTTTGTCAGTTTCTGCAATGAAGAAAGAGCAATGAATCAACAACACTGACGCAAATGGCCGTGAGATAAATTCTAGGCAGCGCTAAAATCCTGCTGTCTTGAAGAAGCTAGAAATATAGTCTCAGGTAGTCAATGTTCTAAGAATGATTGCTCATGAATTTCAATATTTCACCCTTAGCCCCCAAATGTTCATAAAAGCCTTTGCCCAGTTTCTTCAAGTTTCATCTACCACTTGTAAATTCATAAGTAATTCAAGAGACAATAGAACACTGAATGTCAAGGTCCACATTTGTGCTTCCTTTCTCTCTGAGACGTTGGCCCTTCAAGTCCTTACTGCCTTGGTAGTTCTCTATTCTGCCAACAGATTTTTATTTAAATTCTCGTCTATTTTGTTGTTTTTATAAGAGGTTGGGTCTCCAACCAGTCACTCTGTCATTATCAGAAAATGAAATCTGTCATCATTTTCACATTTTTTACTGAACTTTTGGTTTTCTAACTGACATTATATTTTAACAGTGCCTAGCCCCACAGATGCTAGACTATATAGTGACTTTGAATTAGTAAAAGTAAACCCTCTGGCTGGACAGAAGTAGATCTTTCTGGGCAGATAGCTTGGGGAAAGAAATGTGGGTTAAAACTCAGATTTCACTCCACTCCATTAGCTAGACCTTTTGTCAGTGAAAAATTTGCATAACCATACATAGTAACCCTGTGCTCACTATACAGTATGTGCTTTATAAATATTTGTTCAAACAATGTATGAATTTTATTCTTATCTGTAGAATTAGATGTAACCAACTTTCTATTTTCTTTCTACTTGTAGACTATGTCCCCATGAATGCCATAATTCTTACAAAGTATACATAATTTAATGAATATATCAAAATGATATTCATGGAGGTATTATTAAAATTTAGAGATTAAAATGTTCCTACTTTATGTAACTGTTTTGTCATTATGTTGCTAAAGTTCCACCTTTAGGATATTGATGGATTCATATGTTTCAGTTGGCATTATACACAGTACACGGTTGCCATCCAACTTATGTTTATCCTACATAACAGTTAGACATCTAAAACACTACATGCTAACATTTCAGTTTACCTGTAGGTGCACAAAATAGGTACTTCCTACTGGTTTCTATCCTTTTATTGACCTGTTATTTTCCAAGATCCCTAGCTTTGGAATGATTTTAGAGAAACTAATAAATACATAATAGGAATTTAACAACTATTCATAGCATTGAATTTTCTACTTCTTTATTTCCCTCCATTCTTTTTTATACCCCACATGTATTTCATCAAAGTCATTGTTTCTTTCATCACAATATTATCCTTTCTACTTTTTAGTCATTAGCAAGTATAGGGCTTAATTACATTAGCCCTATGTTGCTTTATGAGCTTTCAGTTGCTACTGTCAGTTTGAAGCTGATACTGATCAACTATGATTATATTATCCATGAATACGCCAATAAAGGAGTAAACATATGGAAAACAGATAAGAGTGGATTCATCACAGGACAGCTATAAAGTAAATTTCAAATGTGACAGTGAAGAGATTGTGAAAATTCAAATTAAAAGAGAAAAATCAAATTAATAAGTGGTCATGGTATTTGAATTACTGATGAGGGTTTTATACTTCTGGCAGAGAGTTTGAGGATAATAAAAATATAAACTCTAAGCCAATAAAAAGAGACAATAATGAGATTGAGTAAAAACAAAAGGTTGCAAAAGAAAGAAAATGTTGCCATAGTTCACTGCACAGCTCAACTCTGAATAACAATTATATGGTAATATGTAAACTTAAACATTTAAATCAAAACTATGATGCAACTAAAATTATTATTAATATAATGCTGAATATGTATATAACCAAAATTGGTATACATGGCACACATGTAATCTTACATAAAAGGAAGTTTACAAAAATATGTAAAATTGAATAATTAATACACAAGTAATATGAACATGTTGCTTAGAAAATTGAAAGCTAATACTAGAGTAAATTAATAAAACAGTATGAAAAATGAACAGGGAATCAGATATAGCAGTAAGAGATTTGTAGTGGGGACTTTGTGTTCCGTCATATATACCATGGGAAAATATTGATTTAAAAATATGCATATAGATTTTCGGGCCATGAATGAGTAATTGGTACTAGACTATACTTACTGCCACAAACAATTAGAAAATTAGAAAAAAAATATAGAGGAAAAACAACATAGTAATGATACAACATTTAATATGCAGTAAAAAATTATTGGGTATGAAAAATAGGAAACTGTGGACTGTGAGCAGGATAAAAATGAGTACAAGGAAAGAGAGCAATACATCAGAGAGGTTACATAGTTAGCATATAAAGGCCTTAAAATAGTTATTATACATTTATCTAAAAGCTGAAATTAAACATGAACTTTAAGAGAAGAAACATGGAAACTATTTTAAAAATCAAGTACAGAGAGGAGCTTCAAGATGGCAGAAGAGTAAGACACAGAGATCACCTTCCTCCCCACAGATACACCAGAAATACATCTACACGTGGAACAACTCCTACAGAACACATACTGAACGCTGGCAGAAGACCTCAGACCTCCCAAAAGGCAAGAAACTCCCCTCGTACCTGGGTAAGGAAAAGAAAAAGAACAAACAGAGACAAAAGAATAGGGACGGGTCCTGCACCACTGGGAGGGAGCTGTGAAGGAGGAAAGGTTTCCACACACTAGGAGCCCCTTCGCGGGCGGAGACTGCGGGTGGTGGAGGGGGGAAGCTTCGCAGCCACGAAAGAGAGTGGAGCCACAGGGGTGTGGAGGGGAAAGCGGAGAGATTCCTGCACAGAGGATCGGTGCTGACTGAAACTTACCAGCCTGAGAGGCTTGTCTGCTCACCCGCCGGGGCGGGCAGGGCTGGGAGCTGAGGCTTGGGCTTCATTTGGAGCACAGGGAGAGGACTGGGGTTGGCGGTCTGAACACAGCCTGCAGGGGGTGAGTGCACCACGGCTGGCTGGGAGGGAGTCCGGGGAAAAGTCTGGACCTGCCGAAGAGGCAAGAGACTTTTTCTTGCCTCTTTGTTTCCTGGTGCACACAGAGAGGGGATTCAGAGCGCCACCTAAAGGAGCTTCAGAGATGGGTGTGAGCTGCGGCTATCAGCGCGGACCCCAGAGACTAGCACGAGATGCTAAGGCTGCTGCTGCTGCCACCAAGAAGCCTGTGTGCGGGCACAGGTCACTATCCACACCTCCCTTCTGGGGAGCCTGTGCAGCCCACCACTGCCAGGGTCCCGGGATCCAGGGACAACTTACCTGGGAGAACACACGGCCCCTCAGGCTGGTGAAACGTCACGCCGGCCTCTGCCGCCGCAAGCTCGCCCCGCCTCTGAACCCCTCCCTCCCCCAAGCCTGAGTGAGCCAGAGCCCACGAAGAGTCTGCTCCTTTAACCCCGTCCTGTCTAAGAACAGACGCCCTTCAGCCCTACACTCAGAGGCGGGGCCAAATCCAAAGCTGAGCCCCGGGAGCTGTGCGAACACAGAAGAGAAAGGGAAATCACTCCCAGCAGCCTCAGGAGTGTGGATTAAATGTCCACAATCAATTTGATGTACCCTGCATCTGTGGAATACCTGAATAGACAACGAATCATCTTCAATTTAGAAGGTGGACTTTGAGAGCAACAACAATTTTTCCCCTTTTTCTCTTTTTCTGAGTGTGTATATGTATGTTTCTGTGTGTGATTTTGTCTGTATAACTTTGCTTTTACCATTTGTCCTGGGGTTCGGTCCGTCCGTATTTTTTTTTTACTTTTTAAATGTTTTTTCTTAATAATTATGTATTTTTTATTTTAATAACGTTTTTATTTTATTTTATTTTATTTTATCTTCTTTCCTTATTTCTTTCTATTTTTTCTCTCCTTTACTCTGAGCCGTGTGGATGGAAGGCTCTTGGTGCTCCAGCCAGGCGTCAGGGCTGGGCCTCTGAGGTGGGAAAGCAAACGTCAGGACTGGTCCACAAGCGATCTCCCAGCTCCACATAATATCAAAGAGCAAAAAATTCCCAGAGATCTCCATCTCATCGTCAATACCCAGCTTCACTCAATGACCAGCAAGCTACAGTACTGCACAGCTTATGCCAAACAATTACACCACAAGACTTGGACCTGGCCATCAGAAAGACAAGATGCAACTTCATACACCAGAACACAGGCACTAGTCCCATCCACCAGGAAGCCTACACAACCCACCAAGACAAGGAAAAGACCTACAATAACCAACCCAAAACAATTAAGAAATTGGGACTAGGAACACATATATTGATAACAAACTTAAATGTAAATGGATTAAATGCTCCAACCAAAAGACATAGACTGGGTGAATGGATACAAAAACAAGACCCTTATATATGCTGTCTACAAGAGACCTACTTCAGACCTAGGGACACATACAGACTGAAAGTGAGAGGATGGAAAAAGATATACCATGCAAATGGAAATCAAAAGAAACCTGGAGTAGCAATTCTCCTATCAGACAAAATAGATGTTAAAATAAAGACTATTACAAGAGACAAAGAAGGACAATACATAATGAGCAATGGATTGATCCAAGAAGAAGATATAACAATTGTAAATATTTATGCACCCACATAGGGGGACATTAATACATAAGGGAAATACTAACAGCCATAAAAGGGGAAATTGATAGTAACACAATCATATTAGGGGACATTAACACCCCACTTTCACCAATGGAGAGATCATCCAAAATTAAAATAAATAAGGAAACACAAGCTTTAAATGATGAATTAAACCAGATGGACTTAATTGATATTTATAGGACATTCCATCCAAAAACAACAGAATACACATACATCTCAAATGCTCATGGAATATTCTCCAGGATATATCATATCTTGGGTGAGAAATCAAGCCTTGGGAAATTTAAGAAAATTGAAATCATATCAAGTATCGTCACTGACCACAATGCTATTAGACTAGATATCAATTACAGGAAAAGATCTGTAAAAAATACAAGCACATGGAGGCTAAACAATACACTACTTAATAACCAAGAGATCACTGAAGAAATCAAAGAGGAAATCAAAAAATACCTAGAAACAAATGACAATGGAAACATAATGACCCAAAACCTACGGGATGCAGCGAAAGCAGTTCTAAGAGGGAAGTTTATAGCAATAAAATCCTACCTCAGGAAACAAGAAAGATCACGAATAAACAACCTAACATTACACCTAAAGCAATTAGCAAAAGAAGAAAAAAAGCCCCAAAGTTAGCAGAAAGAAATCATAAAATCAGATCAGAAATAAATGAAAAATAAATGAAGGAATTGAGAGCAAAGATCAATAAAAATAAAAGCTGGTTCTTTGAGAATATAAACAATATTTATAAACCATTAGCCAGACTCATCAAGAACTAAAGGGAGAAGACTCAAATCAATAGAATTAGAAATGAAAAAGGAGAAGTAACAACTGACACTGCAGAAATGCAAAGGATCATGAGAGATTACTACAAGCAATTCTATGCCAATAAAATGGACAACCCAGAAGAAATGGACAAATACTTAGAAAAGCACAAACTTCCGAGACTGAACCAGGAAGAAATACAAAATATGAACAGACCAATCACAAACACTGAAATTGAAACTGTGAATTAAATTCTTGCAACAAACAAAAGCTCAGGACCACAGGGCTTCACAGAATCCTATCAAACATTTAGAGAAGAGCTAACACCTCTCCTTCTCAAACTCTTACAAAATATAGAAGAGTGAGGAACACTCCCAAACTCATTTACGAGGCTACCATCACCTTGATACCAAAACCAGACAAAGATGTCACAAAGAAAGAAAACTACAGGCCAATATCACTGATGAACATATACACAAAAATCCTCAACGAAATACTAGCAAACAGAATCCAACAGCATATTAAGGGATCATACACCACGATAAAGTGGGTTTTATTCCAGGAATGCAAGGATTCTTCAATATATGCAAATCATTCAATGTGATACACCATATTAACAAATTGAAGGAGAGAAAATATATGATGATCTCAATAGATGCAGCAAAAGCTTTCAAAAAAATTCAACACCCATTTGTGATATAAACCCTGCAGAAAGTAGGCATAAAGAGAACTTTCCCCAACATAATAAAGGCTATATATGACAAACCCACAGCCAACATCATCTTCAATGGTGAAAAACAAACCATTTCCACTAAGATCAGGAAGAAGACAAGGTTGCCCACACTCACCACTATTATTCAACATAGCCACAGCAATCAGAGAAGAAAAAGAAATAAAAGGAATCCAAATCGGAAAAGAAGAAGTAAAGTTGTCACTGTTTGCAGATGACATGATACTATACGTAGAAAATCCTAAAGATGCTACTAGAAAACTACTAACGTTAATCAGTGAATGTGGTAAAGTAACAGGAAACAAAATTAATGCACAGAAATCTCTTGCATTCCAATACACTAATGATGAAAAATCTGAAAGTGAAATTTAAAAACACTCCCATTTACCTTTGCATCAAAAAGAATAAAATATCTAAGAATGAACCTACCTAAGGAGACAAAACACCTGTATGCAGAAAATTATAAGACACTGATGAAAGAAATTAAAGATGACACAAATAGATGGAGATATATACCATATTCTTGGATTAGAAGAATCAACATTGTGAAAATGACTCTATGACCCAAAGCAACCTACAGATTCAGTGCAATCCCTATCAAACTACCACTGGCATTCTTCACAGAACTAGAGCAAAAAATTTCACAATTTGTATGAAAACACAATGGACCCTGAATTGCAAAAGCAATCTTGAGAAAGAAAAATGGAGCAGGAGGAATCAGGCTCCCTGCCTTCAGACTATACTACAAAGCTAAAGTAATCAAGACAGTATGATATTGGCACAAAAACAGAAATATAGATCAATGGAACAGGATAGAAAGCCCTGAGATAAACCCATGCACATATGGTCACCTTATCTTTGATAAAGGAGGCAAAAATATACCGTGGAGAAAAGACAGCCTCTTCAATAAGTGGTGCTATGAAAACTGTACAGCTATATGTAAAAGTATGAAGTAGAACACTCCCTAAAACCATACAAAATAAATAAACTCAAAATGGATTAGAAACCTAAATGTAAGGCCAGACAGTATCAAACTCTTAGAGGAAAACATAGGGAAAACACTCTATGATATAAATCATAGCAAGATCCTTTTTGACCCACCTCCTAGAGAAATGGAAATAAAAACAAAAATAAACAAATGGGACCTAATGAAACTTAAAAGCTTTTGCACAGCAAAGGAAACCATAAACAAGACCAAAAGACAACCCTCAGAATGGGAGAAAATATTTGCAAATGAAACAATTGACAAAGGATTAACCTCCAAAATATACAAGCAGCTCATGCAGCTCAATTTCAAAAAAACAAACAACCCTTTCCAAAAATGGGCAGAAGAGCTAAATAGTCCTTTCTCCAAAGAAGATATACAGATTGCCAACAAACGCATGAAAGTATGCTCAACATCATTAATCATTAGAGAAATGCAAATCAAAACTACAATGATGGGGCTTCCCTGGTGGCGCAGTGATTGAGAGTCTGTCTGCCGATGCAGGGGACATGGGTTCGTGCCCCAGTCTGGGAAGATCCCACGTGCCGCAGAGCAGCTGTGCCCGTGAGCCATGGCCGCTGAGCCTGCGCATCCAGAGCCCGTGTTCCGCAGTGGGAGAGGCCACAACAGTGAATGAATTAATAAAGAAATAAATAATAATAATAAATAAATAATAATATAATTAATTAATTAATATTTATTTTTAATTCACATGAGTGAAACTGAATCATAGAATTCCAAGAAGTTTCTCAATAGAATAATCAGACTCATTTTCCTTCAGGACATTTTGTATAACTCTCTGGTGGCTTCATATTTATTTTTAAAGCTAAAAGTTTCTTTGTACTCTTCATTGTCATAAATAATAAAGATCTTCATGAATAGAGAAAAATATCTACTTAAATATGCACTGAAATCATGCCATTGCTTAGCTTTGTCAAAATAAAGTTTAACATTCACAATCATTACAATCAAAAACATTTTTCTAAGATCAAATTTTTTTCAGTTTTTAATTTAAACTTTACTAATTCACATGTTTATGATGTTTTAGGAGTAGTATATGTAAATTTTATTTTAAGTTTTAAAAGCAAGTTTCATGTATAACTGAGATAAAAATAAAAAAAATTAAATTTGGAAAACAAAATCATTCATTAGGCTCATAAAAACTTTAAGCTAATAATTACAAATGAATATTTCCCCTTCTGCCTCATGTAAGAGCCAAATGCTTCTATTTTCCTTGGAATCAACTGACTTTTTTGTGAAAAACTGTTTTGTTTTCTAATTCAGTCATATTTGAAACTTGACAGAGTGATAATATTAAAAAATTGTGATAATAGATATTTCTCCAAAGAAGATATAGAGATTGCCAGCAGCCATGTGAAAGTATGCTCAACATCATTAATCAATAGAGAAATGCAAATCAAAACTACAATGAGATATCATCTCACACCAGTCAGAATGGCCATCATCAAAAAATCTACAAAGAATAAATTCTGGAGAGGGTGTGGAGAAAAGGGAACCCTCTTGCGTTGTTGGTGGGAATGTAAATTGATACAGCCACTATGGAGAACAGATACAGGGAGGGAGAAGGGTAAGCTCGGATGAAGTGAGAGAGTGGCATTTACTTATATATACTACCAAATGTAAAATAGAGAACTAGTGGGAAACAGCCGCATAGCACTGGGAGATCAGCTTGGTGCTTTGTGACCACCTAGATGGATGGGATAGGGAGGGTAGGAGGGAGACGCAAGAAGGAGGGGATATGGGGATATATGTATAAGTATAGCTGATTCACTTTGTTATAAAGCAGAAACTAATACACCACTGTAAAGCAATTACACTCCAATAAAGGTGTTAAAAAATATGATAAAAATAAAAAATTAAATTTGGAAAACAAAACCATTCATGAGGTCCATAAAACTTTAAGCTAACAATTACAAATGAATATTTTCCCTTCTGCAGTACATAAGAGCCAAATGTTTCTACTTTCCTTGTTATCAGCTGACTTATTTTTGAAATAATATTTTGTTTTCTAATTCAGTCAATTTTGACACTTGACAGAGTGTTACTTGCTGAGAAGATTTGCAGTATATTTGAGCCTACATCAGAAAGAGGAAGAAAATGTTTAAGAGTTCTAAAACTAAGACTCAAGTTAAAAGATGAAATAAAATTCATTCACCCAAAAAATGTTTATACAAGGCAAAAGCTTGCTTTCTTTCTCTTCCCTTCTTTCTTTTCTTTTTCTTTCTTTCTCTTTCTTTCCATCCTCCCTTTCTTCCTCCCATCTATGTTTTTCTTTTTCTTTCTTTCTTTCTTGATTCCTTGTTTTCTTTCTTTTTCTTTCTTTCTGATGTTACACTCAATGAGAAGCCAAGTCTTGAGAATGTGAACAGTATATATTAGTAATTCAGAAATCAAGGTGGACAACTTATATTTCAGTGTCTAAATTCAATGATTGCCCTGGTCATGATTTGCTCCACCTTAGCTTGAATTTTTAATAATATTGAGAAACAGAAGATAGAACCTGAAATAAATACTCATTTCTAGCTATTGAATCCTTTTAGTTTTTCTAATTTCTTTTTTTAACATAATGTAAATTTATATAGACATATAATTACTGGTGTCATACTACATATTCACAGTGAATACAATGAGAAGTCATGTCTTTTTAAGAGGTTATATTTGTTCATCAAAATGAATGCTCTTTAGCAATCTTTCTGGATATCTATTTTTGCACAAGTTATTCCTAAAAAGAATAAACAACACAACTGAACACAAAAGGCATGCAGAATGCATCAGGGATACAGGATGTGACAAATATTTGTAGGTTATTCTGTGTTTCCTTTGCCCCTGGAAAGATAAATTTTTCTTGATGTTCCATAGCTGTGGATGGGATAAGGTAACTAATGTCAAGAGAAAAAGTACATGGAACAGAGGCAAAAGATGGAAGAGTGTAACTTCTTGATGGATAAGATAAGTGTATCAGCTTTTCTCCTATGTTCCAATAAATAATGAAAATGTTTTCTTTATTCATATGAGTGACTTTGTGTAATTCATACCATAATAAGATACAGATTCCAAGTAATTTTTGACTAAAGTGGTAATCTTTCCTACTAATTTTTAGAATAATATTTATCAAAGAGTTGTATTAATTTCTACCAATATATTGAATAAATCAAATCAGACCCCCAATCTGATTGTACTCTCTGATTAGTTTACAGCAAGAATAATACATTGTAGAAATAATATAAGTTACCCTCTCTCTCTTTCTCTCTCTGCTTCTCTTCCTCTCCCTCCCCCCTTCTCTTCCTCCCTGTCAGATTTCTGGACCAGTTGAGAATTTTACTGGCTGCATAGAAGTTATAGAAATCAATAACTGGGGATCTTTCATCCCATCCAAGGCAGTGAAAAAAATTCACATTGACAGTTGCAGGTAAGACACTACGAATGATTTTTCAATTACTTGTTCAAATAACCACTCCAAAAGTAACATATCCATTTGAAATAATCTAATCAGGGCTAGAATATGTTTTCTTCATTTTGCTTTCTCTTCCACTTTTACATTTTACGTTACTTTCTTTACAGACTATAGCATTTTAAAGCTACATCCCAATTAAGTTGCACCATTTATTTATAATGAGTTTCTGCTTTGTGCTGTATAAGATTCAGCATATGTACCAACAAATGATCAGTTAAATATGATCAGAAAACGTCATCTCTCAGAGCATTTCAAATATAAGCACACTGACATTCAGGTATGTGATGTATTGTTTAGGGTAGTGTTTAATTCTAAAATATTACTTTCAAAAAGTTGTCATTGTGCTTAGATTTTCATTATTGGTGACATTCCTTTCAGACAATCTGCTTCTGGATACAGAAATCTTTACCTGTGGGGCAGAGGTGGTGGAGCAGGACAGCATAAAAGTCTGTTTGTCAACAGAAGAAACACACTGATATATTCTACTAAAATTTTTTGAAATATTGAAATTCTACTATTCACTATGGTCTAAGGTGAATAAACAGTCACACAGTGACTGTCCTTAAGGAGTTTATAGTGTAGTAGAGGAGATATTGATGAAATACTTAAATTAACATATAAAAATGAAGAGTGCTTTAAGAAAAATAAAAACAGAAGGATATAAGAACATTACATATTTGAATATAGCTAAATGTTTCCTTCATGGGTAGGGGGAAATTGTGTGTATTCAAAAATTAAGGAAATACTTCAGAAAGTAAAAGGATAATTCATTCCTCACTGTTTCCTCTTTAGCTAATACATTTAAATATTTATATGACACCTATGATGCCGTGGTATACAGGGTGCTTTTTTGTTTGCTTGATTTGTTTTTAATCAAATGAAAACCTAATATCTTACAAATTCACACTGAATAGGTTCTAGAAATTTTAATATAAATCCAACACCAGTAAGTCCTTATATTTTACCATTTATTCCTAATTTATGTTGAAAGTCTATCTCCATTTTTAATTGGTTTGCAGTTAGCAGTATTTCCTAATATTTAACTCTGAAATTCTTTGCTCTCTACCTCTGTGTGAAATACTACGATCTGTTAACTTATAGTTAAATGAATTAAGGGCAGTCACTAGGCAGCAAATTCATTGAAAATGATAGAATCTTTCTATAATTTATATAATAATCTGTTAATTTAGCAATTTGATAAGCAAACTACTTTTTTAATTTTGTGAAAGTAGGGCACATTTAACTTTTGTTTTAAGAATGAGTATAAAAGCCACATAGCATAGGGAGATCAGCTCGGTGCTTTGTGACCACCTAGAGGGGTGGGATAGGGAGGATGGGAGGGAGGGAGATGCAAGAGGGAAGAGATATGGGGACATACATATATGTATAACTGATTCACTTTGTCCTAAAGCAGAAACTGACACACCATTGTAAAGCAATTATACTCTAATAAAGATGTTAAAAAGAAATGAGTATAAAACAAAACCAAAAATTGGGTGATCTCAGCTATCTGCACGACAGTTCTTAACCTTGTCTTTTCTTGTTCTCTTCTCTAGAGGACCTATTCTGTATACATCCAATGCCATTCGGTCGTTTGACCTCCATTTTATGATATTGGTTCTTTAACAAATATGAAGTGAAATTATCCCTCCCTACGATATCCAACACAGCTGTGAACATATAAAAGGCACTTTACTTGTGTTCAGAGTTAAAGCAAGTCGAGACTATTAAATTTCTCTGGACATTTACACTGTCCCTCTCATCAACTACTACCACCACTTTATTTTATTTAAGACCACTTCTCTTAAGAGAGCTATTATATTGGATTGGTTTGTAATAGAGTTTTCAAAGCCTAATTCTCTAAATTATTGGCTGTATGACACTGAGTAAAGTTTAAATTTTTCTAATTCCTCAGTCTTCTCTGAGGAAAATCAGAAAAATCAGAAAAGTAACCTTTCCCTCATAATTATACAGAAGATAAAATTGGACTTTCTTCTATGTTTAAAGTTCAGTGAGACTGGTCTTCTTTGCCAAAGTTTCCACCATTTCCAGAAAGTTGTCCTCTAGTCTTATCTCCAGAAGCCCCTTCATCATCTCCCCAAGCCCTTCTTCACTAGTCTGGCTGCTTCTCAACATCTATGACCTCATCAGAGAAGCCTTACTAGACCTCCCAAAACGATGTGAGCTTCCATGCATATCTCCTAGTCACTCTTTATTTCCATAATTTGTTTTTTATTCTTTATAAGAGATGCCACTATTTTAATGTAGTTTTTATTTGCTCATAAGTTTCCTTGATGGCTCCCTTACTATGACCTGAGCTCCTTGCAGGCAGGGACTCTACAGGCCTCTTCCACTCCTGTTTCCCCAGAGCCAGGGATAGTAGATGCTCAAAGATGTGCTGTATAAAATATTTTGTGATCCTACTATGATTATTTCTTCAAAAACTTTTTATTATGAAATTGCTTTTAGATTCACTGTACCAAGTGATTCTCAAACATTTTGGTCTTTGTGCTCTTAGAAATTATTTTGATGGCAAAGAGCTTTTTTTTTTTTTTTTTTTAAAACCCCATTTTTTTTTAACATCTTTATTGGGGTATAATTGCTTTACAATGGTGTGTTAGTTTCTGCTTTATAACAAAGTGAATCAGCTATACATATACATATGTTCCCATATGTCTTCCCTCTTGCGTCTCCCTCCCTCCCACTCTCCCCATCCCACACTTCCAGGCTGTCACAAAGCACCGAGCTAATATCCCTGTGCCTTGCGGCTGCTTCCCCCCAGCTATCTACCTTACTACATTTGTTAGTGTGTATATGTCCATGACTCTCTCTCGCCCTGTCAAAACTCACCCTTCCCCCTCCCCATATCCTCAAGTCCGTTCTCCAGTAGGTCTGTGTCTTTATTCCTATCTTACCCCTAGGTTCTTCATGACATTTTTTTCCCTTAAATTCCATATATATGTGTTAGCATACGGTATTTGTCTTTTTCTTTCTGACTTACTTCACTCTGTATGACAGACTCTAGGTCTATCCATCTCATTACAAATAGCTCAATTTCATTTCTTTTTAAGGCTGAGTAATATTCCATTGTGTATATGTGCCACATCTTCTTTATCCATTCATCCGATGATGGGCGCTTAGGTTGTTTCCAT
>NW_020172187.1:3826946-3893059 GCF_003031525.2 Neophocaena asiaeorientalis asiaeorientalis
CGCCCGTCTCTGGAGTTCCTTTAAGCAGCGCTCTTAAACCCCTCTCCTCGCGCACCAGGAAACAAAGAGGGAAGAAAAAGTCTCTTGCCTCTTCGGCAGGTGCAGGCTTTTCCCCGAACTCCCTCCCGGCTAGTCGTGGTGCACTAACCCCTTCAGGCTATGTTCAAGCCGCCAACCCCAGTCCTCTCCCTGAGCTCCGTCCAAAACCAAAACCCGAGCCTCAGCTCGCAGCCCCGCCCGCCCCGGCGGGTGAGCAGACAAGCCTCTCGGGTTGGTGAGTGCTGGTCGGCACCGATCGTCTGTGCAGGAATCTCCCCGCTTTGCCCTCCGCACCCGTCGCTGTGCACTACTCCGCGGTCCCGAAACTCCCCCCTCTGCCTCCCGCAGTCTCCGCCCGCGGAGGGGCTTCCTAGTGTGTGGAAACTTTTCCTCCTTCACAGCTCCCTCCCACTGGTGCAGGTGCCGTCCTTATTCTTTTGTCTCTGTTTTTTCTTTTGCCCTACCCAGTTACGTGGGGAGTTTCTTGCCTTTTGGGAGGTCTGAGGTCTTCTGCCAGCCTTCAGTAGGAGTTCTGTAGGAGTTGTTCCACGTGTGGATGTATTTCTGGTGTATCCGTGGGGAGGAAGGCGATCTCCGCGTCTTACTCTTCCGCCATCTTCAAGGTCCCCCCCACAAAGAGCTTTTTTACATGGAATTATTTATCAGTATTTACCATACTAGAAATGAAAACAGAAGAGTTTAAAATATATTTATTATTTAACTCATAAAATGAAAAGATGAATTTGTTACATAAATAACCTCAATATATTTTTATGAAAAATAAATACACTTACCAAATCAACAAATAAAAATAATGAAAAGATTGGTGGTTTCACATTTTTTGCAAATATTTTTAATGTCTAGCTTAATGAAGGTACTGGATTTTGATATATGTTTCTGCATTCAGTCTGTCCAGTAACTGTTCTGTTGAAGTAGTTGAAGAAATTCAGTCTTCACATAGATATGTACTTGGAAATAATAGTGGTACTTAAGTAACCTTTTCAAGCAATGGGGAATACTCATGTTTGATATTACACCAAAACTTGGTAAGTCATAGACTGTTAAACATTAGTTGCAATGTGAAATGTAAAATCCAATCAGTGAACTTTTCATATTCTGTAAATGAAAATCCATTGTTTTATCTTGCATTTTGAATGAATCTTCTACCAATGCACAATTTTGTACTATGTCCAGAAAAATATTGGTTCCTTGAGTTATTCAGGTAACCTAAATGTCAACACATATCAATATAAAATATTGAAAAATCTTATCTGTGAATATTCCCTCCTATCTCACCAGAGTGTCTTTAAGTATTGTAAAGCTGTCAAGTGCAAAAGGGTGTATTTTAGATTTTTCCAAAATTCTAATATTTGCCTTAACACTCAATTTTTATCATTGGCAATGAATACTGTTAGCTGTTTTCCTTGAAGTGACAGTCTCATTTTGTTTTTGAGAAAATGTCTACCTAATACCTAAGACAGCATAACCATAGTTTGAATACTAGTTATTTCAAGTAAAATCATCTGCCATGAAAAGAAGCAGCTAGTTGCTCTCACACATCAAATAATCACAAATTGCTTCTTCTGGAGGCAACCTTCACACTTCAGCATGCAGAGAAGTATACTTTATGCATAATCCCCTTTGCTTCACACACATTAGTAAAAAGGCATATACTTATAAATTATAATTTTAAAAAATAATAATTTTGCCACTGTCTCAAGTACACTCATGTGAAATTTGGATTTTTAAACTGTTAGTAGAGAACACTATACCCGTTAGTGTAACTTGGTACTACTATTTTTAGTCATCAGCAGTTTTCTACACCATTGTCCTTGGATCACCACTGCAAATGTAAACACAGTGAAAAAGTCAAATAACATCTCAGTATCGTTATTAAAAATATGTTAACCTCGCAGGCAATATGAAAAATTATTGTGACCTCCCAGACTCCATAGGGTCTCCCATGAGAACTGCTGCTTTCTTTTAAAATGCTTGATGGCACACTGTTTATCTGATTATTACAACAAGACTTCTCTACAGATGGCTGTTTCTACAGTAGAGGACTCCGAGTGATTCAGAATTTTCTTACAGAGACTGTAGTCTTAGCATCTGATATTAATTTTAGCACTGAGATGCTGCTATTGAGAAGCCAAAACCAAAATTAATACTAGTTCCTGTTTTACACACATAAAGTGAATATCCCCACAATTTGTGGATCTCTTGCTTGATACATTTTTTAATTGACCAAAAGACTTAAAATTTTAGAGTAGTATGTTCTAGTTCCTCATCTCTTTCTTAGCAATCAACTTTATACTGGTGATATAAGAAAATCCAGCAATAACTGGAAATTTCAGCGTAGCACTGACAAGAAAATCAATTCACCTATTATGGTATTTGGGGTTTTGTTTATTTTGTTGTTGTTATTTGTTTGCTTGAATTTTTCTACCAAGGTTTTTTCCAGTGATAGAATTGACAATTATATTTATTTATATAACAAATCCTTTCACTTTTAGATTGTTATATTATTTCCTGTCTGTTTTTTTTAACATGGAAGAAATTGCTTTGTCTTTTTTAAAATTTATTATTATTTTTTTTTTTATTTTATTTTTGGCTGCGTTGGGTTCTGCAAGAAGGCTTTTCTCTAGTTGCAAGCAGGCTTTTCTCTAGTTGCGGGAGAGCGGGGTTTACTCTTGGTTGTGGTGCACAGGCTTTTCATTGCCACGGCTTCTCTTGTGGAGCGTGGGCTCTGGAGCTCAGGCTCAGTAGTTGTGGTGCACGGGCTTAGTTGCTCTGGGGCATGTGGGATCTTCCCGAACCAGGACCCGAACCCATGTCCCCTGCATTGGCAGACAGATTCTTAACCACTGCACCACCAGGGAAGCCCCTATTTCCTGTCTATTTTAATAGGCACCTATATTTACTTCACCTGTGTTCTTTATAACTACATAGTGTATACCTCAGGCAGGAACATTTTACCATGTACTGGCTTATGTCTTATCTGAGTTTGATCTTCCATTCAGGATCAGGGATCAGGTACCAATGTAGTATGATGTCAAGAACAGCTAAATCAGTTATTCCTCCTCCAGCTTTCTCCCCTAGAGAGGCACCCTGATGTGATCCAGCGACACTCTGATGAGCCTTATTAGAAATAGTAAAACATTCGAAAGCAGGGAAATGGATGTTTAAAAGGATGGTAAACATGATGAAATACAAGCCAGCTGAAAATAATGAAATTCACCTATATGTTTCAATATGGATAGATCTTATAACATATTGAGTAAAAAAAAAAAAGATAACTATGGCAGCATACCATTTTTGTGCACTTTTAAAGCTGCATTATATCCAAACAACCATCTTACCCTTTATTATGCATTCTCAAATGTCTCCATATATTATTAAGTAGTCTGGATTAACTTCTATTTGTACTGTCTTTTAAATAATTACTATTTCTGAAGGAGTATGTTATGATAATGGTAAGAAGTATTTAAGACAAAGGCAATGATTCAGAAACAAAAGGCCAAAAACACAAGAGATCATTTTCTACTTTTTAACTGTTTGTTTACAGATCATCTCAACAGGCCACTAGTATCATTAAAATGAATATTATTGGCTTTTCAAAAAGGAGTAAGTTATATAATACATAGCATGCTCTTATAAATTTGTGGTGCCAATCTAAATGCCCTACTATTAAATAAATATTTCATTTAAATGTTTTATTAGTAAAAGATTAAGGCATAGAGTTTTAACATCCTAAGTAATATGTAAAATTTCATTTATTTTTTAGAAAAACCCTCCACCATCATTTTTAAGTAGACAGTATGAACCTTCAAAATAAAATCTAAAAGAAAAATTTGATTACTCAGAAATAGGAATCCAAAGGTTGATCATTTATTACCTTCAAAAATATAATAAAATAAGATTTAAAATGAAATAATATGTTACCATTTTCTCCAGTTTTTTAACCAGTCTGATACTTGTCTCACCACAATGTGCTGATATGAGATCGATGCACTCTTGATTTCCTAGAGATGTGATTATCATTTACAAGTAAAGACCAGATGATGGAGAAGAGTTGAAATTGTGGTTTAGTATTCACTGTACATTTGGGACTGAAGAGATGAGAGCTTGCCACATGAAGTTGAACCTATCACAAGCGTAGGAACTCTGTTTTGAATGTGTCTACCCTGACTTGCCTACCTTTCATGACAGCCAGCTGAGTGTAATGGTTTCGGGTAGATGAACCATGCCATGAGTTGCTGATTCCCTTCATGAGGACAATAGTATAGGAGAATTTTGATATCTACCACGAAGTTTAATAACAGATGAATACAGTTAATAATACTGAACTGAACACTGAAAATTTGCAGTAAATTTCAGGTGCCCTCACCATAAAAAATGTAGTAACTATGTGAGGAGATGGATATGTTAGTTAGCTTGACTATAATAAACATTTTACTACATATGTTTATCAAATCATCATATGTACACTTTAAGTATATATTTTCATTAAAATAAAAATAATAGGGCTTCCCTGGTGGCGCAGTGGTTGAGAGTCCGCCTGCCGAAGCAGGGGACACGGGTTTGTGCTCCGGTCTGGGAGGATCCCACATGCCACAGGGTGGCTGGGCCCATGAGCCATGGCCGCTGAGCCTGCACGTCCAGAGCCTGTGCTCCGCAATGGGAGAGGCCACAACAGTGAGTGGAATGCGTACTGCAAAAAACAAAACAAACAAATAAACAAAAAATAATAAAAAAAAATAATAAGTTTCAAAGGAAGCACCTAAAATCTACAGTATTATTAACAATCATCATCATTTTGTACATTAAATCTCTAGACTTATTCATCCTATATAACTGCAGCTTTGTACCCTTTAGCCAACATCTCCCCACTTCCAACACTTACCTACCCCTAGTAACCACTGTTCCATGCTCTACTTCTGTGTATTTGACTTCTTTAGATTTCACATATAAGTGAGGTCATGTAATATTTTTCTTTCTGAGAATAGCTTATGTTTTAACCATTTTTTATTGAAATACAGTCAACTTACAGTGTTGTGTTAGTTTCAGGTGTACAGCAAAGTGATTCAGTTACATGTACATATTGTAATATATATATATAAAACCTTTTTCAAATTCTTTTCCATTATAGGTTACTAAAAGATATTGAATATAGTTCCCCATGCTATACAATAGGTCCTTGTTATTTATCTATTTTATATATAGTAGTGTGTATATGTTAATCCCAAATTCCTAATTTAAAAAATTCAAAAGCATATTGCTGTAACTTATATCAAAGTGTGTTCTGCCTGTATTTTCCTCTAGGAGTTTTAAAGTACCCAGTCTTACACTTAGATTTTTTTTTTAATCTTTTTTTCTGGAATATATTTGATTTACAATGTTGTGTTAGTTTCAGGTGTACAGCAAAGTGAATCAGATTTACATAGACATATATCCACTCTTTTTTTAGATTCTTTCCCATATAGGCCATACAAAGTATTGAACAGAGTTCCTGTGCTATATGGCAGATTCTTATTAGTTATCTGTTTTATATATAGTATTGTGTATATGTCAATCCCAATCTCCCAATTTATCCCTTCCCCTGGTAGGCATAAACTTTTTTTCTACATCTGTTTTGTAAATAAGTTCATTCATACCCTTTTTTAGATTCCACATATAAGCAATATCATATGATATTTGTTCTTCTGTGTCTGACTTACTTCACTCAGATCTACTTTGAGTTTATTTTGTTTAAAGTTATTTTTGTTTATTTTGTTTTGTTTATGGTGTTAGAGAATTTTCTAATTTCATTTTTTTACATGTAGCTGTCCAGTTTTCCCAGCACCACTTATTGAAGAGACTTTTTCTCCATCATATAGTCTTACCTCTTTGTTATAGAAATTGACCATAAGTGCATGGCTTTATTTCTGGGCTTCCTATCCTATTCCATTGATCTCTATTTCCATTTTTGTGCCAGTACCATACTGTTTTGATTCCTGTAGCTTTGTAGTATAGTCTGAAGTCAGGGAGCCTGACTCCTCTAGCTCCATTATTCTTTCTCAGGATTGTTTTTGTTATTTGGGGTCTTTTGTGTTTCCATACAAATTTTACATTTTTGTTGTTGTTGTTGTTGTTCTAGTTTGTGAAAAATGCCATTGGTACTATGATAGGGACTGCATTGAATCTGTATACTGTCTTGGGTAATATGGTCTTTTTGACAATATTGATTCTTCCAATCCAAGAATACAGTATATCTTTCCATCTGTGTCATCTTCAATTTCTTTCATCAGCATCTTGTAGCTTTTGGAGTACAGCTCTTTTGCCTCCTTAGGTATGTTTGTTCCGAGGTATTTTATTCTTTTTGATGCTAGCTCATTTCACTTACCATACTGTCCTCCACTTTCATGCATGTTGCCATAAATGGCAGGATCTCCTTCCTTTTAAAGACTGAAAAATATTCCAATCAATTATATATACCTATGAAAATTTCTTTATTCATTCATCCATTGGCAGACATCAGGTTGTTTCCATATATTGGTTATTACTTCAATGAGCATTGGGGTGCAAATATCTCTTTGAGGTACTCATTTCATTTCCTTTGGGTATATGCCCAGGAAAGGGATTGCCAGATCATATAGTAATTCTATTTTTAGTATTTTGAAGAATCTCCATATTATTTTCCATAATGGCTGTGCCAATTACAATTCCACCAACAGTATACAGGTCTCCTATTTCTTCAAATCCTCCTCCAAACTTGTCATCTTTTATTTTTGTGGTAATAAGCTCCCTAACATGTGTGAGGTGGTATCTCATTGTGGATTTGATTTGCATTCCTTATGAGTAGTGATGTTGAGCAAGGTTCCACATGCTTGTTGACCATTTGTGTATCTTCTTTGGAAAAATATCTACTTGGGTCCTTTGCCCATTTTTTAATCAGATTATTTGCCTTTTTTGCTATTGAGTTGTATGAGTTTCTTATATATTTAAGATATTAACCCTTTATCAGTTATATGATTTACACATATTTTCTCCCAATATATGTTGTCTTTTCCTTTTGTTAATTGTTTCCCTTGCTGTGCAGAAGCATTTTTTTTTTAAATGTAGTTCCTTTTGTTTATTGTTGTTTTTTTGCTTGAGTTTTTGGTATCATATCCAAAATATCATTTCCAAGGGCCAATGTTAAGGAGTTTTTCCTTATATAAAACCCTTCTAGGAGTTTTACAGTTTCAAGTCTTACAGTTAATTCTTTAATCCATTTTAAGTTGGTTTCTGTTTATGGTGTAAGATAATGGTTCAATTTCATTCTTTTGCATGTAGACATCCAGGTTCCCAACACCATTTATTGAAATTTATATTAAATATGTAGATTTATATGGACTACATATTAAAACTTTTTAAAGGTGATATCAACTATATCAAGCATTTTAATCATTTAAGATTTAAAATCATTTAAGGTTACAGTGGAAGCTTTGCTTCATAAAGTCATACTACAGAAAATGCTTTAGCTGTATTTTAATCAAATTCTACAGTTCTACAAGGAAAGTACAGAGATGATCTACTACATACTGGAAAATATTTGTATTTTCTCAGATATCTAGACTCGCTCTCATATATCAAAGATTTTTTGTTTGTTCTTGTTTTTAATTTTGTAAATATATGGGAATTTGGGAATAAAAAGATACATATATATGCTTAGAAATAAGTGTTCTTTAATTTCTGGATTCTCCAAATCCAAACTAGATAATCCCAGTGGTCTTAATAATAAATAAAATTTAGAAAATGCATAGTTCTTATATCTATAACTGAAATTTTTATTATTTCTTATACGTTGTGATATATCTGATATATTCAGTTTCCTTCACAATATGTTTAAATGATTTATCCTCTAGAATTCTGTAATGGATTTGATCACATATTTCAGGATTCTTTTGATTCGAGAATGGCAAGGTAGCTTTAATCTGTATGAGTAGAGGTTTTTTAAGAGTATATATGGGAAAAAAGAATAGACACATGAGTTATCCAATGACTAGACATGCAATTGTGTCTAAAGATGCATTAGAATAGAGCTAGTAAGTGCATAATTAAAGTCTTTTAACAATCTAGGCTTTATTACCATCTAAGGTACTTAATTGCATATTTGTGTAAATATTTATATTTCTTGCAATTCCTCAAATATCAGGAATGGAGTGACCATTGTGAAATCATAATTTCCTTTAATGTATCTAAAAATGGCTTGATCCCCATGCATGTGTAAATTCTGTTCTCCCCATGATCACTAGGGTACTCACGTTTAAAAGCATAGCTTTTGTCACACTCTCTTTACTTACATTCCTCAAGTGAAGTGACACCCTGATATCACTTGCACTCTGATTCTAAATCTCAGAGCAATCAAGTGGGAAGGTGAGAACAGTGACTCTAGAACCATGCCTTAGATGGTTTTGCACCATATTATCTGTGTGACTTAGTGCTTCCTTCATTTTTATGTGGTGATGGTGTCAAGAATGCTGGCCACACAGTGTTGCTGTAAGAGATGCATGATTAAATATACATTTAAAAAAACTTCTTAGAATAGTGTCAAATACCTAGAAGGCACTTATCATTATTAGCTATTGTAATTATTGTTTCTACTTTGTTCCTCCTCATATTAAAACTCAACGTTATCCTTTTTCCTATATTTTTCCAAAGAAAAGCTAACACGAAATTAGGGTGGTGGAGGTTAGGAAAAATGGGTCGAGTATTTCAGAGAACAGCATAACAAGGCAAAAATATGAAACATTGAATATTATCCATCTTTGGTTTTAGAAATCCCTTGACCATTCCCACCTCAGGTATTTCTTAAGATCTGCTCTGGGCCTCAGTCCCAACCTTATTCTAAGTTGTGTGCCCTCCCTAGAATATGTCCTCATCTTATTATTCTAGGAATCCTTAAACCCTCACACTCTAGAAACTCAATTTAAAATTTTCCTATCATAGTAAGAAGAGCAATTAACTTTCATTATGTCATTTTTTTTTTTTTTTACTTCTGCACTATGTCTCTGGCCTATATTTTCAGAATTAAATGTTCTGTCATATTTCACAAGTAAAAGCAATTCTTTCCCTAAAAGTAAGTAAAAATATATTTTTTTCTTATTACACAGATTTGATCACAAAACATGGTTAATATGCTGCAACTCCAGAGGATTGCCTCTGCTGAGTTACACAGGTGGAGACTAGAGAACTTTTTAATTGATAGTTAACTAGATGGTTTTATGAAAAGTGGGTTTGACTCAAGTTGGTGTATTTCTGTGGCAAAAGAGGTAATGTCAAATATACCAAATTTCAAAGTTCAGCTCTACTGCTTCCTATAAAAATAACCTTGGCAAAATTACTTAACCTCTGTATTTCAGTTTCCTTACCTGTAAATAAGGACAATAATAATGGTTGACATGAGGACTGAATGACATTGTATAGAAGCAATGCACTTAGCACATTGCCTGGACATGCGAAGGGCTTCCATTTTGGTAACTCTTATGATTAGCCATCTTCACATATGTTTATTTGACCACATTTCCAATCAACTAGGAGAATAGTCATCTAAGAAGAATAATGATTTCCATGAGAAGTTCAAACGTGCTAACTTTATTTTTTTAACTATTTTTCCCAGTACAAAATAATATACTAAAATAAATGAGAAGAAATAGATGCAAAGACACTTAAGAGCAGAATACAAACAAGAAATTTTTAGGTTTTTGTTAAACTATAAATTGGGTTCATTTCTATTCGAATTTAACTTTTTCACTTTGCATAAGGTTTTTTAACTGAATATATTTTCATTTCTTTGCATTGTAGAAACTTCCCAATGTTCTATTCCTGTTTCATTCAAATCTCTGTGCGTTGTATGCTTTCCTTGACAATTGAAAGATATCAATATTTATATTTTAAAGTCTATTTTAATACTTGGGAAATGAAACGTTCAAGAAAAAGAAGCTATTTCTAGTTTTGCAATGAAATGGATATAGATAGATTTTACTTATACAAATATAAGTATATCTGGTAAAAATTGATAGGAATCTTTTTTCAAATGGTATTATTTGAGGGCCTGATAATATATAACATGTTTTATTATTATGAATAATAGTACCCATGGTAGTGTTCATGATTAATAATGGCTCTTCAAAAACTATCTCCTATGTTCAAAACAATGATGAGCCTGTGAATGTCATATACCTCAGGGCCCTCGAGCTTCTATACACTGCACTACACTTTGGACATATTTTCAATTTCTACTTTTGTTATTAATTGATGGCAGTCTTCCAAGTGCTTACCATTACTTTCAGAATTACTCATTACTTTCAGTTAAATTCTCTACCGACTTTGCAACAAAACAGTTCGTTCACCCCCTCCATAATAGAGAACTGCCCCACAGAAATAGTTGCACAGCCAAGAACACATTTGTTCAATTCTCTCCACAACCCACCCACTCCCCTTCTTGCATCTGAATGGGATTATGGAGCGAGTTCTCATCCATGGATGTGAGCTGAAGTAAAGTGTCTGATCTCTGGCATGTGATGTTCAGGAAGTGCATTTATTGTCATTTACTAGATGAAGAGAACTTTAAGGATCTAACATATGATTGAAGCTTCTAGAGTTTAGAAAGCTGACTATTTCTGTAACCACTCCCCAAAAACAGAATTAAGAATATATAATGCTGAGAGCAACGCAGTCTTATTAAGATCTATCAGCAACATATAAGAACTAAGCCATGCAGCAAAGATCAATTCAGAGGATCCTCTATCTCCTTCAAGCATGCTGTTCAGATGACCTCAAGGTAGCTGTCATTAAGTTGAGAGATAAAGATATAAGAGGAGAAGAAAACAAAAAAATAAATCAACTTGAGAATTAGACAAGGAAAGAACATTACAGGTTGTTACTAACACAGACCAGGCCAGATACAAATAGAGAAGTGCTTTCTCAATTTTAATGGAAGTATACTGCCAAAAAACCACAAACCTGGATCCAAAAACACCCTGAAAATATAAAATGTCTCTAGGGCACCCAAAGTTTTATCAGCATGAGACATTGTGTGAAAGACCTGCCTTCACTAAGGGACACGTACTGCCCAGAGCCCAGTTCAGACATGACCAGGGAGGCAGTCCAGGCACCATGGACAGGGAATAAGTCTAACGGAAGAAATAACTCTCTACAGGGCTGAGGCAGAGGTGTCACCAGGGATAACTTCCTGTTTTACATCAACTCTGTGCATTCCCACCCCTTGCCTTCTGAGGGGACTTCCAGTGCCATTATCCTCTCCCTGCTGCATCTGTTCAAATTAAGACTGGGGATTCTTTTTGAGTCTGTAAGGAGTCACTGCCAGATCTAATGAGGAGGACTGGACATCACCCAGAAACCCTTGACTTTGAGCTGGATGTAGTAGCTGGATGAGACTGGGAAGGGGCTATATGGGAGAAAGGGTCATGTATGGACAGTTAAGTAGCCAGAGGCACAGACTAAGGGAACCTCACTAGCTGTCAGCCAGCTCGCACTAAAGGCGTTTGCTGAGAGACAGATGACCTTTTCCAGGCACCTTGCCTCTGGGTCCAAGTTCAGCAAACTGCAGCCACAGGCTAAGTTCACCCACCACCTACCTGTCCTCACAAGACCCAAGAACAAAGAAGGCTTTTATACAGTTTTAACTAGTTGGAAAAAAACTTTAAATAATGTTCTGTGTCCCTTATAAATTAAATAAAATTCAAATTTCAGTGCCCATAAATAAAAGTTGTACTGGAACAGAGCCACACCCAATCATTTACATATTATCTATGGCTGCTTTCAGGCTATAACCATAAAACTGAGTAGGCATGACAGAGATGTATGGCCTTAAAAACAGCTTAAAACCTTTACTATCTACCTCTTTACAGAAAAAGTTTGCCTGTAGCTTATATAGGTGATGCCCCAGAACTCATTCTCATCAATAGAATTGGAAGAGAAATGAATTATGTCACTTATTGACTAAAGCATACAAAGGAGTCCAGCTTTTTCTTCACTTTCTCTCTCCCCTCACCTTCTGGCTGGATGCAGAAGCCTCCAGGTCACTAGCTAATGGGGAGACACAGGATGGAAGTATCCGAAGGTCCTGAGTCAGTGTATGGAGAAATCTTGCCCCCTAATCCCGTTGAATCGGAAGACTAGCATTAGACCCCTAAGCAAGAAAAATGAATGGTTGTTAGACCACTGAAAGTTCATGGTTACTTGGTTACAGCAGTGAAGATTATACAAACTAAGATAGGCTGCTAAATCTTTAACCCACCAAAGTTCCAGAGTGTTTCTGCTTAGCCTCGGGCATCCTTGCTCATCTGGTTCCAGTGTATCCCTCCAGCTCTGTCTTACCATTCCTCCATCCTACAAACAGTTTCCTTGATTTTACAATGTGTTTAACTCCTGCTATGCTGTGGATATTGAGATAACTATAGAAAGAGGTCCTGTCATTAAGGAAGTCACATCATCTTAGTGGGAGGAAGCATTGACAGACAATTATCATAAAAGTGATGATTACTATATAAATACTTCCTTGGTGCCATGAAAGTGGCTGTGATTGATGGAAAGACATCAGCAGACACAGGGAAAGTCATTTAGTGTAGGTACAGGATGTGGCTTAGTAGCACAGAGTCACCACAGCTGGGCTGAGTCCCAGTCAGAGAGACACTGCACCGGCCCCTAATTCCAGAGAAGGTACTCAGCTGCAGCAGTTGCTGCCGGGTGTGGTGGACAGTCCCTTCAGGCCTCTCAAGAAACTCTCTGATTACCATGATCAGGTCCCTTTTTTGCAGACTCTAGCAATGTGGCTGCCCACTCAGCAAGTATACATAACTGGTAACCTCAGAAGATCCTGTGTGCTTATTATGAGACTATAGAAAATCAAGTTTTTGAGTCAAGTTTCTAAGAATACTATTTGGTCCTAGCTGGGTCTGACCACAGATGTGCCTGAGCTTTACCCCTGTAATAATCATTCATTCATTCATGTATTCAATAAATATGTATTGACCTTTTAACTGATGGTTGGGTTCTTTACTAGGTATTGAGATATAAAGATGTACAAAACAGGCCCCTTCTGCCCCTTGGGAAGCATAGTCCGGTGCATTTTCAGGAGGAAGGGGTGGAGGGATGGGAAAATACCCAAATCCAGTCAGAGCAGGCATCTCAGAATCAGACACTTTACCTGGTCTCCCTCCTTCAGAGCCTAAAACATCTTTCAAATGTTGGGGAAAGGTAGAGGCTTCCCATACCAAGTGCATCCCTGTTGTGGGTGAATATCATATTCCATAAGGGCACTGGGATACAACAAAATGAAACCAAGAGTCATTCTCCTGGTGAATATATAAATGCATAAGGAATTTTATGTTGCATGGAAGAAAGGCATCTATCCCAGCTTGGGAGAGGATGGGTATGATTTATGAAGGAAAGCATGCCTGATCTTGCTTCTGAAGTGAGAGTTTAGCAGAAGAAGAGGGGAACGTATTCTAGATAAAGAGACAGGCATTTTTTAATGGCTTGTTTTGTGGTTCTGCAGAAAAAATTCGAGACAGAAAGTCATGAGAGACCAGCTTCAAAATGTAAGCTCTAATGAGATGATAAAGGTTTAGCAGGTGGAGGGTTTGGAGCTGTGGGTGGCAAGTTCAAGCCTGCTTTTAGGTGTATCAGCTGGATCCGTGTATGTTGTTTGGAGCCTAAAATTCAAGATATGAGACTAGACTTAGGAAGACCAGGTAGGAAGCTATGTCAACAATCTAAGGAAAAGTAAGTGCCTGACACAAGTCAGTGTTGGCAGAAATAGAAAGGGATGGACACATCTTTTATTTAGAAGGAACAACAGCTAGATATAGCTACGGTGTCAAGCAGATTAAGAAGACAAGAAGACAAGAAAGACTCCTAAGGTTTTGCTGAAGTATCAGGGTACAGTAGAGGGCATCAGCAAGTATCACCAGAGGAGATGCAGATGTTGATGGTGTGTCAGCCTGAGCTCCTTCTGTGCCCTGTAACCCCAGGGATTGGAAGAGAGAAAAGAGGAGAGTAACATAGAGCTTGAAAGAGGAAGTGCTCTCAAGCCAGAGACTGCCCCACAATAAATGGGATGGAGGGTTCAGTCACACTGGTCTCTCCTAGAGGCTACATAAATGACCGCCTCTCAGGACAGTCCTCCAGGGGAGGAAGGGGTACCCTGCTGAGCAGCACCTAAGGCTAGACAGACTGACCCAAGTCTCTAGAAGTGGTGAGGCTCAGAAGATCTAAAGTGGTGCCTCTGAGAGTCTGATACAAATAGTAACATGCAAACTTCCATTTTGGACATGTAGATTTGAACTCTATTTTTTAATTTTTGTTTTATATTGGAGTATAGTTGATTAACAATGTCGTGTTAGTCTCAGGTGTACAGCAAAGTGATTCAGTTATGCATATACGTGTATCTATTCTTTTTCAAACTCTTTTCCCATTTAGGTTATTACAGGAGAGAACTCTGCTCAATACTCTTGTGGGAATAATTCTCTGGCTAGATATGTACAGCAGGCAGATTTATATTAGGGAGTCTGTGGCTCAAAGTAATGATGTGAATAAAAATATGTTTGGGAATATTAAATATAAAAATAGCAGATAAAACCATAAAAGTGAACAAAGGAATTCAAGGAAAGCTTGCAGAGTGAGAAGAGCAGGTGGCCAATTGCAAACATCTGACAACTGTTTACTTCTTACAGCTGCCGGTCCATAAAGCACATGGAAGAGACAGCTCTTTGGAGGGTCTCCAACTGTCTTTTCGCATATCTTCTTGCAGCAGAGTTTCATATACCAGTGACACCAGTGTTCTTCACAGATGTTCTGTTTATCTGGAATGCTTTGTCATTCATATATCTCATTTGGAAACACATCAGTTCACTAATACAATTATTCAAAACTTTGTATTGGAGCCCCTGCTAAGTGTTTGGGACTCAAGGCTGAACTTTCCAGACTTGCATCCTGACTCCATGGAACATTCAGTGAAGTTACTTCGAACCAGCAATGGAGACTCCAAAAGTTCAATATAAGCCCCCCTGTGAAAATATGGCAATCTTTCAAGTCTGTTATTAAACATGAGCAAGATATGAAGGACCCTCAAGATATCTTGTTCCTTTTAAATAAAAATGATGCCATGATGTCCACTCTAAAGACAAAGGTTGGCATTTGCAGATGTATGCACACCATTGGTGCATAATTGCTGCTGGTATTACTGTCTCCTGACATCCAAGAAAGGCCAGACCCTCCACATTGCTCTAGTGCTAACATAACAAAGATTGAAACTTCCAAAGACAACTCACTTGTTGCATATCTGCTCTCTAGCTGTTGTGACGAGTGTACTGATATATAAATTAATTTTATTCATTACAATGGTTAGCAAGAATAAACAGCATTCAATCCTTTTCATTATACCATATATTTACTTTCACATTCCAGTAAGCATTGCTTAAACTTTTAGATGATAAAATTCCAAGCATTTAATATAGCATAATTTTAATATTTTGCAAAAATATATGTAAAATCATATCTCATGAACATTGTTGTCACTCTGAATGGTACACAAATTATTTTGTGACAGTTGCTGGACAACAATTGTCACTTTTAATAGTCCCTTTTTAGCTGTCTATGGAAGAGTGGCTAAAGGCAGTGATTTAATTAAACAGAGTGAAAATAGCTTTTCAATCTTACTTTCCATGTATATAGTTTTTTTTTTTACATTTTGATTGGAGTATAATTGCTTTACAATGGTGTGTTAGTTTCTGCTTTATAACATAGTAAGTCAGCTATACATTTACCTATATCCCCATATCTCTTCCCTCTTGCAGCTCTCTCCCACCCTCCCTATTCCACCCCTCTAGGTGGTCACAAAGCACTAAGCTGATCTCCCTGTGCTATGCGGCTGCTTCCCACTAGCTATCTATTTCACATTTGGTAGTGTATATAAGTCTAGGCCACTCTCTCACTTCATCCCAGCTTATCCTTGCCTTTCCCCGTGTCCTCAAGTCCATTATTTACTTCTGTGTCTTTATTCCTGTCCTACCCCTAGGTTCTTCATAACCATTTTTTTTTTTTTTTTAGATTCCATATATGTGTGTTAGGATATGGCATTTTTTTTTATCTTTCTGACTTGCTTCACTCTGTATGACAGACTCTAGGCCCATCCACCTCACTACAAATAACTCAATTTTGTTTCTTTTTATGACTGAGTAATAGTCCATTGTATATATTGCCACATCTTCCTTATCCATTCATCTGGCAGTGGACACTTAGGTTGCTTCCATGTCCTGGCTATTGTAAATAGAGCTGCAATGAACATTATGGTACATGACTCTTTTTGAATGATGGTTTTCTCAGGGTATATGATCAGTAGTGGGATTGCTGGGTTGTATGGTAGTTCTAGTTTTAGTTTTATAAGGAATCTCCATACAGTTCTTCATAGTGGCTGTATCAATTTACATTCCCACCAACAGTGCAAGAGGGTTCCCTTTGCTCCACACCCTCTCTAGCATTTGTTGTTTGTAGATTTTTTAATGATGGCCATTCTGACTGGTGTGAGGTGATCCCTCATTGCAGTTTTGATTTACATTTCTCTAATGATTAGTGATGTTAAGCATTCTTTCATGTGTTTGTTGGCAATCTGTATACCTTCCTTGGATAAATGTCTACGTAGGTCTTCTGCCCATTTTGGGATTGGGTTGTTTGTTTTTTTGATATTGAGCTACATGAGCTGCTCGTAAATTTTGGAGATTAATTCTTTTTCAGTTGCTTCATTTGCAAATATTTTCTCCCATTCTGAGGGCTGTCTTCTTCTTTATGGTTTCCTTTGCTGTGCAAAAGAAGTTTCATTAGGTCTAATTTGTTCATTTTTGTTTTTATTTCCATTTCTCTAAGAGGAGGGTCAAAAAGGATCTTTCTGTGATTTATGTCATGGAGTGTTCTGCCTATGTTTTCCTCCAAGAGTTTTATATGTCTGGATTTACATTTGGGTCTTTAATCCATTTTGAGTTTATTGTTGTGTATGGTATTAGGAAGTGTTCTAATTTCACTCCTTTACATGTAGCTGTCCAGTTTTCTCAGCACCATTATTGAAGAGGCAGTCTTTTCTCCATTGTATATTCTTGCCTCCTTTATCAAAAATATGGTGACCATATGTGCATGGGTTTATCTCTGGGAAATCTATCCTGTTCCACTGATCTATATTTCTGTTTCTGTGCCAGTGCCATACTGTCTTGGTTACTGTAGCTTTGTAGTATAGTCTGAAGTCAGGGAGCCTGATTCCGCCAGTTCTGTTTTTATTTCCCAAGATTGCTTTGGCTATTGAGGGTCTCTTGTGTTTACATACAAATGGTGAAATTTTTTGTTCTACTTCTGTGAAAAATGTCATTGGTAGCTTGATAGGGATGGCATTGAATCTGTAGATTGTGTTGGGTACTATAGTCATTTTCACACTGTTGAATTCTTCCATTCCAAGAACGTGATCTATCTCTCCATCTATTTGCATCATCTTTGATTTCTTTCATCAGTGTCTTATAGTTTTCTGCATACAGGTCTTTTGTCTCCTTAGGTAGGTTTATTCCTAGTTATTGTATTCTTTTTGTTGCAAAGGTAAATGGGAGTGTTTCTTTAATTTCATTTTCAAATTTTTCATCATCAGTGTATAGGAATGCAAGAGATTTCTGTGCGTTAATTTTGTATCCTGCTATTTACCCAAATTCATTGATTAGCTCTAGTAGTTTTCTAGTAGTGTCTTTAGGATTCTCTATGTATACTAGCATGTCCTCTGCAAACAGTGACAACTTTACTTGTTCTTTTCTTATTTGGATCCCTTTTATTTCTTTTTCTTCTCTGATTGCTGTGGCTAAAACTTCCAAAACTATGTTGAATAATACTGTGAGAGTGGGCAACCTTGTCTTTTTCCTGATCTTAGTGGAAATGGTTTCAGTTTTTCACCATTGAGAATGATGTTGGCTGTGGGTTTGTCATATATGTCCTTTATTATGTTGAGGAAATTTCCCTCTATACCTACTTTCTGGAGGGTTTTCATCATAAATGGTTTTTGAATTTGTCTAAAGATTTTTCTGCATCTATTGAGATGATCATATTGTTTTTCTCCTTCAACTTGTTAATATGGTGTATCACATTGATTGATTTGCATATATTGAAGAATCACTGCATTCCTGGGATAAACCCCACTTGATCATGGTGTATGATCCTTTTAATGTGCTGTTGGATTCTATTTGCTAGTATTTTGTTGAGGATTTTTGCATCTATGTTTATCGGTGATATTGGCCCATAGTTTTCTTTCTTTGTGACATCTTTGGTTTTGGTATCAGGGTGATGGTGGTCTCGTAGAATGAGTTTGGGAGTGTTGCTCCCTATGCTATATTTTGGAAGAGTTTGAGAATGATAGGTGTTAGCTGTTCTCTAAATGTTTGATGGAATTCACCTGTGAAGCCATCTGGTCCTGGGCTTTTGTTCGTTGGAAGATTTTTAATCACAGTCTCAATTTCAGTGCTTGTGATTTGTCTGTTTATATTTTCTATTTCTTCCTGGTTCAGTCTTGGAAGGTTGTGCTTTCCTAAAAATGTGTCCATTTCTTCCAGATTCTTGTATATATATTTAACTTCTAGTAAACCATTGAGCTTTGGCACTAACATTTACTATTTCCGTTATTTAAAATGGAAACAGAGATTGGGTGCTTGTTTTTTTTTTTTATATAAGCTAGTCATATTTCATCAAGTTCCCAAACATTTCTAGATTTTATACAGAAAAGGCTCTGTTTTACAATCATTATTGTACCACATGATATTACTATAAAATAAAGTACAGAATATTAGACAAAATGAATATTCTAAGCATATTTAATATAAAGATTCATTCACTAGAGACCAATCGATGAAAACATTATTTAAACTCAGGCCTATATAACTATAAAAGTACCAAGAATGTCAGAAAAAACCCACCACATATTGTTTTATTCCTTAAGAGAATAAAGTGATAATGATTAAATTTTTTTTTTTTTACATTTATATACCTTGAGTCATAGAGCCTGTTAGAGAAAACCTACCTTGACAGTGTGATGGACAAGATGATTTAAGATCCTATTTTCCAATTCAAATATCTCTTATTCACATATAACATTTTTCTATTTTAAAGATTTAACAATATCAATGCAAAACAGGGCAGCTAAAAGTGGTCAAGTTTTAATATCACTGTCTTTGCCACATGTTACCATGCCTACATGAACTTCTCTATTGGTGTACATTTTCTGATGCAAATTTTATTTCTATGTGACCAATACTCTATCAACTCCCAGAGTAACAATTCCAATGGGGATAATGGGTACAAAGTGAAAATCAGGCACTGTTGTATTAGTTGTATCATTTCTCCTTTTTTTGGGAAAATGTGTTACCATCCTTCAGCATTTGAAATTTAATTCCTTCAGCTCCATACTGGCTTCAGGTTGAAGGCCTTAGCAAGGCCTGCCAGTCTCTCCTCAGTCACCCCCATTGTACCCTGGGGCCTATGTCAGGGAGAATGTGGAGTAGGACATCTGAAGCACAGCCAGGACCAACCCGAATGTATGAGTTATGAGTCTAACTTTGGAAAAGGAAAATTACATTTGTTCAATCCCACTTTATTGTCAGCAACAATGTACTAAATATTTTATTTTGCATTACTATTTGTACTATTTTTATTTGCATTTGTACTATATGTGGAACATCTATTATTTGTCCATCTTGTGGATGAGAAAACTGAGGTGAGATGTTTAGAAGCACATACAAAAACTTACAGATGTTGTAAAGTGGGGCTAGAATCTCATTCGAGCTTGTGAGCTTCTTCTAATAGATGAGAAATGACAAACTTTGGTTATAATCTCCCCAGGGAGATGCATAATTTATTCATTCATTCACAAGTGTCTATTTATTCTATGACTATTTTAGAGCAGGTTGTGTTCGTTATGTATCTAGGCTCTGGAAACACAGTGTGAACTAAAAGAAGTCCCTGTCATCACAGAACTAATATTCTAGTAGAGAAAGTGAGCAATAGACTGATAAATGAATAACTATATGGCCCAACTCTTGGAGATAAGTGATATATAAAAGGCAAAATAAAGAATCAGAGAGTATTGATTCTTCCCTTGCTTAACCAACTAGTTAAGTTAGATTGTGAAAGAAAGGCATCTCTGTAGGCGTGGTGATTGAGAAAACGCATGACCAAATGAAGGACCTACCCAGGAAAATGTTCGGGGAGTTATATTTTGGGCAAAGAATCCGCCTAGCACAAAAGTCCTTAAGTGAGAATGAAGTTGGTGTATTCCAGTAACACTCCCTGGAGAAGAAGTGGACAAGGAAACATGAGGTAAGACATTAGATAAGAAAGCTTCCTGGGGAATTGATAGGCCATATTAGAGGCTTCAAATTTCCATTTAAGCGTGACTGGGAAATAATAAGAGTTTAGAGCAGTAAAGAGACATGACATAATACATATGCTAAATATATGTGATCTGGCTGCTGTGTGGTAGACAGATTGTAAGGGATGGAAGAGAAATTAGGGAAACACTTTTGGTAATCATGAGGACGGTGAGAAATTATTGGAGTTGTGATTTTTTTTTCACGTAGAAGCAATAGACTTGCTGATGGATTGAATCACAGTGGAGTGGATTGAAAGAAACTTTTCTCAGGCATAAGATGGTGATGTCTTGACTGAGGGTGGTTTTCCAGTTAGTGGTAGTCAGTAACAAATCACCACAAGACCTCCTAGTGTGAAACAATCATCTATTATGCTCATGAGTTCCATGTGCCAGAAATCCCAGCAGAACACAAGACAGGAGGCTTGTTCCTCCTCACAGTGTTTAGAAACGACCTCAGCTGGAAGACCAGAAGGCTGGCAATTGGAGACAGAGATTGATTCTAAACTGACTGAGGTTAAAATTAATGCCTAATCTAAATATAAAATGATTTTTTATTATATTTCATTAGTGATGGAGCTTTTTCTTCACTTTGCTTCAAGTGTTGGACTTTGTGAAAATATACAAAAGATTGCCTCTAACTTGGAAGTATCAGACATGGAAAAGAAAGCTCATTGCAGAACTGCTGCTTGAGTATCTGTGTTAAACCCTGTTCCAAAATCTTTGCAGCTGAGAATAATTATTAGTTTATTACCCTGAGAGTCAAGGTATATAAGTGGACAATTCCAAGCTACCCATCCATTGGTTAATTGAGATAAACTGACTGAGGCCATTGGATATGATGGGTTCATATATTTCACATTACACACTAGTGATTTTTAGAAGTGCATGTTTGTTTGCCAACTGAGATGTCAAGATAGCAACATGTCGCTTATTTAACGCCTCCACCATCATATACAACCACAGTCAATCCATTCTTCCATCACCTGCCCTTTTGTGCAGTTAGTAAGTTCCATCAACTCTATCTCCTAAATATATCTCAAAAATTTCCCTCCATTCCATATTCAAGGTCCTGCCTTAGATCAGGATTATAGTGCAAAATCCTCCAAACTGTCTTCTATATTGGCTCCCTGAATCCCTCCTTCTTACACATAGCTGTTAGTGTAAGCAATCTACATTGTCAGTCATGCCATATATACAGCAATTATTAACGGGAAAAATCTAAATTATTTATATGATGGTGAATTATGCTTTTTATGATCCATCCATGAACTAGATAATGACCAGATGTTACTCTAGTCTAAATAGAATTCCAACTTTAAGTTAAAAGATTTTGGTCATTGGAGCCACCACTATTTGGCTTGAAAATGTCAAAGTAACTTTTCTTAGTGCTATAATAGTGAGCGATAGTTGACCTAAACTTGCATATATGTTTAAAAAATTGTCATTCTTCAATACAAATATTTTCATATCCTGATTTGGGCTTTTATTTAAAGATTTTGTTAAGTCTTCATAATTCATATATAATAGCTTAAATGAAACAATTCAATTCTCAAGGTACTTTTTAAAGTATGCTTTAAAACCTGTGAGGCTTCAGTCTTGACTTCTGCATTTGGCTCTCACCTTGACAGTCCTTTCTCACAGTTTAATGGTATACATCTGGTTACTTGCCTTTGGGATTATTTTGAACTGCCACTGTTTTTGAGGTTCCTTATTTTTAAAAGATGCCTTAATTCACAGAGTTTATATAATTATACAGAACCTTCTGATTAGAGATTAACTGAACATAGCAATGGCAGAGACAATTAAAAGATTGCAGTATCCAGGAAACAACTATGCCATTTTTGGTTTTATTTTGAATTTTAAGGCAGAATGCTTTAACTAATTCTGTGGCAGTAACATATATTGTCCTCCGTGAGACCTTGACTGGAAACGTTAATAAAACACTCCTATCTACAAGCAGTTAGTTGCTGCAGAAAGACAGATATTCTTACCAACAAAAGAACATTCATTTCCAAAAACTGCATATAAATATTTTACACAGTTTCCTAATTTTCTTAAAGTTTAAATTGATTGTATATAGTTTATGTGTTTTTTCTGAATCTGAAATCTGCAGAACTCTTTAATGAACCTTGCGTAAGCCTCCGTCGATAAACCCAACTTGATGTACGGTACAGCAGTGCCCCCTAGAGCCAGACGGCTTTACAAATTAACCCTTTCCAGCAGTCTTGATTAGGACTTCAGAAGCAGTGATTAATGTTCGCAGGTTTGTTTCCTGTAATCTAGAGAATAACGCTGTGATAACCAGAGAATATATTCATAGTTCGAAGGGCTTGATTTTATTTGAAACGCCTATCTATCGCTCTACTGTACAATGCTCTGTTATGAACTTACAGAATTTTTCCTTTAAGCATATCATTCCGATTTTTCTTCATTCCCAGTTATGAAGTCACACATCGACAAGGTTGACTTACATGGTCTTAAGCACTATTATATTCTTTATAATATATTAGAAATGTCTTGCATATAGCCTGTTCCAGAAGTCATAAGGATAAGAGAAATTTTGAACTGGAAAATACCCTAGAGATCATCCAAGCAAGCAAGCTCACTTCTTCATCTAGGTGAGGATAAGTCACTTGCCTGCAGTTGCAAAATCAGGTTCACAACGATCCAAAGCAGGATATTCGTGCACAGGATGTCACTAGCTAAAAATGCTGATGCCAATATGGCACTTGATAATACATTCATTTATATCATTAATGATATATATCTTCCTAATTTCTTGAGTATTTTTCACTGTTTAAGAATAGCCCTTACAACATTTCTACCAACAGGTGCAGGTACATCATTTAGAATAAAGTGCAATTGACACCTGAGAGAGAAACAGTGTGATTAATATAACTTCTAGAAGTTAGAAGAATGTCATAATTGCGGGAAAAACGAAATCTTTTCTTTGTCTGCATCCTGTTCTCTCCAGTGGATCACGCCCTAGTTTCTAAAGCCCCAAAGAAATAAAGAATCAAAGTGAGTAAGTGATTAAATCCAGGCCCAAATAGCTTCAATTATTTAATGTGATACAGTAGTAAAACATGAACTATATTTGATATATGTAAGTCTTCAGACCTTGATATAGGAATACAAACCACTTAGACTGTAGAGGAAGCAAGAAAGAAGAGAAGAAAGTGAGGGAGACAAAAAGGACAAAAGATGAAAAAGGAGCATCATGCCCCTTGGCGGCATCCCTCTTGGTCCTGCTTGTAAACAGAGCACCGCATCCCTGGCTGAAAGAAATGCTGCTGGGGGCCAGGTCCCTGCTACCCTCCTCCCCCTGGCATGCACTTGCCTCACCCTTCGTGCAGAGGGGTCTCAGAGACAGGGGCTTGTGGGCAGCAGTTGGAATAAGTAGGAGCTTGGTAGTGTTCACATGGATGGTCTTTTCCCCTCAACTCTGTACATTTTCTGTTAGGGAAAAAAAAAAGATATCTATTTGTTTTGGCTTCAGGCTGATGTAAGCTTCATGCTTTGTTAAAATGCTATCTTTTCCCCTTGGGATTCAGCAGTGTATATATGGCAAATATTCTTTCAGAACAAAACCAGCAGATTTTTTTCACAAAATCATCTCAAATCATCAACATTTCTTTTTATTTAGTGTGTTTTTTTTAAAGCAAAAGCTAATTTATGTATGTGAAGTTCTTGATACTGTTGTATAATTTTTTATTTTTGATTTTACTAAAACAAAAAATATGAAGTTTTAAGTATAAGTTGATAGGAAAATTAAAAAGCAAGCGTAATTGGTTGGAAGATGGCAACAGATTGTTAGAAACTCATTTTTGTGATAGTGAAGATTTGTTAGTAAAAGATTTTAGTCAGCTTTACTAAACCTTCTGACAGTGTTGAAAGCAGGGCACTATTGAAAATAAAACTAAAAGAAAGAAATCAGGGCATAACCTTTTGATATACAAATCATCAAGAATAATTTGAACTTTTAGGCAGTGAAATATTTAATAATGTATCATTTCTGGTTTCTAAATTACAGTAAACAAACAACTTCATTGTTTTCCTTGGGTTGGACTTAGCAAGGTTTCTTAATAAAATGAAGAGGTCCCAAGAGTCTAAAACTCCTAAATTCTATTGTTTTACATAAAATTAGAAAGCAGAATGGCAATTGTCCTATATCTCAGATCTTAAAATGAACATTTTTCTCAATAAGAATGAATAATTTAATTGTTAAAAAGCTTCTTAGAAACATTTGATTGAAAGACTTTTTACTAATATATGGTTTCAGTCATATTCCAACAAATATAAAACAACACAAATGTATGCACTTGCGAGTGTAATATACAGAAGGTGACTTAGCAGTTGAAAAGCTAAACATTCCACCAAATTCAAACAATGCTCTCTAAAGAATCTTTGACAGGTGGTCATCCAGGCTCTGCTTAAAGATTTGATGTGAATTTTACTACCTGATAAGGCAGACAATTACATTTTTCACCTGTTATAAGACCTATAATGTTATGCTGAAATCAACTACAGCTTCTCTGATTTAGTAATTGTTTTCTGCATACCAGCCTTTCAATTTCTTAAGGTTAGGCCTGTACTAAACATTTTCAAGTCAAATACCAACAGTTCCCATTCTTAAATTATATGATTTCTGGATGTTCTATCCTTTTTTCCTCTAGACTTAATGTAGATTGCCAATTATTAATTAGATCTGGCCTCCAGAACAAAACATTTTCAAATGTGATCTGAAAGATAGGGGTTAGAGTGGAGGCTGTTTGCTCAGAATTCAGTCAAATTGCCTTGGAATGTTCAAGTCTATCCAGATGTTTTCTCCATGCTCCTTGATGATTCCAGTATTTAGATTTTTATATCTGCAAGTGCCAGAGTTGACTGGCACTTTAACTCTGTTTTATGGTGTGTGGAATAAACTTTTCATTGCAAATCATCCTCCTTGAAGGTAAAAGTTGTAGAATCTTTTCTTTCTAGGATCAATTAATGTTGCCTCATCCACCCAGTCACTAGGGCCGGCCCTCCCACTTCTTTCTCTTTATGTAGAAAGTAAAGTCTCTCACACTATGAAGAGTTTACAAATGTCAGCTTTTTCTGTGTTTTCATCTTAGAGGTTTATGGGACATTAGCATGCACGCCCTTTGTGCTTAATTCTTCTTTGTGTAGTCAAATTAATTTTCTCATTGTGATCATTTGAAACTGAGTGCTCAGACTGTTTGGACATTCATATAAATCACACTAAAAATGTATTGAGGATGATGTGTTTGACACTTCTGTGGACTTGCAATAAGGGGTTCCATAAAGCTATTTCTGAAAATTCCATGGTTTTTATTTGAGAGACAGGCTTTAGGAGAGAGTCCGTGTTCAGTTTAGTACATGATTGAGTCTCACAGGTCCTCAATGCTCTATGTGTGAACAAGATGAATTTGGAGGATTACTATGGCAGGTATTAAGAAGTGTTAACCGCAGTCATAGAAATATCTCAGAAATGCTACCATAGAATTATTGTCTTGCTTTACACAGCTCATGAGAAAAACTGCATCAATAAATTGGTTGTTGTATGTTTCCATAAGTACTAATTTTTATTTGATTTATGGAATTGTTTGACATTTTGCAGAATATTTTCAAAATTAATTCTCACTTTAGAATAGTTAATAATCACTCCATTCTTGTGAAAATTATAGGACCAAACCTAGACTTCTAAGGTCAGGTCTAGTTTTTCTGTCTTCCTACTTTGTATGGTAAGGAAGGATCCTACTTCACGCACGAATCTTTAGTACTTCAAGTCTTTGAATCATGTGTGTAATCACACATATGCTTTCGCTATTACTGAGCTTTTTGAAATCTGCTTTGTTGCATGCCCAGCATTCTTCCCTTTCATTTTATTTATATTAGGATCATAATGTGGCACCTTCAATCTGAATATTCTCATGATTTCCCATTCAGTGAGCTCTTCTCCTTCATGGCTCCAATTTAAGACCAGAGTAGCAATTCCTCCCATTGCTCTTGGATTTATTTAATAATTAAAAATAATTATATAATTTAGGTTGAATTAAGCTTAATTTTTTGCATAGATTTATGTTAGAACTGTGGTGGAACTGATTTTTACGGTAAAATTGGAATTAATGGGCAGAGTTGAGGAAAATGGTAATAAAAAAGTCAATTTATGACCATTTTATGCAGGAAAATGGTAAAGGGTGAGGAAGCCTTTTCAAGAATATAGTCAGCCTATATGTAATTTCAGAAAGGGTACAGAAATTTTGTATCCTTTCAAGTGTACAAAATTTTATTTGTTGGATGCTTAGTTAAGTATTTTTATAAACCTAACACTTATCCAACAATAAATCTCCAGCCTGGTAGTCAAAATATCAAGCACAAAGTCAACACAAAGCAAGTTCAAGGTGTATCTAAGGACCAGAGCTAACGTTAAAATATTCAGAAGGAAAAAAAAAAATCTTTATCCTGATTATGCCAAGACTATAAAGGCATTTTCAAGGGCAATGTTGTATTACAGAGATGAGAAACTACAGTTCATTAAAAATTAACAGTAATGCAATTGAAATGTATCTATTAAAGAAATATGCTTTAAAATGAGAATGATAAATGTATATTTGTAGTTGGCTCTGATTCTACAAACTGTAAACTATTGAGAATAGAGATTGAAAGTTCCTTCCAACCAAATGAAAACGTCCAGGTCGAGATGTCATTAAATACAGATTTATCCACATCCCACTGTCCAGATATTTAAGAAATTAAACATAAATAAGCAAAGTGATAAAAAGAAAACCCCATCAGAGTTTAAAATATGGATTAGCACCAATTGCTTATTACTCATTTCAAAGAATATATGCAGATGTAATTTGGACTAAATCAAAGAAGGATTCTTCCTGTTGGCATATATTTGTACTTTTCCCAAAGGAAATGTGGAATTAAGGCGAATAGAGAGAGTTATGGAAAATCCCACCACTAGCAAGACGGGAAGGGCAAATGTTACAGGTGTGACCAGGTTGCCAGACAGATGGTGAATGCTTGATGGGATGTTTTGCAAGATCAATAGCTGGTTAAGGATGGGAATGCAAAACTGAAAGAGAACAGCAGAGACTATATCTACTACTCTTAGTTGCCCTCTTGTCTCAGCTTTCAATTATCAAATATTCTCAACTAGACATATACTTATTCATTTATTTCTTTATTGATTCAGTCAACAAATAAGGATTGAGCACATGTAATGGCAGACACTGTGCTCAGCCCACTGGATATGCAACATGTATAGCATGATGTACCCCAGGGGTATGATCAAGCTGGGTCTACACTCCACACAGACAGCAAAACCTAACAATGAAGACCATGCACTAGCATCATGAAATAACCAGGGTTCGGAATTTGCTTTATACAGAATGATCAGCAATGTTTCCTTTAAGCTGGGATTTTGAGCTGAAATCTGTCTAAAGAAAAGGATATTTATTCCTTCTGGAATGAAAGAAAAGCTTGTACAAAAAACTTGATGTGATCAAACTTGGAAAATCTGAAGTTCAGCAAGACTAGTGCAGACAGCACATAGTACATGAGTGGGGGTGGGCATAACAGAGTGAGTATGCAGGGCCAGATCACACAGACCCTGGCAGATAATATCTGTAGACAGTCTTTTAAGCAGATGAACCATTTTCTGACACATTTATTTTAAATCACTGGACATGAGTGGAAATGTTGTGATCTGGAAGGGATAGGTCTGGAAGCAGGAGTAAATTGTGAGAACATCAGAGAGGAAGCTGCTGCAGCCAGTGCCTGAAACCCAGTCAAAGTGTCTTCACAAATGGAAATATCCTGAACACCCTACCCCCCGCCCACCATCCTCCCGCCAAAAAAAAAAAAAGCCACAAAGACTTTAGGGTTTAACAACTTGACGTTATATACAGATGATTGTAGCTGGAAGAGAAGAAATACATTGAAATCTGAAGTTCACTTTCCCATCAGGAAAAGGCATTTTTCAAATTGTTTAATGCCTCCTTGCTTTCAGCAAAAATAGAGGACATGCAAATACAGTTTCCCAGATGCAAAGGCCAGTGGCCGTAGCTCAGCTCATCTAGACTAAGAAAAATGAAAAAGGCACTGGAAATATAATTTAGTATCTGCTAGATGTTCAGTATTTAAGGGAAGAATTTAGTAGTGCCCATGAAAGGAAAAGGGACTTTAATTAAAATATGCCCACATGAGTTCAGGAAAATAGAACTCAGAAGAACCAAGACCTTACAAGAAAAATAAATTAAAACATAAAATCTACACAAGCCTATATAAAACTCTACAGGGGAGAAAGCAGAAAACACATAAGTCACTCAAGGATAGTTTTAGAAAAAAAGGGAGGGCTGACCACATTGAGGACAGACCCAAGAAAGATAAGATTTCAGATAACTACTTTGAACTAACCCACAATGGAATTAAAGGAAATGTGTCATTTATGAAAAATAAAAGGATGAGATAAGACAATGGAATTTAAAATTAAATTATAATAACACTGTGACTATCTCAATAGATACTAAAGGCATTCAATAAAATTAAACATCTATGATATTTATTCAAATTTTGCCTTTTGTAATTTTCTTTTTCAAGTAATATTTTCAATTCAAGGCTTTTTGTATCTGGGGATGTGAGCCCACAGATATAGATGGGTAACTGGTATTATAAAAATACACATAAGTGTTGTAAATAAGTATATAATAAATAAGAAAAAATATGTAGCATGTAAGAAGAAAATTACAAAACTTTATTTAAATGCATTAAAGAATATAAGAGGATATTATGTTCTTGAATAGGGGTATTTAATATAATAAAAATGTCTCTTCTCCTCCAAATTTAAATATACATAATAATATGTATATCATTACATAAGTATTCAATAAAATTCCAGTCAAATCTCAGTGAATTTCTATTTATTTCGGAGAAGAAAAGCAAACAGAGTGAATGGCTGTTCTAGGTAAGAAAACCTATTACAAAACTTACAGTATTGAAGAATGCACAGTATCATGTATAATGTTAGTACAGGAATAGCAACAGAGAACAACGGAAAAATAGACGGGCATGATCTGCTAAGTGATGCCGACAAAATTGATTATCCTAGTGTTAGTGGAAGAGGATCTGGAGATCACTCCTTCCATTGGCCTCGGTTCTTGGTAAGGATGCAAACAAGAATCTGAGATCTTATCCGTTTAAACAGGAGAGTTTATTGAAGATAAGGAGAGGAGAGAACACCTCAAAAGAGAGGTGAGCCAGGCCAAGGAAGGCAATGGCGCAGGAGGGCTGGGGTGTAGAGTTTTTAAGACAAGGTTTTTGCACAATCCAGGAGGTCATTGATTGACAGTCTTAATTGACAGCTACAGGTTATATAACAAGAGGCTCTGCTGTGCATGTCTGTCCCATAATGCAGTCTGTTATGGTTAGATGTTTGTATTCATAGAATATTTATGAACGTTTAATGCGCCCAATGGCCGCCAAAGGTTATCTAAGGACATGACAGTGTGAGGTGTGTGCATGTGTCAGAGTGGGGAGAGCCCTCCAGTCGGCCAGTGGGAATTTTTCCGGTCCCCAAACCATTCTGGAGTACTGACGGGGGCGTGTTTGGGGCAGCGTTGGCAAATAGCTGGGCGGGATTAGGCGGCTCTTGGACGTTCAGCCGACAGGGCTGCCTCTTGATGCTCATGGCTAACTTCCTGCCTAACAGTCGTAAGAAAAAAAACCTACAAAATTTGATTTAGCTGTACACAAAAATCAATTCTAGTTGAATTAAATTGTTAAGAAAGGTACAATTTTAAAGTTTACGGAATACATATAGTATTCTATCACTTCAGGGAAAGGTAGGCAAACATTTAAAGCTTTAGAAGTATATACAGGCAGACCTCGTTTTATTATGCTTCACTTTGTCATGCTTCACAGATACTGCATTTTTTTATCTTTTCCACTTGAGGGTTTGTGGCAACCCTGCGTCGAGCAGGTATATTGGCGCCATTTTTCAACTGCATTATCTTTTAATTAAGGTGTGTACGTTGGTTTTTTTTTTAGACATAATGCTATTGCACACTTCATAGCCTACAGTATAGTGTAAACATGAACTTTTATGTACACTGGGAAATCAGAAAAATTGGGACTCGCTTTATTGACATATTTGCTGTATTGCAGTGGTCTGGAACTTAACCCACGATATCTCTGAGGTATTCCTGAATAGAAGACTTTCTCAGAATAAGGAAAACCCTAAATCTTTAAGATAAATTTTAAAAATCAATAAATTTGATTATACTACAGTTGAGAAGGTCTATGTCTCAGAAGATACAGAAAGTTGTAAAATAAGCCACAATTTGTAGAACATATTTGCAACATATAAAAATGACAAATAGCTATTTCCTGGGTGTCATAAAGATCAGATATAAATTAATAGGACAACCCAGTAGAAAACTGGACAAAAGGCATATGATGCAAATTAAAGTCACAAGTAGGTCTGTCATACAAACACTAGATAGGCAGAATGTTTTAAAGTTTAGCAACAACAAGTATCAACAGAATAAAAAGTATCAGTGGCTCATATACTACTGGTAGAAATGTAAAACCTGTTTATTGTATAAAGTTGAATACAAGCATATTCTAGGCCCAGAAATCCCACTTCTTGCTCTTGTATGTAACCTCCAGTAAATGCATATAACAATGTTTCTAAGGTCATTGTTCCTGACTCTTAAAACTGAAACCCACATTTCTATTAACAATAGCAGAGAGAAATAATCTAACACAATATTACAGAGTGGTGGGATTGAGTGAACTAGAGACAAACACTGGGGCATGGATGAGCCTTAGAAATGGTACTGATTGAAGATAAGCCATAAATGAATACAATACACATTTATTTTTAATATGTTAAAAAAAATAAAACTAAGCATTATGTTGTTTAGGTTAGAGTCCAAACACAAGTGGAAAAATCTAAAGGGTAGGGAGAAATTCAAGATGGGAATACTTTGCAGGTGGGGTGGGGGGGGGGTGGTCTGAGGCACTGACATTCTATTTATTAAGTCTTTAGTGGGCTCACCATTTTATTATTTTCCTTTAGAAGTTAAATATGTACCGCATATAGATATGCAACTACATTCTTCATCAATTATTACAAGTTATATAATACCTCTCTACTCTGCCACTTGGTTTTTCAATAATATAGCTTAGTTATCATATAAGTCTGCTTCATTTTGTTGTTCTGGTAGTCAATTCAGCTATACAGATTTATCCACACTTAAGATTTTTATATTCATCAGTTACAGTAGATATATGTCCTTCCTCATATCTCTCAATACTCCAAATAATTCTGGAACTGTAAGGTCTACAAGAGCAAAAGTTGCCTGCATCTTTGCCATTATCGCCTCCTTACCTAGTGCAGGGATTGGTGCTGTATTTCAAAAAGTTACGTGCACCTACATGATGTATTATGTGTGCAAGCCACTCTCTTGAATAGAATTCACAGTTGCACTAAAATGAACACCATAAAGCAAAGTGTTCACTTTCTGTAGTGAACCAAACTCATAGAGTAGCCCGTGAGAAACTGAACTATTATTCTCTTCAGAAATGATCAAATTGAGTATAAAAGTGTAAAGATTTATCTAACCCAAGAGAATAATAAATATATGTAATAATATATTATATACAATTTTTAAAATCTATATAATATTATATATAAATATAATATATAAATATAATATATATAATGTAAAAGTATAATAAATATAATAAGTGCTAAGACTATATTTGGTGTTCTTCAATCACTATTCAGCCAGTAAACTAGATAAACAAGGATGCTAATTTAAATTAATTACCTGGAAATAATTCTACTCAAAGTCGGTTAATGCCATTCCATATAGTAAGTTTTATTTTAATTCATTGTAGTAAATTATAACAGATTTTTAATGGAAATTATTTCTATTTTTCATTACAAAATCATGTCTTGCATATTGTGTATATGCTTTTGAAAGTATTAAATACTTGATAATGTTAAAATATAAAAATACAACAGAGATTTGTTACAGGTAGTCATAGAATGTAAAGAGAATAACAGTGCAATTTTAGAATTTAAGATAGCAAGAAACAGTAGGGTCAACAATTAAGATCAATGAAGTAGTGCCATAAATAATCTGTGGACTGACAATGAATGTTCATCTTGTCTGACATCTTATATATCAATTTGCTAACTTGACCTCTCTACTTGGATGTTTATTACTAACAGGAATAAAATCAAACTTAGGACAGTTTCTGAAATTCATTTTCTTGTTTGTTTATTTCTTTGATTATTTGGTTGATTGGTTTCAGGAATCTTGCAAAAGTCAGGGATTTTTTTTTTTTCCTTTGCAGACCCTAAAACATGAATTGGGCAGTAAAATAGCATGAATCAGTCTAGACTGGAATTTTTCAGCACATTCCCCTTATTTCCTACTTCTATTTTATTCTATAAAATAATCCGGCATAATTTGCACTGGTTTCACAAGTCCCATGACACTTATGATTTTTCTTTGATTTCCATCGTCCCTTATAATGTGAAACCATTCCTTCTTAGATGGGGAAAGCAGTGCAATTTCCTTGGTCAGACTCTGTAATTAGCAGGTACCTGCTTCAAAGAGAGGCTATTTCTGATCCCACTGCCATTGCACAGCCTGTTTGACTAACACTGATGAAGACAGTTGGGCACAGTGGACATCATGCTGAATGCTTTACCTTAAATGCACACAATTTTTGTGTGTCAATCACATCTCAGTAAAACTGGGGGAAATCAGTTAGAGCATTTTTTTCTCTTTTAAAGCACTGAGAGAAATTACCAGTTCTCTCATAGAGGCTTCACATGATAAAAAACACACATATTTTTTCAGCCAAAGGAAGGTATATGAATATTGCAGAATATACTCAGTTTCTTTTTTGTTAGATCTAAACTATCTTCTGGAAAGAACTGTCAGTTCTTCTCAGAAGGTATGCAGTACCCCCTGCCAGGAGCAATGGAGACCATTTATCAGTTCCCTCTCTTCCCAAGAGAAGGGAGAACTAAACCATGGCAAATCTCCAAATACAGTCTCCTCAGCCTAAAAGTAGGATTGTCTAAGCATCTCCTATAACCCTATCCCCTCACACTTCTCCCATTTTTGTAGTTGGCACTTCAGTTTATTCAACTGCTTGAGTCAAAACCCTTAAGCAATTCTTAATTCCTCTCTTCCTTGTCACCAAAATTCTATCTACCAGCAAGTGTTATGTGTGCTACCACTAATATGTACTTCTAACCGATCCATTTTTTTTCTCCCTATTTTCTCCCTAGTCTGTTGTGCCAATCCTCACTGCTTTGTACACTCAAAGTCTCCCAACCTTTTCCTGCTTCATCCCACCTTCTCCAAGGTGTTCCCCACAAAACATCGAGTCATCTTCAGATTGCTTTCACCATTATGAAGGCAATTCATAAGAAATTTAAATTGTCCTAAAGGTTAAACATTAGGAGTGATTTTCTCTCCTACCCAAGATTTCTATTCTCATTCCCCAGAATCCTTTCTCATATACCCTTCTTGAAGCTGTCCATTTATGTATATACTTACTTATATGTGTATATGTACACATATATATGTGTATATATATATATATATATATATATGAATACATACATATATATTCTTTTTCCCTAAATGAGAACGCACTGTAAACGTTATTCTGTTTGTTTTATACCAGGTCCTAATTTATGAAAGTGACTGAATGACACCATGGAGAGGTCAGCACCACTGACAGAAAAGTTTAATGTATTCACAGGTCCCCTAGAAATGAGAGGCACAGCTGACCACACAGGGTCCCAGGAGGGACAGCAGGACTTTTGCCAGGAAACAGAAGACAGGAGAAGGGGGAACACTTAGGTCACTGCCTTTATTGGGATCTTCTCAGGAAAGGTCAGGCAAGTCAGGGTAAATAGTTTAGGCTTGGCTAGTGTGAATAATTCCAGTGGGTTTTGGGCTATAAGGGCTGTGTCTAGCTGCCTGGTACCTGCCCTGGGGGATTAAGGCAGACGGGTATTTCTTTTTGGGGTGCACAGGACAGATAGGGGAGGTATGGTTCTGAATCGGTCAGTTCGCTTGTCAAAGGCCTGCTCCTGGCTAAGTCTTTTGCTGTCTCTAAGAGCTGGCCAGTCCCAGGAGGGGCTGTACCACCCCAGTCAGAAATGACAAGTATCATAATGTACAGAAAATAACAAACAAGATTAATACACTGTTCTCTGATGTTTTTATTTAATAATAGTTACTGGAGACCTTTACTTATCAGTGTATATAGATCTACTTCTATCTTTTTAACAGCCACATAACATTCATTTTATATAGATATCCCGTAATTTAATTTTATTCCCATGATGAGGGATGTGTTGGTTGTTTGTAGTTTTTTGCTAGGAAAAAATAACGCTGCAATTAAAATATCACCCGTTATATATTTGCATATAAGTACACATGTATCTGTAAGATAAACTCCTACAAGCAGAAGATATGTATTCTTAAATACAAAATCAATATTGGCAATTAACTAAATTCCAAAGAGAGGGCACCAGTTCAATTCACACACCAGCAATAGCAGCATAAGACGTTCTCTAACACCTCACCATCAAGTTTTCAAATTAATCATTTTCTCAAACCTTGCCAATCAGATTTTCAGAAATTGAAAATATTAAGGAATAAGCTTTTTTTTATGTTTTTAAGATATTCATATTTCTTTTTCAGTTTCTCTATGTTCTGACCTTTGTTTTTCTATTGGTTTTTTGGTCTATTTATATTGTCATATATACTGGAAACAGAAATTAAAGTTTTGATTTAATCAAATTTTTTTACCTTTGGCTTCTGGTTTTATTACTGCTTTTATGAAGGTTTTTCTAGTTCCAAGATTTTTTTTTTTATGTAGATTTTCTGTGCCCTCACGGTTTTATTGTATTTCTTACATTAAGGTGTTTAATTCCACTGGAATTTATTTTGCTGTAAGAATGCATCTAGTGGGGATGCTAGGAGGAAAAGAATACGGTTTAATTATACTTGTTAGAGAGACAGCTGGCAAGGATAATGAAAGAGAAGATGGCCATGGTGGACAGAACACATGGATGGGAAGACAGGTGAAAAAAAAATAAGGATGGCAGGAGTTAGTATGAAGGGAAAGAGATAATAGAGCAAGAAGAAGGGGCACAGAGCCCAGGGGTACCCTTCATGTCAGGAGCAGATTTTGATGTATGAGGAAGACATCTTTAACTATGTTTCTTATATGACATTGGCTCCGTTGACTAACAGTTCCATTACAATACAGCATTTCAGATCTCATTGAGTGTTCTGTTGTAGTGGTAAATTCATGCAACATTTTCCCTCAGAAAATAAAAGGTGGGATAAATGAATTCCATGGGATCTTACAAAAAACCTTTATTTGACTAAACATCTTTAAATTCTACAAAAATTAAATGTACTACATAATAAAACAGCACCTCATTTTTTTCAGCAGACCCAAGAGCATATTTTAAATAATGATTTAGAAAATTGAACGCTTAAAGCATGCAAAGTGTGACTGTGTTCTCCTTCTCTTGTCTTCTTACCCAGAATACACAGCCCATTAACAAATACTTTCTTACAAACATAAAGTATTGTAGTGATAGGCTTAGTGGCCACTACTCCCTATCATTTTATCTTTATAGTACTTTTAACTTCTTTTGCTGCTGTCAGCCTCTGGTCCTGTGTCTGATGTTGTGCAGTGTTATCGAACATCCCAACGCCTGGTTCAGAACTGGGGGTTAGTCCATGTCCCCTAGGGGGATGTAGGTGACTCTTCTGACAGACGGGACTGCACAAGGCCTGGCTGGCTGATGTCCTGATTGCCACTGTGTTCTGGATGAGTGAGGTTGCCATAAATCTAGCTTCCATGTAAGTAAAGTGTTACTGTGACATCTCATCAGATTTTTGTCCTCAACCGGTGTGTTTTGGGTTTTTTTGAGCCAAAATTGGGATATAAGATCTTAAATCAGCATCAGTTCAGTAACAGTGTTTTAAAAGTGCTTTGTAATAATGGAACTGTAAACTCACTGGACTCAATACAGTTCCACCCTGAGGAATATAATTTTTGTTACACTTTTGCTGACTGGTAAAACATTACTTACTAAATTGTGTTTTCTTCTAAGCTAAGCCGTCTTTATTGTCTTGCTTTTCAACTGGAATATTTCAGTAACCTCTCATCACTTAAAATACTATTGCGTGAGTATTACTTATCTATTAATACCAAGATAGAACTCAATCATAGTTTAATTAAAACACCCATTCACTAATGAATTAATTGAGTATTTAGTGTCTGGGTGTTATCAACTTCTAATTTTGAGAGATAAAATTAGAAACTGAGTTAGACAATGCAAGCTTGTTATCTTAGTGTTTTATTAACACTTTGTAACTCTTAGCTCCCTCCTGGTTCTCTTTATAATAAATGAACACTTGAAAATTAGGCGTACTTGGAGTTCCTGAAAAAGTCTGCAATTTCATGTCATTATTTTATTTGCCATTTTTAGATTAGACTCTTCTTTGCTTGGTTCTCAGAATGCAAAGCTGAAAGCTACATAGTGCATATCCCCATGTCTTCAAATCTGGTGATAACTTAGCTGCTTCTAGGAAAGAGGGTGTGTGATGTACAGCAAACGGTCACAGTATCAAACCAGAGTGTGTTTCAAGGTGACCCTCAGTGACTGGCACAAGGTCCTATAGGTCACACCAACCCCTAAACCTCCTCTGTTTCATCTTAAAAATAGGTATAACTTCCACTCTGCTAATTTTGCAGATTTTATTTTCGAGGCTTGAATGAGATGATGGAAGTAAAAGCTATTACTATAGCATTTTCCTACTATTTACAAAGAAAAGTAGTACTCCTAGCTGTGTGAAAAACTGGAACTTCTACAGCAAAGTATCCATACATGGAAAGAAATGTCTTCTATAGAATGCAAATTGGCATTTTGGGGATCTTAAATTACATGTGTTTATCAATCTGTAACATAACCCATCCTATTAAATGTTCCAGGATAATAAAAAATAAGAATGTAAATATAATTCAAATTCTTTGTGGTTTAAATTTTGGGAAAAAGTTATAAATAGCTCTAGGAATCACAAAAGTAGACTGAGAAGAATTGTCAAACTAATTTTACTTTGCCACAGTAAAATGTTAGAAAATATTTCTTGGCTTCTCCACTGTGGTAGTTGGTTATAAAATGTCCTCAATTCATGACCTCTCCCTTTTCCAGGCTCTTGGCAATGTGACTCAACATCTCCTCCCACTTGTTTTCTTACCCTTGAATCTGGGTGAGCCTTGTGACCTGCTTTTGTCAATATCATGCAGCACAAGTGATGTATTACTAGTTCTAACCCTAAGCCTTTAGAGGTGTTACACACTTCCGTTGCTCTCTTGCTCTCCTGGGACTCTCAGGCAAACAAGCACTTGTTGGACAGTGAAAGAACCCATGAAACAGAAATTAGTTGTCTCCATTGAGGGTATGTTAGATCTTTTGGACCCAACAGCAGAGAAGCTTGACTAAGCTCCAATGAGAAAAAAACTGCCTAGACAAGCCTGGTCCAGTTTACCAACCTGCAGAATTGTGAGCTGGGGTGGTTTGTTGCATGGCGTTAACCAACTAATACATTAACTAGATCGGGGTCCAAAGTTTCCATTTGAAACTGAAAACTAGGCAGCCTTCTCATTACCATACAGGCACTGATTTTTTTGGACTGACTAGAGCGCTGAATATTCCACCCAGTGTACCTACGCTAACTGAGACGCTTTAGCTTTAACCATGCAATATGCAAATATGTAGATGTGGAAATGTGAGACTAAACTCTACCTTGGTAGATATAGTTCTCCAAATTAAAGCCGTTGTTAGGGCAGGGACAGGAAGATATTTACGACAGTGTGTATTTGAGGCTGTAGTTTTTCCAATGTCCTCCTTGGTGCAGAAAAGATGCCATCTCATTCTTCATAGAACCACAAAAACAGACATTTTTAGGTCCTGAGTTCTGGGCTGGTACCTTTAGGCATCACACTACCATCTGGTTTTCAAGCCAACATGTCCACAGACAATGGTGAGAGCAGAGGGAAATCCCCTCGACCTGGTGGTCAGCAAGTACTGAGTATAGCCATGGCTTCACTTATTGGAGGATGAATATTGATAAATTAGAAACAACCATAACAGTATAACTTTTATGGAAAAATATTAAAAAGAAAGAGAAAACAAATATCATCTTGAAAAGGGAAAGAGCACCTCTAAAATGCAGTCTACTATAGGACCCAGGGAAAATGTCATGTTAAATCAAATTTAAACAGTTACGAAATAGGAAAATAATGTCATAAGGAAAGAACAGGCTGGTTCAAAAGGACAAGAAGACGAGATATAAAGTCAACAAGTTGAGATGAAAAGGGATCTAGGTGGGATCAGAAAGGATTGCAATAAAACTAAAATTGCCTAGGTTTGAGTAGAATACACATTGGATTTATTGAAGAAAGGTAGTGACTTAAGAAGACCCAATCAGTAGAAAAAAACCTTCAGGAGTATCCCCAGAATGAAAAGGAAGAAAGAAATTATACAGAGATGATTATACCATTTAAAATTTATTGAGCAATTGTCCTGTGCTAGCTTCTTTTTTAATGTGCAAGTTACTTTTATATCCTCACAAAAATCCCATGATGTGCGTACTATCATTTGCTATCATTACTATACATATAGAAAACCGATACAAAGAGAGTTTATATAAGTCACACTATGCTTCGGAACTAGTAAACAGTCAAGCTAGAATTTAAACCAGGACAGTCTGACTCCAGAACCAGGCTCTTAACACCAATGTAATGACGACGTTCTCTTTTTTTCTGAAGAATCAAGACACTGAAAAGAGAACTTGCTGGTGTTGAAAAAAGGCTTGTATAAGCAGACCAAAAGAGTTCTCTAGGTTCTTGCAAATTTAATGAAAAGAGTCATACTAGGTAAGTCTTAGAAAAAGTGTTCAAACTGAACAAATGAGTTTAGAATGCTATAAGATCCCAGGTAGGAAACAAAACAAAACAAAAATAGGTTATCTTCAAAATAACAAAAAGAGTACATGCCTTAAATTTTTTCTCTCCAACATTAAATGCCAAAAGAAAACCCAAATCAAGGGGAAAACCGGTAAAGGGTTGGGAAGAATATGTCAAAAATATCTGGCAAATTTTCATTCATGCATTAATTAAATAGAAATGTAATCTTAAATGTATGCTACTCATATGGTACACATTAAAAAATGCTGAAGATATGTGCCCATAAACTAAAAATGAACATTTCAAAGGAATAGTGCTAATGCCAAATCATTTAAACATAAAATATACTTTAAATATTATTAAAATGGATACAAATGATAAAAATAATCTGAAAACAAATATATAATATATTTATGATATATGATATCATATATTTATGATATATGATATAAACATAATTTATGATATATGATATAAACATAATTGAATAATATTTAGGCTTCCAAAGCACAGATCAAATTTACAAATACTAGGAAATGAAATGAGTCCTGAGTGTGGGTGTCCGGTAAGGGTGGGATAAGCAGTAAATTTGCTTCTGTGGCAAAGAGAGAAATGGTAGAATCCAAAATCACTTTTGACATAAATTCAAGCATCTTAGGGAAAGTGCTGGTGAACTAAGTCAGAATGAGACTGAGAATTTCATCCCACCTAAATGAGATTTATATAGGTAATCAAGAATAACCTAATATTAGGTATATGTTTATACAATCAATAGGCCCAATAAGAAAATTATAACAGGCAGGATCATCTTAATAGATACCAAAACAAAGCAGTTTGTATCCCTAACATCCTTTTTTTTTTTTTTTTTTTTTTTTACACTCAGCCACCGCGCCACCAGGGAAAGCCCCCCTAACATCCTTTTGATGATCCTTCCCTCCTAGAAAAACAGGAATGATTTTATAATATCATTAAGTATAATCAATATACTTAATGATTAAAACCATAATTTAAGTAAACAGAGAACATCACAGTCAGTGATGAGATACTAATGAGATGAAAAGAGTGCTACTGAGACATGGATAAGAAGAGAAACTCTGGTTCCATTACCATTTACTGTTATTGTGGAAGTTCTGGCTGATGATATAAAATAAAAACATAAATAAGAGATATAAATGGTAAAATAAACACAAAATAAAGGTTTTTATTTACAGGGACTACATCTTAGGTTAAATGTATCAACCTGAAATTTATGAGAATTAATAAAATAATCCTTTCAATAGTGACACCCAAAAAAATCCACAAAGTAATTTTTATATATTATTTCTAATTAATTAAAGGATATTATAGAAAAGGTAATCTATTTCACTATAGAACAAAAAGTATACAATCCTAGGAATAACCTTCTCAAGTAGCATGGAAGTCATATATGAAAAAGACAGTTGCACAAAGACTTAAATAAACAGGGAAAATAGGGCGGGAAATTTAATATCACAAATACTTAAATCTTCCTAACTCAGTATAGATGTTTACATTAGTCCACCTAAAATTACAATAGTACCTCCATTTCAAAGCTGAAGACTAAGTAATGGTATGTATCTCTTCTTCCTCCTAAAATCCTGCTGTAGTTACTGAAGTATAAGAACTACTCCATAACAGGGCTGGAAAACTAGAAAGCACCAATATTAGTTAGGATTAAATTGACCTGTAAGTGACATGAAACAAACAGGCAAAACCATGAGGCTAAAATGATAGTTTGTTTCGCCTGTAAATATAAGTAGTACCTGGCTAGTGTGGCAGCATCATGGTCCCTGACCTGGCTCTACCATCTATCCAGGCTCTATCATCTATCCAGGCTCTACCATCCTCACCATGCTGCTTCCACCTCACATTTTCAGATGACTAGTTGAACTGCAGCAATCATGCTTCATTCCATCAAGAGCACAGTGAAAAAGTTGAAGAGAGTGCCCCCTCCATTAAAGAACACCTCCCAGTAGCTCCCATTTTACTTCTTATATCCCATTGGCCAGAAATTAGTCACACTGGAATATTGAACATCAAGAGAGGCTAAGAAACATAGTCTTTACTTGAGATGGTCAGCTGCCTGGAATATAAAAAGCAGATGAGTTGTTTTGTTTTGGTTTGTTTATGGAAAAATAATAGAGGTGAGAAATATAACGTTGCAAAAGAGGGAATTGCTCCATCAACAAAAATTTTCATAGGACTGAGTTAAACAGGCAAGGAAGAGGTGATTCAATACTATTGCAATAAATGAGAGAGATTGAACTCAAATCTGTTGAGACAAAACACGCACACAAAAGTTTAAGCTCTGGAGTGAGCTAGTGGAAAAGTACTAGAGGATGTTAAGTGAGCAGGTTGGTCAGTGTGGTTAGGCCATCTGTGTTTGCTATTTTGTGCTTATCTAAATTAGGCACTGACCATGCCACAGAGACAGAAATTATGGGGCCCATACTAGGAAGGCAAGCACTTGGAAGGTCATTTTTATTGTTACATAAAATGCTGTTGCCATAAGCACAGGCGAAGTCTAGGCCCAGATGACTCAGAGTACTGATCCAACTGAATTCCATTCAGACGCCTTGCTGACAAAAATACTGATATGGTACATCACAGTGGCAGTGTGCTGGTATTGATTTAGGTGCTTATGGGGTTGTGATATGGGGGAGAATGTATAGGCAAATGTCAAGAGGTTTAACTCATAAATAGTTAAGTATAAGGAGCTTATATTAAAAAATAACCCATGGGCTTCCCTGGTGGCGCAGTGGTTGAGAGTCCGCCTGCCGATGCAGGGGACGCGGGCTCGTGCCCCGGTCCGGGAGGATCCCACATGCCGCGGAGCGGCTGGGCCCGTGGGCCATGGCCGCTGAGCCTGCGCGTCCGGAGCCTGTGCTCCGCAACGGGAGAGGCCGCAACAGTGAGAGGCCCGTGTACCACACACACAAAAAATAAATAAATAAAAATAAATAAAAAATAAAAAATACCCCAGTATATGAGCAACCTGGAATCACTGAGATATTTCCTCACTGCTTTTATAAGCTGATCTCTATGCATCTTAATGTAATGCAGTGATTTAATATCTTGAGGTAAACGCTAGTAGACTGTTTTTCCTCTGTGTGATAATTGTGCTGACTTAAAATAAGGACCACAGGACAACACTCATATTATCCCATCTGGCATAAAAGACCTGTGTTTAAATGATGTACCCTTGGATTCAAGAGTAAACATGGTTATGTTCATGTTTGTTTTCATTTATCCACCTTACGCTCTGAGTTAGCACAACAAAACACAAGGTCCTTTCTGCATTTGCATTAAACAGAGTGGAAGCTTTGGTGACCCATTTTCTCTCCAATTAGCAACTGGTTGATTTCAGTGTCACTCTCATTAGGCCAGCCAGGGCTCACGCTCCAGCTGCTGCGTGCTCTGAGGCTCTACTCCTGCAGCAGTGAGCACTGGAGTGCGTCTGTCTCCTTTACAATGAGTTGGCTTGTAACCCCTGAAATCTAGAAGTCTGAAAGGGACAGCCTATTTCTCCCTACACCTTCGTACTGTTAAATTCATGCTTCCTCTCCAATACAGAATTTGAATCCAGTTCCTGCTGTAGGGGAAAGGTGAGGGAGATCGACTGGAAGAAGGAATGAATAAAGTAGCTTCTTATGCTCTCGCGTCATTCTGCGACCTAAGAATATCAATGGGCTTCGTGTGGCTAGGGGTCATGTCAAGATTCAGTACCAGTTTGAAGAGGATAAGATGACAGTTTCAAAATGACTCTGAATTATTCCCGAATTCCCCCTGATCCCTTTGACGTGACAGAATCGGAATCTTTCTAGTGACCAATTAAGTAAAGTCTTGGGAACCTGCATGTAGGGTTTTCTCTGTTGTCATGATGTAAAACCGAAGAGTGATAGCAGTTTTACCATCATCATCATCATTGTCGCTGTCGTCGTCTACACCAAGTATGCAGGCCTGGGGTGTGAACATTCCTCGATAGAAATTACACCAGCTAGTAAGAACTGGGGAAAGGATATAGTACCACATAACTCCAAACAAATAACTAAAATGTATTGTACCCACTAGTGTATGTGCTTTGCTTGATACTAGAGATACAAAGTTACATAAATTATGGGACCTGCCTTTGTATTTATAGAGAAAGAAACAGATACGAAGGGATACTTCCAATATCATATGACATGCACTATAGGGACACAGAAAAGAGAAATCAGATCAGCTTGAAAATTGAGGTCAAGCTGTCCTTGAAAAAGAAGTAAGGACAAATAGATTAAAATAAGTAAAAAAGAGAGTTACCTTTTACATACATAAAAGAGAAACAACCCTGCTAGGAAGCAATTATCAACTACTTAATAAAGAAGGAGAGGGCTTCCCTGGTGGTGCAGTAGTTGAGGGTCCGCCTGCCGATGCAGGGGACACGGGTTCGTGCCCCGGTCCGGGAGGATCCCACATGCCGCGGAGCGGCTGGGCCCGTAGGTCATGGCCACTGAGCCTGCACGTCCGGAACATGTGCTCCGCAATGGGAGAGGCCACAACAAAGAGAGAAATTCTGTAGGTAGGGATTTTTGAAAGCATCAGAGAATAAATAGATCTCAAACCATAGGGATGGATGTATGGAAAATTATAGGGAGGAAACGGAAAAACTGGACCCACAGAGTAAAAACACAGAGAGAAAGTGTTGGCAATGTTTACAATGTGTTAAAGAAACATGCTTTATCAGAGCAGGGAAAAGAATGCAAAACATGTTTCGGTGTCAATTACCTTTCATGGTATTTTCATATTTTATGTCATTAAATACAACTACTTACAACATGTATAACATTATATATGAAAGATATTGAAGCCTGGATGTAAAACCAAGGCAATCAGTGGACACAAAATCCTATTTTGAATTTTGCACTTTTAAAAGTGGCACCTGGATGTTTAAACTTCATGATACTTGATTCTCTAAGAAATTAAGGATATTCACTGAGCATTTGAAAGCAGAGGAAGCTCTTCTGTTTCAAAAATTAAATTTATTAACCTTTGCTGTATCAGTAGGAAGGAAAACTAAAGTTTGTGAGAACAGTTAGGAAAGTATTTCAATAGTCCAAATTCAGAGGGATTTAAGCTTAAATGGCAGATAATAGAGAGTATGCCAAGAAATGAGGAAAAAGAGAGACAAGCCAAAGATACCTCAAAAGTTTTCACTTTGAATAAAGGAGAACTGAGAGTTAGCTCTGAAAGAAAAAAAAAAAACTATTTCATTGAAAGATAATAGATTTTGAGTGTTGACAAGATTTCAGAATGGAAATGACTTTCAAGGGACAAGATACAGCACTCACGTTCTAGATAGCTGAGGAAGAAGAAATAGAATCAGGCATTTTCAGCTGAGACAGATTTTTTTCTTACCCCTTTCTCTGATGCAACCATTTGTGTATCTCCCATTATCTTGATCTCTCTGGCCCTATCAGGCACATGCACCAAAGGCAACATTTATTGTTAAGCCTGTCAACGGTAGGTTATGTTCCCTAGCTGCCTCCATTCCTTCATACTTGGTGTTTCATAACAGCAAATCTAATTACTACCGTTGCCATCAATGGCCGTGGCTCCCCTGCAAGTGGGCAGCACACGGGCTCCTTAATAATCTTGCCACAGGACGGATGAACCTCAGCAATGACTCCGGATGCTTAAGTGGGGCTTCCCTTTTCTTCTGCATCATTGTCTTTTTTTCCTTTGCAGCTTAGCAATAAAAAGAAAACAGGTGGGGCTTGAGGAAATTGAATCCAAATCCACAGGAGCCTCTTAAATGAAACATCAAGCACCAGCTCCTCAGCATAAGCGGTTTCCACACAGCCATTCACTGTGAGCCCCTACTGGGCTGAACCAAAGCGTCCCACAAATAGGACATGCTTAGCCCTACTCCTGAGACCAGTTATATGAGAGAGTTCCTAAAAGGAAAATATATTTAAGCATGTGTAGATTTTCACTTTTCGATGGTTTGTGTTGGAATGACATGAAAGATTTAAATCACATATATCCCAAATTTATGAAGGACAAATGAAGTATGTAGTAGAAAACTGTAAGGCTGAATCTATTTTCATAAACTGAGTGGAATTAATATACTGATAAGTATAATTTCAAATTCTAAATTTGTAATTCTTTATCAAGATTGAGCATAAAGATCATGTTCACGATACTCAGAAGTATTTTGGACTATGCTGTTTATAGTAAATGATTCCTAGATGTTTGTATAATAAAAATTCAAAGAATATCCACTATTGACTCAGTAACTCCTATAGGTATGCATAAGAATATATAAAATGTGAATTTTTACTATTTATCTGAGAGATCTCTGAGGTTTGGGGGTTTTTTGGGGTTTTTTTGGTATTTTTTTCTGCATGGTATGTATTAGTCAGGGTCCTCCAGAGAAGCAGAATCAGCTGGAGATAGATAGATAGATAGACAGGGATATATAAGAGAAGATTTATTATGGAAATTGGTTCAAGCCATTATGGGCGCTAAGATATTCATGATCTGCTGTCTGCAAGCTGGAAAACCAGGAAAGCCAATGGTATAATCCAGTCCAAGTCCCAACGCCTGAGGCTGGTGGCTACTGGCATAAGTCCAAGAGTCTGAAGGCCTGACAACTTGTCCAAGGGAGGAGGTGTGGATGTCCCAGCTTAAGAAAAGAGAGAGGGTATTCACGCTCCTTACACTTTTTGTCCTATTAGGGCTCTTCAACAGATTGGATGATGTGGCGACATTGGGGAGGGTGGATCTTCTTTACTCAGTGTGTTCATTCAAATGCCATTATCTTCTGGAAAACCTTGTCTTAGTCCATTCAGGTTGCTATAAAAGATTACTATAGACTGGATAGCTCATAAACAGCGAACATGGATTTCTCACAGTGCTGGAGGTTGGGAAGTTCCGGATCATGACACCAGCAGGTTCGATGTTTGGCTACTGATGGCTCCTGATTCATGGAGGACTTTCTCTGTGTCCTTACATAATGAAAGGGGCTGGGAGCTCTGCTGAGCCTCTTCTATAAAAGCACTAATCTCACTCATAAAGGCTCCAGCCTAATGACATAATGACCTCCCAAAGACTTTTCCTAATACTGTCACCTTGGGGGCTAGCATTTCAACATATAAGTTGGGGGGGAGACAAAAACATTCAGACCATAGTATAGTCTAAATACGTGTTAGAGAAGGAAATGAAGTCAGAAAGTGTAAAATTTTCATGATAAAATTATACAGTAGAAAAACATACTACCAAAGTGACTAAATTGCTGAATTCTATACATAAAGAAATAGTCTATATAGCTATAGCTATAGATATATATCTAAACAAAAACATACACATATATACACATGTGTGCACCCATGTGTAAACATTTTACACACATATACACAACTGGCTATTGAAGTAATATGATTGAATGAACTCATAATAGATTAGACAATGCTCTTTAAGGTTAAACAGTTGAATTAAAACAGAAATAACTCTTCTTTACTATATGTGATGATATGTATTTAATTTAATTAGAAACAAATGAAAATGTCATGAATAACTTTTAAAAGTCACCAATAATCAGGAATTCCCTGGTGGTCCAGTGGTTAGGACTCCGCATTTCCACTGCAGGGGGCATGGGTTCGATCCCTGCTCGGGGTGCTAAGATCCTACAAGCCACACGGCATGGCCAACAACAACAAAAAAGTGACCAATAATCAAAAAGAATATTGCACAACATTAATTTGTATCATTAAATATTTTGCTACCAGTAACTCATTTGTGCAATGATTCTTAATTATCTGTTTAGTAGAACTATTAATAAAAAATAAAAGAGAAAATTAGACAGAGGGAGAAAAGAAAGATGATGATGATGGACAAACTCGTATGCATCATCTCATTTGAGGAAGTTTCTGGTGAGAATATGAACATCTAATCATTTCAGGAACACTTTTTTCTGCCCCTAGGTTTTAGGTTTTTGGCAAGAGTAAGTCTCACTTTTTCTCTTAACTTCCACACCTCCCACTCACAACCTAGTTCAAGACTGGCTGGTTTCTGCTTCAACCACCTCTACTGAAATTGCTGTCATCATGGTCAACAATGATGACTTAAACGCCAAAAATAAGTGAACATGTTTCAAACTTCAATTCCTTATCTTCAAAATACTTTATGCTTGATTTTCCACCTAATCTTCTCCAAGTTTTACACTTACTTTATATTGTTTTTTTGTTTGTTTGTTTTGTTTTGTTTTTTCTGTTTTGGTCAAGTCATCATTTTCATCAAATTTCTCTAAAATCTGATAGTCTCCAAAACTTCTCTCTTAGCCCTGCCTCCTTCGGCTTCCTATATGTAATTTCATGTATATCCATACCTTCAATCAGTTCTGCAAGGTCCTGACAGGTGTATTGACAGGTGTATCAGTCAGGGTCCAAACTGGAAATAGATGCACAACACATCACAACATAGGTGATATTTACTTACTAGGCGGCAATGATACAGGGGTGGATGGGGTGTGGTAGAACCACAAGGGACAGTGCAGAAACCACAAGCAAGCAGCTGACAAACTATCACCACGAGGAAAGGAGGGGACGTGGAGGGGCGGTGTCTTCCACTGAGCGATGCAGCTCCAGGTGACCTCAGAGGTGGTTCCGCAAGAGCCATTTCTATGCTAACCTCAGTCTCCTGCTTCTTTCCCGGCTCTCACTAGGGACCCCATTGGGCCAAATAAACCAAAGCCAGAGAACACTGGAGCCCCATTGATGTAGCCAAGAGGTGGGGTTCCCTGGACATAGACCATGGTGAGCAAACCAAAGGGAGAGTCTGGAAAAGCCAACTGAAGTATCTGCTAGAGCAAATGGATGTGCCTTCTTGTTGTGTGGCTAGTTTATGACACTCACACACACACTGTTTTCCAAACCGTGTCCTGAGAAACGTGATATATCTTTTATTTTTTTATTTTTATTTATTATTATTACTATTTTTTTGCGGTACGCAGGCCTCTCACTGCTGTGGCCTCTCCCATTGCGGAGCACAGGCTCCGGATGTGCAGGCCCATCAACCATGGCTCACAGGTTGCTCCATGGCACGTGGAATCTTCCCGGACCGGGGCACGAACCCGTGTCCCCTGCATCGGCAGGCGGACTCTCAACCACTGCGCCACCAGGGAAGCCCATCTTTTAAAATAATGGGATGTTAGTTTGAAAACATGGACACAGGGATGCAGGAGGGAGTTACGTTGTAGGAAGAAGGCAAATAACTGTTCAATCAGGGGCTCCCAGGCGCAGAGTCCCAGGTCATCGCCAATTTCTAAAATCTGGCTTTCTTGCACCAGACTTCCTATAACACAGAAACTGAATGAAAAGTTTACACAGAGTTCAGCCCCTAGAAAGAGAGATGAGGGGGAGTGAAGCAGAGGGGAAAGAGGATGAACAGGAAGGGGTGTGTCCCTGAGGGGACCACAACTTCATGACAGTCACTGCTGATTGTTCAGCCCTGTGGGGCATCTGAAGACAGGCTTACACATGACTCCACAGCAGAACTGTCTTTGTGGGGAGCGGGGAGATGAGTTTTCCTACTCGCCCCCTCTCTCTGCCCCTGCCGCCAGCTGGGTAAAGCCCTTCCCCCTAGGGATCAACTCCCCTGCACCTACAAGTTGCCTTGGCAACCACTGAAGTCAGATGTGGAGGAAGCCAGAGCCAGGGGTCCCGGGTTCTGGGTGCAGTGGTCCCTCCAGCATAGATGGGTGTCACGTGAGGGATCATTCAGTGCAGCCCTGATACTCCTCTCAGGACGTGAAAGCTGAAAAGACACTGGTGCTCTCCCCATGGTCATCAGAAATCCTAAGAAAATACGTAAGACTTAAGAAATCATTTGTGGTTCTTGTCGTGGCATCAGCAGCGACTGAGACCATAACTCTGGTGACGTGAAGTGTGCAAGCCTGTGTCAGCCATTCTCACGAGAAACTGATGAATAAAGCATGAGGCCTGCTTATCACTTACCACAAAAAATAAAAAATGTGCTTTCAAACGCTGACATTTAAATCTGGACATATCATTCTACTCTGCATAAAACCTGCCAATACTTGCAAAAGCGTCTCTCAGGAATCTTTGCGGTGTTCAATTAAAGGCCGAAAACAGTGAACGAATACAGATATCTGCCTTGCTCTAGTAGCAGTGCTTAGAAAACTTCATTAAAATGTTATGTTTTGTCTTAAGCCATGCAAATATTAATTATTAACTAAAGGATTAAAGCATACATTAATTAACTTTGAGGAATACGGATGCTCCCAGAAACTACCCGATGTTTACCTTATGGATCCCAGGCGTCATGGCGTATAGTTAAAAGAATTGACATATAGAACAAAGTCCAAGCTTCTCAACATGATATGTAATGGCCTTTCTGATCAAGACCCTACACACTTATTCAACCATTTCACAAACACAATGCCATCAAAGGACTGAGTGGGCACACCAAATACATTGAAGAGGGAAGAAATACATAAAATCCCTGAACTCACAGTTCGATTCTAGGGAAAACATACAAATAAATAAGCTGAAGTACAGGGTGATAAGACTTCTAATAAAAGTACAGGCGGCTAAATACATAGGATGTGTGTCTAAATTGGACTTGAGTGTCAAGCAAGTCATCCTAGAAGAACCATCTTCTAAGTTAAGAATTTAAGTACAAATAGACATCAATTAGGGGAAGTAGGACAAAACAAAAGGAGAACAAATTGTTTGAAGCTGAGATTAAAGGTGAGATTGCTCAGGAGGTAGAACCAGCTTACAGAGGGCTTTGAGGGCCAGGGAATCAGATTACACCAGATCCTGAGAGCAAGGAGTCTGATGTCTGAGAAGGGGGTGATGTGCTCAGGTTCACATTTTGACATGATCACCCTCACTGCACTGCAGCAAATAAGTTGACAGGATTCAGACTGGAGACAATGAAACTCACTGGATTGTTTTTGCAGTCACCTAGGCAAGAACTGATGCTAGTGCAAAATAGGCTGAGTTTAGAGATACATACCTGTGGGTTGAAGAGATCCTTGTGATGGGGTGGATGTGTGCCTCAAGGATGAAGGAGCACAAGGATTATTCTAGGTTTCTAATTTGAGTTTTGGCCGTGTGGGAGAGCCACCCATGAAAGCGGGTGGGGTTTAAGGTATGGAGAGGGGGGAGAGCCCAAGTGACTGTGGAACATTCAAAGGGAGCCGCACACTTGCATGTACAGCTCAGATCTGAAGCTCTGAAGGGAAACTGGGACTTCTCAACACCTTTAAGACAAAATGTTCAAAAGCTGGCATTTAAGATATTTAAACCATAATCTCATCTCAATTTATATTGACTTCCAACACATTCTCTATAATGTATAAAAATTTCCAACTATACCAATAATGGAAATATTTCACACTTTTTCACATGCTGTTTTTTCAACCTAGGACAGCTGCTGCCACCTGAGAACTCATCTCTAGTCTTCAGGATTTAGACCAGTTGACCTCCCCTTGCAGCCTCATTAAATTCTTGATGCCGACTTAATTTCTTCCTTCTGAAGCTCATCCAAACTTACCTTATTTGTCTATACCAGTCTGACTCACCTCACCCAAGCTTCTTAACGGTGTCTGACCAAATAACATTTCCACACTCACTACTTGGCACATAGTAGGCAAACAATAAATATATATGGAATTAATGGAATAGATATTCACACTTTACTATTTCTGCCAAACATAATCATAATAGCAGTTTTATAGTAAAAAAAATAGAGGACAGAAATAATAAATGGAGTTCTACTTTGGAAGAACCACCCTTCTGATTGCTTTCTTGGCTGGAAGAGAAGTCACAACTATGAAAAATTTGTTCTTTATAATTTCTCTTGCGTTGTGCCTCAGTGTTGGTACCATGGTTGTTCTCTTTTAAGTGAGTTCTTCCTAGCACCCCTGAAGGTACTTTAACACACTCAGGAAAATAAGACCTCAGATATATAGACAGCAGATGCAGCCCCCATTTATTATTGGTTATCGACATCTGCTACACGATAATGCCCTGCAGTCTATTTTTTCTCACCTGGTATCAATAGCCCTGATAGTTCTCTGAAATGTGATGTTAAAATTTATAGAAATTAGGAAGTTAAACCACTTGAAAGGTTATTAAACATATCTATCTTTTTTGAGATAAACCGCAAGATTACAAGACTATTTTAAGGCATCACATTCGAGTGTACAGGAAGTGATGGTGCACAGACCGTCTCTGCTGTCCTGAGTATTTTGCCAGTTGAAGCCAATCGCCCAGCTTCCCACAGACAAGCCACTAATAGGTGTTCATATCAGACAAGGCTAAATCTATTGCATTAGTGATATAACATGTGTTTAAGAGTGTTTAAGAACAAGATGAGATAGACGATGCTATTTTATTATCTGTGACTATTCTTTGCTTCTGCACCTTTTGATCTACTTCTTTGTCTTCTAAGGTCATCTAGTGTATTTATTGAAAAGATTAATCTTCACACATAAATTAACATTTTTTTCTATTCTATGGTTTGTATAAAGGAAAAATAGTATGCCAAACGTTTCTAAAATTAATGAAAGATACAGCCCTACTTGGATCTTTCCTTAGGACTTAGATGGAAATTGATTTAGGGTGCTGAGTGCATGAGCTTGTTCTCTGTACTACAGTAGCGTTTTAGTTAATAATCTTACATTTGAATTTGAGTTTAATTTTTTGTGTGAATACTTGTCTAAGATTCCAAAACTAATTTATCACGTTCTTCACAGCAATCAGAAACCAATGACTGCCCTTTAGTGTAAGCTATCATAGGTTGAAAGTAAAATTATTGTGTCTAATATTTTTATTTAACCTCTTGAATTTTGAAATGAACATTTTTCCATCATTGCTTCAGTTATTTGTGTCTCTTTATTAGGCCTAATATGTTAAAATAAGTCTCTTAATTCATTTCCCTAATACAGTAGTCATTTGTAATAATTGCATGATTTTCTTTTTAGAGAAATGATTATCCCCCTTGGCCACATCGCTGGCAATTCTGCTAACTGCCCCCAGGTAAATGATGACATTCAGGGCTGTGATTTCATGACCCAACTGAGCAAGAATGTCATTAAATGGATCAATGTTTATTTATAAAAGATGTATCTTATTGACTTCTCACGCAAAGTGGTGATATACGTTCACGTGCTCAAGTTTCTTCCCTCCCAGATAGCCAAAGAAATATTTTCTTAAGTCAAAAATCTATCATTTCTGGAAAAAGGGGATAGGTGCTACTAGGAATTTCTGGAAGATATCATCCAGTTAGACCAAGAATGAGATAATTTTTGCCCAGCATGAAGTTTGTATCTTCCATCTCACTAAGAGTTATTGTTGTTATCGTTCATTCAGTTACCCAAACCCCATACCTAAGACTCACCTACACTTTGCTCTCTTTCCCCCTGGACTAGATATTCTCTGCTTCATTTCCAGATTTACTTTCTCCATCACTTTCTACCTTGCTTCTTATTCTGAGAGGCTGACTTCTAGGGGCTACAACTACCCAGCTCCCTTTGGCCTCTGACTTCTAAATATGTTGGGCCAGTGGGATGACAGGACACAGAAGGAGTAGAAAGAGGAAGAAACCTATTTATTCTCCACTCCCTCTCAGCTGGATGTAAATCTGTGGTGGCCGTATGCTTGTCTCTAAGACCACAGCCTCTTACACCTACATCTTTGGCCACAGTACAGAAGGTATTTCACTTGCTTGCGCATTCGGGTCCAATGACAGTAGCAGAGTGTACTCCTGGGACACTTCTCTCTCTCTTGTTGATTTCCTTAAACTTCTCCAACTTGAAAATTGCCTCTTCATTAAAATCACCTCATTTATCCTTTCTGAATGTGTCTCTATTTCCTGAGAGGCCTTGACTGATATACATCTCATATATAAAATTGATCACAAGGTCCTTTTAGAAATCAAGTGTTGTGACTTTGTTCAGTTGACACTTGTTAAGGAGAGCCCCAAGAGTTGGACAGTGAACTGTGGTTCAACAAAAGATCACAGTGGAATTGAAATAGAGAAGTTTATTGCTCACAGGTCCTTAAAAACCATGCAGGGAGCTCAAGGCAGGATTCAGGCAGAGAGAGAAGTAGGACCTGGGGCACACACCTTTATTAGTGTACACAGGGGGAATGTATTGGGGTTCCTGGGCTAAAGCCAGATGGGTCAATTCAAACCCAAAACAGCAGGGTTTGGTAAGTTCCCTGTGGATCTTATCTAAGGGGCATGGAAGGGAAAGGCTCTGAGGGGGACGGAGAGACTGCTCACCACAAGGGTGTCATCTTTACTGGTGCCCCTGCCAGCTGCTGTCTAGGACGTACACTCATGGGAAGGGCCAGTGTCAGTTCAAGGACCCTGGAGGCAGCTTGGCCACACAACATGGATGCCAAGGCAGCAGTATTACGGAGCAGTTTAACTAAACTCTCAACACGAAATTTCTCTTAAATTTGTAGGGAAGTGAAGAGTTTCTACATCCCCAATAACATTCTCTTAGTTCAAGTCCCTGATTACTTTCATTCTTATAATACTTCAGTTTCTTCCAACTACTTCTCCTTTACAAACCACCTCCACACTAAAACTTTTATGAGAGTTCAAAAACAGACATGGGTCATCAATGTTCTGCTCCAATGACTTCATGTTGCCTTAAAATGTTGCCAACAAGTCTCCCCATAATCCAGCTTTTGCCTGTCTCCCAAGATTCATCGATTCTCTCTCTCTCTCTCTCTCTGACAAATACACACACGCTGTAGCTGCCTTCATGGCAGACCACTTGCAATTCTCCTCACTTTCTGTCTCTTTCTTTGGGGCTTAAACACCCCTTGATGGGGCTCTGAGGGCCCTCCCACCATCCTTCCCCAGCCAACTCGATCTGGCCTTTTAGCACTCAGCTGTAACCCTCATGAGGAAGCCTTTCCTCATAGTCCTTGCTCCATTACCTTCCCACAGCATCTATCCATGACCCTGTCCTTGGTATGTCCCCTCTTGTCTCCTCCCACAAGTGTAAAAATTTTGAAAATTTTAGTTCAAGATTCAGACTCTATGGGTTCAAATCCATTTCTACCATATATTTGCCTCAAGACCTTGAGCAACTTTATTAAGTGTGTATCTCTGTTTTCTCATCCTTAAATTTAGGAAAATAAATTCATGTTTCTGTATTCTTGTGAGAATTAAATTATATTAACACATTTGAAACATGTAGAGCAGAGCTAGGTTTATAGTTGGCTCTCGATGCATTATGCAGGTTTATAATTGCCTATTTTTTCTCAACCCCACAAAACTGAAAGTTCATAAAAAGAGGGCTAGGTTCTACTGACACCATGTCATCTTGATTAGTGAGTGTCTGGTGCACAGAGAGAAATCTATAAGTCCTTGCAGGTTGAATAAATAAATGAATGAATAAAGAGGCATGAATTCTGGGTTGATGGGCATGCCTTCTCTCTTGGCTACTCCTCATTTTTTAAATCCTGGCTGGTAATTTCTAGGTTGAGATTCCATAAAGGAATCCTTTCCATGAAATAAACACCTTGGGGCTCCTATGAACCTGAGAAAACCCCTCTCTCCTTATAAGACTAGAAGATAAACTTGCATTTGTCTTTACCAGTGCATACGTTCTTACAACCGCTGGGTTAAGTCCCTGGCTTTAATCATGACACCTTGATTGTCAGCTTATCATTCTCTAATTTAGATGCACTTTCCAGGTAATATGTAATTACACATTTTTAATCCTGGCTGATAATTTAGAATACTCTTCGTCCCTGTAGGTTTATGTTAATTTTGAAGTATTCCACAGTAGTACCTCTCTATAATGGAGGAAATAAATTAAATTTAATTAATATAATAACTGTTCCCATTTGACATAAAATGCTTACTAAAAATACTGTATATTTATGTATATCTTACTCTTCAAAAGTATTCAAACTTCAATGATTTCTAAATCTAAATGTAACCACTAAGTAAAAATATGTTCTTAGTCAAAAATACTGTTTTTATAAATTGTAGATTTAATTTGATCTCAAAAATTTAAACAGTATCAGCATTAGAATATGAATTTATATATTACTTTAAGGATCCATGGTATAGAGTTCAGTTTCCATAAAGATCCATTACATTTTATATTTAAAAATGATTTGCTTCTTTTTATGTTATAGCTCAGAATACATCAATGGATTAGAAAATTTATAAAGTAAAGAAATACATCTTTATCAATGACTATATGTCAGAATTATGTGAAGTATTAATACTTAAGTAAGTAAATAATAAATCAATTTGCTTTAAGGTTTTAAGTTCCAACAATTAGACATAATCATAGAAAAGCAATTGTGTTCTATAAGCAATTGTGTTCTAAAAGCAATTGTTCTATAAGCAACTGTGTTCTAAAAGCAAACTTGTTCTATAGTACAAGTATACAAGAATAATATTAAACATTTTCTAAAGATTGCAAACTGTACACACATGTCTAAGTCTACTTTCACCGAGAATCTATCCAAAATACAAAACATAAAGACATGCACATGTACACATTCAGATTCTGCATTCATATATACCCATGTTGAAAAGCAATAGCAGCTTCCTTTAACAGACATGCATTTTGAGAAATTCCTGGAAGCTTAAAGAAAAAAATTGGGGGTAGTGTGGCAGCTGAAAAAAACATTCCAGCTACAGGACAGACATAAAATATATGCTAAATTAGATTAAAGGTTTTAAATAAATTACTAAAATGCCAAAATCATGAGAAAAACCTTTATAGCACCCCCCCATAAAGAAAAGAAGGAAGGAAGGAAGAAAAAAGTAAAGACAAGGAAAAAAGAAAACAAAATGATCCTGAAGGTAATTTTCCTGACTATGCCTCACTTTTAGTGAGAAGGAAAACAACCTTCCATTAATTGTGCTTAATACCATATTATGTATAGTATGATATAATACATAATATATATATAGCATATAAACATATGTATAATACATAATAATTATGTATAATACTATAACAGCAAACTAAACTAGCCCAATGTGGAGGTCTGTGGCCTAAACCTGTATAACATTCACTTATTCAAAATATTTATTAAGCAGTGACTTGGTCCAGGAACTGTCATAAATGTGCCACCTTCTAGTTACTCAAAAATCGTAAAGAAAAATTCATCTTATAGTGTTTCCACCTTGAAGTTCAACATCTTCATAAGAGAGCAAAGCAAACACAAGTCTGATTTGGGGGAGTGTCTTATACTCAGGCCTCCAATTATTCTCACAGATAAAATTGCAGAGATTATAAGCCTACAGTGAAAAATGACAAGGCGCTTGAGGAGATATAAAAAGCAACATGGGAGAGGAGTTAGCAGAAAGAAGAGGAGGTGACTTAGATCTGCAAGGACCAGATATTTTTATTACCAGACACAAAATAAAAAGCTCAATGCCTGATTTTTTAAGAAATAAAAGAGGGAAATTAAAGTAATGTAAGGAAAATGATACCATGAAAACTGAGTAGAGTGTTTTAAAATATAAGCAAACAGAATATCAAAAAGTAAAAACATAATAATTTAAATTTTAAAAATGGACAAGTTAATCAGCAATTAGAGCAGTAAAGAGAATTAATGAACAGCATAATATATCTGAAGAAATTACTATGAATCAAGAGAGAGGGAGATGCAAAAAGAGCAGAGAATGTGAAGGATAAAATGAGGAAATTTTATTTTATGTAATAAATGTTTTAACAGGATCATATAGAGTGAACATGGGAAAGCTATAATTTTTCCAGAATAGATAAAAAATGGAAGTCCTTCAAATAGAAAAGACCACCAGAAAAAAACTAAGCTAGATGAATGAAAATAATTCTATCCTTAACACAGCACAGTGAAAAACCACTAGCCAACAAAGACAAAGGGAATTTCCTAAAAGAATCTGGAGAAGAAAGACAAGTTTCCTACTAAAGAAGGAGAATTGGAGTTTAATGTTCAACAAGAACAACAGGAAAACATGAAAAAATGCTCAGAAAGACCTGGAAATCTTATTTGAAAAGACATAAAATGGATCATTATCTATCATATATAATTATCTCCTAAAAATTGATAAGTAAAAACAATCTGAAAAAAATAAGGAAAGTACATATCTTAGTGATTTAAAATAGATAAAATGTAAATGACAAATAATAGACTAAAAATTGTTAAAGAAGATGAAACAACAGTGATAAATGATAATTCTCATTTATCAGATATATAACCAATTAAATTAATAATATTTAATTTTAATGATATTTAATGACATTTAATCACGATTTAATTTTAATGAGAGATTGAGGAAAGTAACAATCCAAAACTATTGAGGAGCTTAATTTTGTACAGGCTTTAATAACATATATATTAAAGTGCAAATTTAGCATATTTATTTGACCCAACAAGTTTCACCTCTAGATATTTATTCTTCAAGTATATTCATAAGTGTTCCTGAGATATTTGTACAGTGAATTCACTGCAGTGTTTATAATTGAAAAAATATATTGAAAATATACTGACAAATGTTTATCTATAGGGAAATGTTTAAATACCTTTACACTAAGAACTTCTCCTATTAAAATGTCTAAGGTTTATCTATGTATAATGACAATAAAAGATCACCAAGATATTTTGTAACTGAAAGTGAAGAAAAAATTGCAAGATTTTTTTGCTATAATTTTATTTAATAACAGTATTTATAACATGATATCCATGGCAGAAGCTATCTAGATTCACCAAGCTAGTTTTTCTGCCTTCCTGGGTACATGGCTAGATTTTTTTTCCCCATGGTCCCTTGCAGTGGGCGACCAAGTCCTGGCCTATGGGTAGAGTGAAATGGTGTAAGATTCTCCGTGCTCCCTCTTCCCCCCTTGTTTATCCTGATTGGTATCTGGGTATCTGCACTTGACACTGAAGACTACCTCAAAACCACAGACTGAGAATCGTGAAGCTTATGTCACCCTGAACATCACTGAACGGCCGCAGGGAACAGAACTCCGGCTTCTACCTTTGCTGACTGAACTTTGTATGAACAAGAAATAAGCTTCTGTGTTGCTAGGCTACCAAGATTTCAAAGTATATCCATTACAGGAGCTAGCGTTACCCTTACTAATACAATTTCACTTGTTTAAAATCTGATAAAGAAAGAAAACTAAATTATATGTCCATATATCTGGATATGTATTTGTACAAAATGGAACACAGATTAATTGCCTCTTGGGTGCAGATTGGCATTGGGTCTGGAGGAGAATATGAATGAAAATGCTCACTTTATGTACCTTTTGTGACACTAGTTATTTGGTGTTATTTCTTTAGGTAGATATGTGTATAATGTTGAAATTTAGTCTAGGGAAGAACCAAAGTAATTCTAAGATGATAATTTTGGAACTGTGTCCTAAGGAAGAAATAAGGTAAATGTGTACTTCAGGGAAATCCTAGGCTATATGAAAAGCATAAATCATGGAATACTGAAAAAAATTACACTAGAATGTGTTTAGAACATACATTGGACATATATTAAGGCATTGCAAACAGATAAAACTGAAAGGTAAATGGAACCAAATCATTGAAGAATATATACTTTCAATTAGGATAATCTTTGGCATGGGAGTAATAAGAGCAAGAACAGTGAGAAGGATGGATTAGAAAAAATAGGAACTAAAGTCAGAGGTACTGACAAAGAAATGTGATCATAAAACTAACAAAAGGTAAAGAAGCTATAAAGAAGCTATTTTATTATTTAAATAAAAAGGAAGAATAGAATTTGAGATATGGAAGGCAAGAAAATAAAAGAGAAATCCAGGGTTTTGATGACTCTGAATTTCCACATAGGTAGAAAGCATTCCTCTAAGTCTCATCCAGCTTTGGGCTCTGGAATCAGATCCTGCATACACTCTGTGATCAAGAACAACCCTCAGTAGGGCTGGCATGAGAAGGGAGAATCAGAATTTATCAAGGGGAGTCCAGCTTTTCAAAAATATCCACTGGAGATACTGAGAAACTGCAGTTTGGAATACCCTGGAGTAAAATTTTTGCGTAACTCATGATGACACTTGAACATCATCATGTAAGAATGACTGGTCTCAAGAACCCTAACTATGAATATGTAAGAGCTAAAGAATAGAAGATTGTGAGAATGAGAAATGAATTATTTTAGTGAGGAAAATTAGACAATGTGAAAACAAGACCTATTTAAATTACACTATTATGTTAATAGTGAATTAACTTGCCTTAAAATGTTAAATTTTATTCAATTAATTATTAGGATATAATTCTTGTTCTATTGCATAATGTTATATTAAAGAAAGAGTAAACCTTGGGGTTATGTTTGTTTAGATTGATTTTTCCATGTATAATATGTTGCTTTGGTATCTAATTCTTATTTTGAGTTTTAAATGAGATTTTTACATGTAATAACAGTAATTTCACATATTTCCTCTTTTAATATAATTATGCCAATTAAATACATTTTAAACAGCAAACACTTTTCTGTGTTGTTATGCACTCAGATAAAATTCTTTTAAAATTTATTAAATCAAACTAAATTTGATTTAATAAATTTTAGAGCTAGTGGAAAATGATAATTTAAATAAAACTTTGAAGCCATATTTCAATAGGGCTCTATTTTATATTAAAAAATCTATTTGATATTATGGTGTTCTCATGATTTTGAGAGTTGAAGTAGGAATTAAATTCTTCTTTGGATTTCTTCCTATTAGCCACCACAGTTAAAACATCACTAAGTATTCTTGGCTATCTGCTTGGGAATCAAAGTCCTAATCACTAAGAAACTCAACAGAAATAGGTATAGAGGTAGATACAGATATAGATATACATGTACATATACATATAGATATGGGCATAGTAAATACAAGCATGCGAATTTTGATAATACATAAGCAGAGAAATGGATGTATAGAAAGATTGAGCAAGCACTTTGAGTAACTTTTCCAGTACCTTACTCTCAAAGGGAGTACAGCTTACCTGGTCTATTCAGGTGTGATCCAGGATAAAATAAGAGATATTAGTTAAGCCTGTTCAGAAGACTACTTTTAAAAAGGACTATAGGGAATTCCTTGGCAATCCAGTGGTTAGGACTCAACGCTTCCACTCCTGGGGCCCTGGGTTCAATTCCTGGTTGGGGAAGTAGGATCCTGCAAGCCGTGCAGTGTGGCCATAAATAAATAAATAAATAAATAAATAGTAACTTAAAAAAAAATAAAAAGGGCTTTAAAAAGACTACAAAGAGAATAGTTGAGGGAAATGAAGCAACACTTTGGAATAAATCGTTACAGCTTACTAAGTGTTAATGTAAATAAATATATATCTGTGCTATATACATACAAAATTAAATGCACATAGTTCTTCTAAGGAAGTATGATCCAATGAGCATGTGGTGAAACTAGAATTCTCATATTTTGCTGGTAGGAATGGAAAGTGGTGCAGTTGCTTTGGAAAATAGTTCAGCTGTTGCTCTAAATGTTGAACATGGGATATACGATCAAGCAATTCTACTCCTAGGTATATATACCCAAGAAAATGCAGACAATAACTTGGACATGAATGTTCATAGTAGCATTGTTCATAGTAGGCAAAAGTAAAAACAGCCCAAAATGACCATCAATTAATGAATGTATAAATAAAATGTCAATAATAAAAGGGAATAAAGTTCTTTTACATGCAAAAACATGGATGAACCTTAAAAACATTATGGTAAGTGATAAAGCCCAGCACAAAAGACCACATATTATGTGATTCCATTTACATGATGTCCAAAATTGACAAATCTATAGAGACAGAAAGTAGGCTAAAGGTGGTGCTGATGGATATGGGATTTCTTTGGGGAATGACAAAATATAAAATTATACTGTGGTGATAGTTGCACAACTCTGGATCCACTAAAACTTGCATTTTAAATGGGTTCATTCTAGTTTGTAAATGATATCTTGATATAGCTATTAACATTAATTTATGATCTGGATAAAAGGGGGAAAAACCTGAAATAGTTTAAATATATTAACTCCAAACTGATAGAATCAGTGGTGTATCTCCAAACAATACAACACTATGCAGATTTTAAAAGGAAAATCAAGAACTGTCTTCACTGACAGTGCAGCCTGCTAAGCACAATTTTTAGGTGAAAAAATAAAGAGCAGAATATTCTAGTAGTGAAAAGACAAAGCAGACTGGAATATGAGTGTTTATACTATAATTCTCACTTTTGTAAAAAAAAAATTATCTATACATATTATTTGTAAATCAGGTTTTTTGTTGCCTAGGTTATAACACATTTATTTTACTGCTTTTAAAAATCTGTAATGATTTGAAAACTTTTCTTCCCCTTCACTATTAATAGCCACAAGGTCAAAATTTCTCTAGCTCAGTTTCTTTCTTTCTTTGAATACTTCATCATGATTTTAAAGATTCTCCTTCTCTACTTGTGAGCGGGTCTTCCAGGATTTACACTTGTGAGCAAGCCCATTCCTCCTTCTATGAAACTGAGGGCAGATAAGTGTCTGCTGACAAGAAGCAAACCCCTCAAGCTGCTGCCCTCCTCAGGGGATTCTGTAGAGCCCCTGGAGGAGAGGGGCAAAGAGTGGAGCATCCTCTCCTCTACTGAGAGCTCCCCCCACCCCTACCCCTGAGATTAGAAATCACTGTCACATCAAGGTGTCTTCCTCTAAGGATCAGGCTTGATTATGAATAAAATTAGCATATCTTATTTAATCATTAATTCATACAGAAAAAGACTCTTGAACGCTTACTACTTGTTATAACAGTGACTGGTCCATCACTGTACTTTTGTCTGAAGTTATCCAAGAGACAATCAAGCAGATTCTTCAGGCTTATTATTTTGGACTTATAGTAAATCATGTATTTAGTTAAGAAAGACAAAGAAGCTCAATCTTTACAGTACTGTTTATTTTAAAAACAATTTTGAAAACCCTGAGCCTTGATTTAGTTCTGAGCTCTCATACATTCATGATTTTTAGAATTAAAAAGAACTATAATTTTAGTGCTCTTTTTTCACATTGCTAATTATATTAATATGACTGTCATCAGGTTGTGCTTAATAAACATCCACATGTACTTTATATTTTTAATCTTTTATGTAAATAAGTTAAAATTTAACAACCAGAACAAATATTTTGTTTCTTGTAAAATATATAATAAATTGAATAAGTTTTATTTATTTTAATTCTAAATTCTAAAATAGGTAAATTCATGGCATAATTTATAACTAGTGAAAAAATACTGAAAGTCAAGGACTATTAAGAATAATATATCAGATATAAAATTTGATCCTAATAAGATAAAATGTATCTGGTTAATGCAGTTTTCAAATGTTGATTTATGATTCTGACATTTTAATTGATGGATCAATTGATAGTAATTACTTCTGTGTAATCAGTTAGCAACTTAAATGTGCAACACATTGATTTTTTCAGGTGAGACATGTGCTCCCTGAGCAGCTACAGTAGAAAGAACTAGTGACATTTAATTCAGTCTAATTTATTCCTGAGAAAAATGTGATTGACTGCAGTTCATGAAGTCCACAGCAAGAGTTAGAGAAAATGGTGAAATCATTCAGAAACACTAAAACTAAAAATTAAATTAAAACAAGAAATGCTGAGTAATAAATCCCATGAAATTCAAATTAGCATTGCCATTTAACTTGATGAAGTTACCTTATAGGGACAAACATATTGCAAGTACAAATGGGGAGAACTACACTAATCCCATAGAATGAAATCCGAGAAAGTTGATTGTAAAGTTACATCAAAGCTGTTAGATTTTATATTATCTATAAAACTAAAAAGCTATGTAATGGAGTTATGAATTGACCCAAAGATAACCAAATTATTTTTACTTGCTATTTTTCTGGTGAGTGGAGTGATACATTGTATATTTACAAAAATGATCCAAATTCATTTATAAAATATTTATCGGAGAGCTTACTCGGGAACAAGCATTGTTGTTAGGGATATGATGAAGAAAAGAGCAGATTGCAATCCAGAACAGAAAGAAGAGAGTCAGGCTTAACAACTATAAAAATTAAAATATGGTTATGTTACCTTAAAAAAATGCACAACATAAGAGCTGTGAGTTGAGCTTTCAGTGTCTTACTGAGGACTACAGCCTGTGAGGCAGACTCTCAGCAAGCTCTGAGAAACTGTTCAAAGAGGTAAGGGGGGAGCCAAGACATATATGTATTTTTCACTGGGAAAAAAATATGTAGTCAAACATCAGAAGATCACTGCTACTTACAAAGAACAGACACCTCAAATTAATGATTTTAGTGCTTTTCTGTGTATGAGAAGATGCAAGAATCAGGGCTCACTGAAATCTTTCCTTAGATGTTCATCCTAACTACCTAGGGCCAGTATGCAAAGCACAGAATGCTTCCTGTTTTCTCCATCCTGAATTCCATGAAGGATGCAGCGTCAGTGGGCAACTGCAGTGGCGAATGGCTTGATCCTTGTAGAACTGGAACACGGGCAACGTTTTCTTTTCTTCACAGTTACAAACTACGATAAACAACATAAAGAAGAATTTCAGGTTGTAAGAGGACTGTAAAACAAAAGGAACTGACTGCACATTAACATTATTTTCGTAAAATGTTTTTATGAGTCATCTATTTCACTTTCCTCAGCTTTTTATCCCAGTAAGTTGACATATGAATACAAAGTAGACACAAAAATAACTGTCTCTAATTGTCACTCAGACAATATTTTTGAACTGACTTCTTTTACCAAGATTTTATCTTTATAACAGCATACAAAATATTTACTCAGATAGTTAAATTGTTGATTATTTTTATTGCAGCAAGATTTTTTACATTTAAAAGATAACTCTCAATGATTTTGTGAAGTGAAAATTTCAATTTGAAAAATAATAGGTATATGTATATGGATAACTGAATCACTTTGTTGTACAACTGAAGGTAACACATCGTTAATCAACTATAATATAAAATAAAAAGTTAAAAAATATTCAAAAGCACTGGTTCTCAAACAACACAAAACACTCAGGAGTACAGTGAAGACATTAATTCAACAAATACTTAATAAAGTCTCTACTAAGAATAGGGAATTCTGACAAAATGAGGAATCTGTGTGTGGAAGAAAAATGGAAAAAATAGTGACCGGTGTACATACAACCTAGTAGAAGTATGTACATAAAATAATAATACTACAAGCAGGTGGGAAATACTCTAGCAGTGGTACAATGACGTCATCGAATTTTAGAAAGGCGAGAAACATCAATTTCACCTTGGTGGGCTAAGAGCAACCAACAAGGCTGTGCTGAGGAAATGATGGAGATCTTGACTTGGCACGTTAGATGAAATATACACAGGAATAGAGGAACAACAATGCATAGAAAGTGGTTTGAACAAACTTCAAAAATTAGGAAAGGTCTTTAAGGAATAGTAATCTCATTTGGTTTGAGAGAAGTTAAGGTACTTATTAGGAATCATGATAAAACAGGCTGGAAAGCAGAGAGGAATTCGATTATCAAGAGGCTTTGAATGTAGAAGTAAGGAATTTCAATTTACAGTAATTCAAAGGAAATTGGTTTCTGTTCATTAGTTTTTAGGGAAGAAAAAAATTAAACTGGCAGTAAAATCGGTGAAAAAAATGAGAGTCATTTGTAGCATATCTTTTGGTTAACTCCTAAAATGAATGAAAGTGACTTTGAAAAATACACATTGCTAGCAATCAACCTAGAAGTAGTTCAAGTTCAAGCAGTTTTACCACTAAAATGTCACATGGCCTAAATTCTTCATCTTAGGCTCACATGGTTTAGAAGAGCTGAAGTAGAACTATGTTTAGCCCAAATTTGAATTATTTTACGTTAGAGAACTGACTCAGGCTTGTACAGGCCGATGCATTCAGGTTTCTCAGGACTTTGAGGAAATTAATGAGGCTTCTCAGAAGAAACAAGTATCTTGACTCCACCATTCCCCCACGGTCCCATTTGCAACATTTATAAATCCTACAATTGTAGAACAAACGTGACAATCCTATGTGCCCTCAGCTGAACCTTGGATGACTATTGGTTTTATCTCCCTCTTATTTTAAACCAGAGTTTCTGTTATTTCTATTTAAGTCCTGGCTCTTTTACTTATACTACTTTTTTTCTGATCTGTTTATAAATCTAGATCCCAGGATTCTACCCCGTCAGCAACGTCCGCGTCTGTCCCTCCTTCTGGGGCCGCGGAAGGGGCCGGTTCCCCGGGGGCCTCACTCGTCCCCCGCGTGGCGCCGGCCACGTGCCAGGGGCGCGTGTGTCACCACGGGGGCACCTGCCGCACTGTCCTCCTCCCGGGGGGCGTCTTCTCCTTCCAGTGCGACTGTCCGCTCCATTTCACCGGCCGGTTCTGTGAACGAGGTAACCAATCTCCACTATCCTCCTGTATTTCCTTTTCAAAACTTCTCCAGAGGGTAGAAAACAATAGAAACCTATCATAAACACATTGATGGCTATTAGCACAAACAAGAAACATCTGTATAATTTTATTTAAAAACGCATTCTGATAGAACATTTTCAGTTCAGTATTGCAGAACCAA
>NW_020172187.1:3893192-3984104 GCF_003031525.2 Neophocaena asiaeorientalis asiaeorientalis
CTGCCATTCATAGTACATTTGCAATCGCCACACAACATAGGAGCTAAAATTCAAATGTAGTGTTATTTAGGGAGTTTCTTTAAAGTTATGGTGCATCCATCCTTTGTCACTATAGAAACAATTAAGTTCTAATTAACATTTTTATTGCTTAATTGTTAATCAAATCGCTTCTTTATATTTCAAAAGCAGATCCCGGTATTGAAGTTATTTTGGTGTTTAAGAAGAGCACATTATTTTTCTGATGCTTAAGAGTATGGTTTTAGCATTAATTAAGCTATTGATGAATCAAAAGAAAATTCCCCTTTTGTCAACATCTAATGGCCTCCTAAGAGTGTCTCAGTTAATTAAAGCAGTGCTGGGCAAGACAGCCAGAAATGCCCCGGGCAGATGACCAAAGCATTAGGTCCTGACGCAGCTGGCCTGTCCCTGCAGGAAGCCTGGAGAGTGTCATTCTGTTCTATGTAAAATTGACCACGAGTTCTAAATTGGGGGAGGGGTAGGGATTACTACTGGGTGATGATTCAGATGGCAGAGAATTTCACTGCTTCTCCGAGATTGTGTTAAATAACTCCTTTTTTAAATACCAAAATGTGGGACGTCCAAAAGAGAATTCAAAGGTATACATATGTGTTATTCAGCTCTCCTTCCCAAACAATCTTGTGTGACTGCTATGAATGCGTTGCTGTTTAGCCAAAGAAGCAAGGAAGCACAATCAAAAGCACAGAAATGGAAACATGGTCTATTTTCATGTTCATTGTAAAAACGTGTCCTTAAAGTCTATTTTGTAACTGTAAAATGGTTTTGAAGACACATCACTATGGCTTGATTTTTGAGTGAATATTTTATATGTCTGCAAAATACCATGAGACATGCATGTTTTGCTGCCATCTGAGACCATTGGTATTACATACCGTGAGTGGACTTCCAGGGACATAATTTGGATGGTAAAGATCTTTTAGATCCACAGGTAGAACTGAGAGGTTTTTTCTTTCTTTAATTTCACGGTAGGCAAAGCCTTAGCAAAATACCCTCCTTACCTTTCTTAAAATATACTCTGATATTTTAAGGTTTTTTTCAATCTGAATTTACTGATGAATTTGATGTTGTGAAAACAGGGGTCCTCAGTTACAGAATGTGTCCCTTGTCCCCTGTACGGGCCAAACCACAAGTCTTCCCACTGAGCTTCAGTCCTCTCCTCAGACCCCTCACTCTGTGGCTTTAACACCTCACACAGTGACCCATACTTTCCTCCAGAAAAAGAGAAACCCGGGTTTACCTGGAGTTAAACCCCAGGATTGACTGAGGTTTCTTTGGTGTTTGGGTGGCAGAATGTAGGACACTGACCTCAGGAAAAGAAGTGGGGAACTCTGCTCTATATCCGCTTTTAGGAATATTTCATTTTTTTCCAACATTATTAAGCACTTTCTACCTTCTATATTTTAACTGTTTTTCCTGTTGATTTTGCAGTATTTTTAAAACTAATAAATTGTATGATAACATGGTGCTAAAACCAGATAATCTACTGCAGAATATTTATTTCTAAGTGTATAGTTAGAAAGTGTGAACAAATAATCATTACCAATGAGACAATTGTTTTTTTTAAAGAAACTTTAAATCAGTTATATCTGAGGTGTATGATACACTAAACAAAACTCATGCAGTAAGACTCTTTAGATTATTAGATATCATAATATTACCTATGATTTTATTGTTGTTCTTGCCTGTTGGGGAAATATTTCAGAATAAAACTTAGACTGTGATGAGGTGTGCATTTTTAGAATTGCGAATATTATTTCTAATTGTAAAAATTATACCGTTTCCCTTGTTCAACTCTTTTTTTTTCTTGACGTATAGTTCATTTATAGTATTGTGTTGGTTTTAGGTGTAAAGCATAGTGATTCCGTTTTTTTTGCAATTATACTCCATTATAGGTTATTATAAGATATTGTGTATAACTTCCTGTGCTATGCTGTAAATCATTGTTCCTTATATACATATTTATTTTTAAACATTTACCACCTAAATTCATGTTAAGTATCTTTCTTCTTTCAGTCATGAAGAAAGCCAAGAACAGGTTTGTGTTCTCAATCTAATGCTCTAAATATAAGTCATACTAGCATGCATCTTAGAACCCAGATCACAGATGAGGATTATTGCCTAAAGCCCATGATTCAGGAATCTGGTACCATGATGAGGCTTTTTATATATAGCATTCTCCAGGTTGGCCAGATGTACCATTTCTAAGTGTAGATATCAATAAAGAGTATTGTATGCCAGCTTCAAAGTATGTAAACTACCTGCTAAAAATCTTGCTTTGGATACACAGTCTCTAAATCTCTCTCTCTGTCTCTCTCTCTCTCTCCATATATATATATGAAGTATATTTATTGAAGTATAATTGATTTACAATGTCTTAGTTTCAGGTGTACAGCAAAGTGATTCAGTTTATATATATATATATATATATATAAGTTCCCTGTGCTATACAGTCGGTCCTTGTTGTTTATCTGTTTTATAGATAGTAGTGTGTATATGTTATTCTCAAATTCCTAATTTATCCCTCCCCCCCAACCTCTCCCCTTTGGTAACCATAAGCTTGTTTTCTATGTCTTTGAGTCTGTTTCTGTTTTGTAAATAAGTTCATTTGTATCACATATTTTTTTTAGATTCCACATATAAGTGATAACATATCATATTTGTCATTCTCTGTCTGACTTACTTCACTTAGTATGATAATCTCTAGGTCCATCCATGTTGCTGCAAATGGCATTCTTTCATTCTTTTTTACGCTTAGTAATATTCCATCACATATATGTACCACATCTTCTTTATCCATTCCTCTGTTGATGGACATTTATGTTGCTTCCATGTCTTGACTATTGTAAATAGTGCTGCAATGAACATTGGGGTGCATGTGTGTTTTCAAATTATGGTTTTCTCTGGATATATGCCCAGGAGAGCTACCGTATGATCCTATAATATATAATTTCTGAGAACTGTTGTCAGTATTAAAATGATTAGAATTTACAGATAGATTGCTATGAAAATGACTGCTTAAATGAGTCCCTTACTGAGTACATTCAACATCTAAACCATCCGAACTTCTGCTTTAGGAATGAAACTTGCATACTCTCATTGTGAAGAGTTCTGATTGACCAGACACTGTACTGGGTGCTTCATGCATCTTATTTCACTTAACCATCAGAGTAACCCAACCGAAGTCAGCTCTCTAAATGACCCCCATTTACCAATGAGAAATTGAAGGCCTCTAGCTGTTAAATTACTGCCTTTAGGTCACACAGCTTGCACGTGGTGGAGATGGGATTAGAAGCCATCTCAGCAGACTCCACAATTCACATTTAACCACTGTGCTCTATTGCTACACTCGTTAGAAAATCAAATTTAATATGACATGGAATTTCTAATTTTTCTCACTCTTTCATGTTTATAAAAATGTATCTTTATGTCAGGGAAAAGAGAGTTTTCTTTAAGAAATCAAATTTCAAAAATCAGAAAAACAAAGAAGTTAATGTTAATCTAATAATTTTTCATGACCCACTTAAAATTAAGCTGAGAAGCATATTGGGTGATCTGAAAAGAATTGTATCTGAGTGGTAGTATTTTTCCATAATGATTTCAGTAAAGCTATAATGTAGAAAGTAGATTAAGAATATTTGAACTTCAGAAAAATCTAGACATAGATGATGAAAGAACATGACTCTCTGAAAAAAATATATAATTGCAGAGTCATCTACCCATAAAGATATTTTCAAAACTGATTTTTCTTCATAACCTTGCTCCTTTTTCTTTCCAGTGCATACATTCAACCTGTAAGAGACTGTTAAATTATTTTATTTTAACAACCTTGATTTTTCACAGCAAAATGGAGGTGCCAGTCCAGTATGAGTTTTAACTAAAGTAGCATTAGATTCAGCAACACAGAGAAAGGGTTTGCAGGGCTGTAGGACTCAGTACTAGTTCACCCATACACATATTTCCCATGTACTTGGCATTACATCCTGAGCGCTCCTTTATCAAATCACCTAATCACCTAATAACATTGACTTATAGAATCAGTTTGATTTAATATATTCCTTTTTTTTCTCAACACATGCTATCTTAATTCATATTAGCTGAACCTTGTTGCTTACTTTGTCATAATGATCCTGCATCTCACCAGGGGAGACAGAAGAGCCTGTATTCTTGCTTTGTTTTAGATGGCTGTGTGCAGGCAGATGGCTGTCCCCTACTGTAAAGTTCAGAGTGACAGATTTAGAATATCAGTGCTTTGTGCTGCAGGAAAGCATGTGCCTCTGACTATTAATTGTAGGATTAACATTTGTAAACAGTCCCATACTTTTTAGTGTTCTGTAAAACAGTTTTATAAATAGTGTAATAAAGGAGTATTTAAATGCCATACATTAAAACCAAGAAATCATTTCTTTGATATCCTGTCTCTGTATGTTCCATATATGCTTAAAGGTCAGCTGCACTGAGTCAATTGCAAACGTAGAAATAAAAATGAGAGGTTTTACTAGGTGTTTCATCTTGTTTGTTGTTTTTTTTTTTAAAAAAGAGGCCTGAATGTCTGCTTTGTTTTTACCATAATCAGAACATATTTTAAAGGCATATTAGAGCAGTCTGAATGTATTTGTTAACTATAGTCAGGTAGCTGAATGTCAGATGTTCCAGAGCCAAGAAGGCAGAGATAGTCAGCATCTAATAACAATGATCTATCTCCCTGCCAGAGGACTGATGGTCTGCATCATCAGAGAAGGGCCAAGAAATGGGTGTTGGCCTTTTCAAACATAACATTCCTGTCTGAAAATCCATCTTTAAAAGCAGAGGGCAATGCTGCATATTTACCAGTAAATGGCAATGGCTGAAATATTAAGATGTTAGGTTGAGAGTGAATGGGGATTGAGGTCAAGGGCAGAGGCTGACAGGAGACAAGACCACCTGTGGGCAGAGACAGAGGGTTCTGTTTCTGGAGCACGGGCAAGGGAAGGCCCCCATCTTCCCTGCCCTCGCACCACCTGTTGCTGCCGTTCTCCACCAAGAGCACCACGTTCAGCTGGTAGAAAATGACAGCTCCCCCCTCATTCTGGTGCTGATAACTGTAAAAACTACATGTCCATTAATCTCTCTACTTACATTGGTAATAATCTAGAAATTTCCATCTAGAAAGAGGAGGGAAACATATACCCCTGTGTCCATCAAAAAAGGATGACATTTATTTTATTTGTCTCCTTTATTGACTTAAATAGCATCTTTTAATTCCTTTACCATTCAACACATCCAACTAAAAAATCCTTAGTGGAACACCTATACATTAGTACCACACATGGAGTCAGTCATCAGAGGTGGTGTGAGGATCACATTTTTGTCTTTAAGTTTTCAAGTGGTTGTGAGCATGGAGGGTGGGTTGCGAGGATGCAAGGAAGGGAAGACAAGCCAGACACGCAGGTCAGCTACCATTCACTACTTACCTCTTTAAAGCTACATAATTTCAGCTCAGCCTCACCCCTGTCCCCAGCAATGTCTGCCTGAGGACCTATATTTGTTTTCTGTTGCTTCCATAGCTAATGATCACAACCTAGTGACTTCAGCAACACAAGTGTACTATCGTAAAGCTCCGTAAATCAGATGTCTGACACAGTTCTCAGCGGGTTAAAATCAAGGTGCAGGCAGGGCCGTGTTCCTTTCTGGAGGCTCCAGAGAAGAATCTGTACCTTACCTTCTGACTTCCAGAGGCTATCTGATTTCTTTGGCTCATGGCCCCCTTTATTCGACCTTCAAAGCGAACAATGGTGGGTCCAAACTTTTTCATATCACCTCACTTTATCTACTCTTCCATTTCCCTTTTCTACATTTAAGAATGCTTGTGATTACACAGATTTCCCTGGGATAATCCAGGATCATCTCAGTATCTCAACATTGACTAATTAGCTATTTTAATTCCGGCTACACCCTTAATGCCCCTTTGCCACATAAAGTAACATTTGCAGAGATCCTAGGAGTTAGAATGTGGACATCTTCGGGGGACCACTATTCTGCCTACCACAGGCCTTGTAGTCATTCCTCAGAGAATTTACATAGTCATATAATAGAAAAGGAAGTTTACTGGATGGATATCTAGGGCTAATAGAATTGGGGGAAGCCAGTGAAACCAGGTTGTAAAATGCACTCTGAAGGATGCTCTGGAGAGCCAGTCAACAGGAAGTGAGGGCTCACCTGAGAACAGACTGAGACACACCTTCACTGAACAGGGGCTCACACAGCCATCACGTTCTGAGTCACTTGCTCAAGATGCAGAGTCTCATCAAATATTGTGAAATTGCCTAATTGGCAAAACCTCCACCACATTCTAACCAGCTGCCTGAGCAGGAGGTTAGGAGAGGAACAAAAGGAGTCATCGTTTACTTTAGGCTCCTAACATAGTAACGAGACTGCACAGTCCACCAGCATCCCAAACCATGGGCCTCTTCTCCATTTCCCTACAAAAATATAGGCATTCACAAAGCCTTTTATAGCACACATATGCACGCATGCACACACTTTAAAGTTGAATGCTAATCCTTTCCTTAAAAATCCTTCGGATAGAGGAGCTTCAAGATGGCGGAAGAGTAAGACACGGAGATCACCTTCCTCGCCGCGAATACATCGGAAATGCATCTACACGTGGAACAACTCCTACAGAACACCTACTGAACAGCTGGCAGAAGACCTCAGACCTCCCAAAAGGCAAGAAACCCCCCACATACCTGGATAGGGCCAAAGAAGAAAGAAACAACAGAGACAAAAGAATAGGGATGGGACCTGCACCAGTGGGAGGGAGCTGTGAAGGAGGAAAGGTTTCCACACACTAGGAGCCCCTTCCCTGGTGGAGACTGCGGGTGGCGGAGCGGGGAGCTTCGAAGCCATGGAGGAGAGCACAGCAACAGGGGTGCGGAGGGCAAAGCGGAGAGATTCCTGCACAGAGGATCAGTGCTGACCGGCACTCACCAGCCCGAGAGGCTTGTCTGCTTCCCTGCCGGGGCGGGCAGGGCTGGGAGCTGAGGTTCGGCTTCGGTTGGAGCGCAGGGAGAGGACTGGGGCTGGTGGCATGAACACAGCCTGCATGGGGTTAGTGCACCACGGCTGGCCGGGAGGGAGTCCGGGGAAAAGTCTGGAGCTGCCTAAGAGGCAAGAGACTTTTTCTTCCCTCTTTGTTTCCTGGTGCGCGAGGAAAGGAGATTAAGAGCGCTGCTCAAAGAAAGCTCCAGAGACGGAAGCAAGCCACAGCTAAAAGCGCGGACCCCAGTGACGGGCATGAAATGCTAAGGCTGCTGCTGCCACCACTAAGAAGCCTGTGTGCGAGCACAGGTCACTATCCACACCCACCTTCTGGGGAGCCTGTGAAGCCCGCTACTGCCAGGGTCCCGGGATCCAGCGACAACTTCCCCGGGAGAACACACGGCATGCCTCAGGCTGGTACAATGTCATGCCGGCCTCTGCCGCTGCAGGCTCGCCCCGCACTCTGTGCCCCTCCCTCCCCCTGGCCTCAATGAGCCAGAGCCCCCGAATCAGGGGCTCCTTTAACCCCGTCCTGTATGAGCGAAGTACAGACTCCCTCCTGCAACCTACACACGGAGGTGGGGCCAAATCCAAAGCTGAACCCCTGGGAGCTGTGAGAACAAAGAAGAGAAAGGGAAATCCCTCCCAGCAGCCTCAGGAGCAGTGGATTAAATCTCCACAATCAACTTGATGTACCTGCATCTGTGGAATACCTGAAGAGACAACGAATCATCCCAAATTGAGGTGGTGGACCTTGGGAGCAACGATATATGTATATTTTTCCCCTTTTTCTCTTTCTGTGAGTGTTTATGTGTATGCTTCTGTGTGTGATTTCGTCCGTATAGCTTTGCTTTTACCATGTGTCCTAGGTTTCTGTTTGTTTTGGTTATTTTTGGGGTTTTTTAGTATAGTTTTTAGCACTTATCATTGGTGGATTTGTTTTTTGCTTTAGTTGCTCTCCTCTTTCTTTCTTTCCTTCCCCCTTTATTTTTATTACTTTTTGAATTTTTTTAATAATTATTTTTATTATTTTATTTTATAGTTTCTTTCTTTCCTTTTTTCTCCCTTATATTCTAAGCTGTGTAGATGACAGGGTCTTGGTGCTCTGGCTGGGCATCAGGCCTGTGAACCTGAGGTGGGAGAGCCGAGTTCAGGACATTAGTCCACCAGAGACCTCCCAGCTCCATGTAATATCAAAAGGCGAAAATCTCCCAGAGATTTCCATCTCAACACCAAGACCCACCTCCACTCAATGACCAGCAAGCTACAGTGCTGGACACCCTATGTCAAAAACATAGCATGACAGGAACACAACCCCACCCATTAGCAGAGAGGATGCCTAAAATCATAATAAGGTGACAAACACTCCAAAACACACCACCAGACGTGGAACTGCCCAAGGGAAAGACAAGATGCAGCCTCATACACCAGAACACAGGCACTAGTGCCCTCCACTGGAAGCCTACACAACCCACTGAACGAACCTTAGTCACTGGGGGTAGACACCAAAAACAACGGGAACTACGAACCTGCAGCCTGTGAAAAGGAGACCCCCAAACACAGTAAGTTAAGCAAAATGAAAAGACAGAAAAACACAAAGCAGATGAAGGAGCAAGATAAAAACCCACCAGACCTAACAAATGAAGAGGAAATAGGCAGTCTACCTGAAAAAGGATTCATAATAATGATAGTAAAGATGATCCAAAATCTTGGAAATAGAATGGAGAAAATACAAGAAACGTTTTAGAATGGAGAAAATAAAAGAAACGTTTTATAAGGACCTAGAAGAACTAAAGAGCAAACAAACAATGATGAACAACACAAAATATGAAATTAAAAATTATCTAGAAGGAATCAATAGCAGTATAACTGAGGCAGAAGAAATACAATACTGCAGAAATACAAAGGATCCTGAGAGATTACTACAAGCAACTATATACCAATAAAATGGACAACCTGGAAGAAATGGACACACTCTTAGAAAAGCACAACATTCCGAGACTAAACCAGGAAGAAATAGAAAATATAAGTGACCTGGAAGGTAAAATAGTGGAAATACCCACTGCAGAGCAGGATAAAGAAAAAAGAATGAAAATAATTGAGAACAGTCTCAGAGACCCCTGGGACAACATTAAATGCACCAACATCCAAATTATAGGGGTCCCAGAAGAAGAAGAGAAAAAGAAAGGGACTGAGAAAATATTTGAAGTGATTATACTTGAAAACTTCCCTAATATGGAAAAGGAAATGGTTAATAAAGTCAAGGAAGCACAGAGAGTCACACACAGGATAAATCCAAGGAGAAACACGCCAAGACACATATTAATAGAACTATCAAAAATCAAATACAAAGAAAAAATATTAAAAGCAGCAGGGGAAAAAAAGCAAATAACATACAAGGGAATCACCATAAGGTTAAAAGCTGATCTTTCAGCAGAAACTCTGCAAGCCAGATGGAAGTGGCAGGACATATTTAAAGTGATGAAAGGGGAAAACAACAACCAAGATTACTCTACCCAGCAAGGATCTCATTCAGATTCGATGGAGAAATTAAAACCTTTACAGACAAACAAAAGCTAAGAGAATTCAGCAACACCATAGCAGCTTTACAACAAATGTTAAAGGAACTTCTCTAGGCAGGAAACACAAGAGAAGGAAAGATCAACAATAACAAACCCAAAACAATTAAGAAAATGGTAATAGGAACATACATATCAATAATTACCTTAAATGCAAGTGGATTAAATGCTCCAACCAAAAGACATAGACTGGCTGAATGGTTACAAAAATAACACCTGTATATATGCTGTCTACAAGAGACCCACTTCAGACCTAGGGACACATACAGACTGAATGTGAGGGGATGCAAAAACATATTCCATGCAAATGGAAATCAAAAGAAAGCTGGGGTAGCAATTCTCATATCAGACAAAATAGACTTTAAAATAAAGACTATTAGAAGAGACAAAGAAGGACAATACATAATGATCAAGGGATCAATCCAAGAAGAAGATATAACAATTTTAAATATCTATGCACCCAACAGAGGAGCACCTCAATATATAAGGCAAATACAGCCATAAAAGGGGAAATTGACTGTAACACAATCATAGTAGGGGACTTTAACACCCCACTTTCACCAATGGACAGATCATCCAAAATGAAAATAAGTAAAGAAACACAAGCTTTAAATGATACATTAAAGAAGATGGATTTAATTGATATTTATAAGACATCCCATCAAAAAACAAAATAATACATTTTCTCCTCAAGTTCTCATGGAATATTCTCCAGGATAGATCATATCTTGGGTCAGAACTCAAGCCTTGGTAAAGTTAAAAAAATTGAAATCATATCAAGTATCTTTCTGACCACAGTGCTATGAGACTACATGTCAATTACAGGGAAAAAAATACAAATACATGGAGGCTAAACAATACAATATTTAATAACCATGAGATCACTGAAGAAATCAAAGAGGAAATAAAAAATTGGTAGAAACAAATGACAATAAAAACACGATGACCCGAAGCCTATAGGATGTAGCAAAAATATTTCCAAGAGGGAAGTTTATAGCAATACAATCCTACCTTAAGAAACAAGAAACATGTCAAATAAACAACCTAAACTTACACATAAAGCAGTTAGAGAAAGAAGAACAAAAAACCCTCAAAGTTAGCAGAAGAAAAGAAATCATAAAGATCAGATCAGAAATAAATGAAAAAGAAATGAGGGAAACAGAAGCAAAGATCAATAAAACTAAAAGTTTGTTCTTTGACAAGAGAAACAAAATTGATAAGCCATTTGCCAGACTCATCAAGAAAAAAAAGAGAAGATACAAATCAATAGAATTAGAAATGAAAAAGAAGTAGCAACTGACACTGCAGAAATACAAAGGATCCTGAGAGATTACTACAAGCAACTATATACCAATAAAATGGACAATCTGGAAGAAATGGACACATTCTTAGAAAAGAACAACCTTCTGAGACTAAACCAGGAAGAAATAGAAAATATAAACAGACTAATCACAAGCACTGAAATTGAAACTGTGATTAAAAATCTTCCAACAAATAAAAGCCCAGGGCCAGATGGCTTCGCAGGAGAATTCTGTCAAACATTTAGAAAAGAGCTAACACCTATTCTTCACAAAGTCTTCCAAAATATATCAGAGGAACCCTCCCAAACTCATTCTATGAGGCCACCATCTCCCTGAAGCCAAAATCAGACAAAGATGTCCCAAAGAAAGAAAACTACAGGCCAATATCACTGATGAGCATAGATGCAAAAATCCTCAACAAAATACTAGCAAACAGAATCCAACATCATGTTAAAAGGATCATACACCATAATCGAGTGGGGTTTATCCCAGGAATGCAAGGATTCTTCAATATACACAAATCAATCAATGTGATACATCATATTAACAAATTGAAGGCAAAAAACCATATGATCATCTCAATAGATGCAGCAAAAGATTTTGACAATATTCAACACCCATTTTTATGATAAAACCCTCCAGAACGTAGGTATAGAGGGAATTTTCCTCAGCATAATAAAGGCCATATATGACAAACCCACAGCCAACATCGTCCTCAATGGTAAAAAACTGAAACCATTCCCATTATGATCAGGAACAAGACAAGGTTGCCCACTTTCACCACTATTATTCAACATTGTTTTGTAAGTTTTAGCAACAGCAATCAGAGAAGAAAGAGAAATAAAAGGAATCCAAATTGGAAAAGAAGTAAAGCCGACACTGTTTGCAGATGACATGATACTGTACATAGAGAATCCTAAAGATGCTACCAGAAAACTACTAGAGCTAATCAATGAATGTGGTGAAGCAGCAGGATACAAAATTAATGCACAGATATCTCTTGCATTCCTATACACTAATGATGAAAAATCTGAAAGTGAAATTAAGGAAACACTCCCATTTACCATTTCAACAAAAAGAATAAAATACCTAGGAATAAACCTACCTAAGGAGACAAAAGACCTGTGTGCAGAAAACTATAAGACACTGATAAAAGAAATTAAAGGTGATACAAACAGATGGATAGATATACCATGTTCTTGGATTGGAAGAATCAACATTGCGAAAATGACTCTACTACCCAAAGCAATCTACAGGTTCAATGTAATCCCTATCAAGCTACCCCTGGCATTTTTCACAGAACTAGAACAAAAAATCTCACAGTTTGTATGGACACAAAAGACTGAACAGCCAAAGCAATCTTGAGAAAGAAAAACGGACCTGGAGGAATCAGGCTCCCTGACTTCAGACTATACTGCAAAGCTACAGTAATCAAGACAGTATGGTACTGGCACAAAAACAGAAATATAGATCAATGGAAAGGATGGAAAGCCCAGAAATTAACCCCTGCACATATGGTCACTGTATTTTTGATAAAGTAGGCAAGAATGTACAATGGAGAAAAGACAGCCTCTTCAATAATGGTGCTGGGAAAACTGGACAGCTACATGTAAAAGAATGCTATTAGAACACTCCCTAATTCCATACACAAAAATAAACTCAAAATGGATTAGACCTAAATGTAAGACACTATAAAACTCTTAGAGGAAAACATAGGCAGAACACTCTATGACATAAATCATAGCAAGATCCTTTTTGGCACATTTCCTAAAGAAATGGAAATAAAAACAAAAATGCACAAATGGGACCTAATGAAACTTAAAACATTTTGCACAGGAAAGGATACCATAAACAAGATGAAAAGACAACCCTCAGAATGGGAGAAACTATTTCCAAATGAAGCAACTGATCTAGGATTAATCTCCAAAATTTACAAGCAGCCCATGCAGCTCAATAACAAAAAAATAAACAACCCAATCCAAAAATGAACAGAAGACCTAAATAAACATTTCCCCAATGAAGATATGTAGATCGCCAACAAACCCATGAAACGATGCTCAACATCACTAATCATTAGAGAAATGCAAATCAAAACTACAATTAGGTATCACTTCATTGTTTCAGAATGGCCATCATCAAAATTTCTACAAACAATAAATGCTGGAGAGGGTGTGGAGAAAAGGTAACCCTCTTGCACTGTTGGTGGGAATGTAGATTGATACCGCCACTATGGAGAACAGTATGGAGGTTCCCTAAAATACAAAAAAATAGAACTAACATACGACCCAGCAATCCCACTACTGGGCATATACCCTGAGAAAACCATAATTCAAAAAAAAGTCATGTAGGGCTTCCCTGGTGGCGCAGGACTTGAGAGTCCACCTGCCAATGCAGAGGACACGGGTTCGTGCCCCGGTCCGGGAAGATCCCACATGCCGCGGAGCAGCTGGGCCTGTGAGCCATGGCCACTGAGCCTGCGCGTCTGGAGCCTGTGCTCCTCAAAGAGAGAGGCCACAACAGTGAGAGGCCCGCGTACCGCAAAAAAAAAAGTCATGAACCACAATGTTCATTGCAGCACTATTTACAATAGCCAGGACATGGAAGCAACCTTAGTGGTCATCAATAGGTGAATGGATAAAGAAGATGTGGCACATATATACAATGGACTATTACTCAGCCATGAAAAGAAATGAAATTGTTATTTGTAGTAAGGTGGATGGACCTAGAGTCTCATACAGAGTGAAGTAAGTCAGAAAGAGAAAAACAAATACCATATGCTGGCACATATATATGGGATCTAAAAGAAAAAAGAAAAAAATGGTCATGAAGAACCTATCCGCAGGACAGAAGTAAAGATGCAGACCTACTAGAGAATGGATTTGAGGATACGGGGAGGGGTAAGTGTAAGCTGGGACAAAGCAGGAGAGTGGCATGGACATATATACACTACCAAATGTAAAACTGATAGCTAGTGGGAAGCAGCCGCATAGCACAGGGTAATCAACTTGGTGCTTTGTGACCATCTAGAGGGGTGGGATAGGAAGGGTGGGAGGGAGGGAGACACAAGAGAGAAGAGATATGGTGATATATATATATATATGTATAGCTGATTCACTTTGTTATAAAGCAGAAACTAACACACCATTGTAAAGCAATTATACTCCAATAAACATGTTTAAAAAAAAATCTTCGGATGTTTCCCTTCTCTCTTCTTATCACTCACCTATTTTATGTTTTTTCCTTGCATTCCTGACATTTTCATTCATTTATATTACAGGATAGTTTAACAAATTTTGTATTGCCACTTCTGCTGAAAACCTACCATAAACAGCTTATCAAAATATTTTTGTAAACAAAAATTGTTCCTTTCTTACTTAATCAGTAAAAATATTCCATGGATAAAGTGGTATCCAAAATGATACTTAAAACTGTGAATTGAAATAATGGGCAAGTACATTAAAGTGAAGAGAGTCATCTAGTTTCACTTGGGAGAAGGGTACACGTGGGATCGGCTGAGAAATAAAGCTGGAAATTCAGGTGGAACCCATTCTTTAAAGAACCCTAAATGACAGATTAAAAATATTAAATTCATAGCATAATGTTTTCATTGGGGTAAACTGGGAATGGTGCACAGGTATCTCTATTATTTCTTACACTTACATGTGAATCTATAATTATCTCAGTTAAAGTTTCAATTAAAATATTGAAAAAAATTAAATTCATAAGCAATGACTTTCAGTGGAAAAAAAGACGTAATGATCAGAGTTTTCTGCAGAATGATGAAACTGAGAGTAGGATTTAGAAAGGATTACAGTGGAGAAAGGAATAAGGTGGAGAGAAAAATTGGTACATAATCTTAGCAGGCTAGGAAACAGGATGAAAACTGTTTTAGCCCTAAGGTTTCCTAATAATTTGGAAGTATAACAGAACTTTATGTTCTCTATACAGAATTCCATTTAGATTTTTTACCAAAAACTTACAAGACTAAATAAGGCTTGCGTCTTTTCATGTATTATTTTGTAAAGAAGAAAAAATGTGTTGTGAAATGTGATTATAAAAGACAAGTCACACCAAAGGTCCTTTTTTCTCCCCCTTTTTACACCATCTTCTGTTCATCTATCCACAGCAAGGCTGGAATCATATGCAGTGAAACTTTATCACAGCACAAACATGGATAATAAAGTAAATGATGGGGGCTTATCCTGCAAGGCGTTAATACCAGTGAGCTAAACACGTATAACTGCCTGTTCATGTGCACACTGGGAAATAGGATAACCTCATCTTTCTCATTTCAATGCTGAGTTCCTAGAGAACCACTAATTCATTGTTTGCCAACCTACTGTTTCTAACAGATTTTATCACCACACGCACACAAACACACAGAAAATTTAAAACATGAAAGATTATTAAAACATAAGTTTAGTGTCTTTTGGGGGGCTTTAAAATTAATTTACTCTTGGAAAATGCCTTAAAATTAAATTAGTTGAAACCCACATTTTATAGGGTGAAAACAAATCCAAGAGAATTAACTCATGGAAACTGCTAGCTAAGGACAAACCTGGAACTGGAACACAATGGTCCATATTCCAAATCCAATATTTTTTCTGCCACAGCATGTGCCCTCCAAAGTGTTCAATGGTAGATTCCAAATTGAAATGCAAGAAAAATATATTCAATTGCATGTACTTGAGATAAACAATTGAATAAACTTAGATAAATTAAGACAGTAATGACTTCAATTGTACCAACTTATAGCTCTTTATCTGATAAATGGGTATAGATATATTTGACTCTACGGTCATGTAAACATGACATGTAACATGACATTTGATCAATTTTCTAATAGTTCTTTTAATTGACAGGCATGTTTAAAAGTATTTTTTCTTCTAAGGTGAATTTACTTATAAAAATAGAAGAAAAGTCAAAATGATTCATACTACTGCCTATTAAATCACTTTAAGGTGATAATATTTAAACAGAGGTAATAATTTCTTAAAAGTTGGTATACAGTGATCATGAAATAATGTTTAATGATTCTATAGAAGCACTATCCAATAATAATCTAATGCAAGGCATATATGCAATTTTTAAATTTTCTCATTGCCACATTAAAAAATAAAGAAGAAACAGAAGAAATTAATTTAATAATATATTTCATTTAGCCAAGTGTATCCAAAATACTATCACCGCAACAAAATAAAAATATTAATGGAATATTTAAATTTTTTCATACGTATTCAAAATTTGGTCTGTACTTGACAGAACACATTTTAATTTGAGCTAGCCACATTTCAATTGCTCACATGTGGCTGTTGTATACCATATTGGATGATACATTTCCATAAAACCAAAGGAAAATGGCTTAACAGTTGTGAGAGTGTTGCTTATACATAAGTACTGATGTTTGCAGAAGATGAAGAGATGTTACTGATAAAGGTTTGATGAGAATAGAATATAGAAGTCATAGAATGTCTCAGACTACACTATACTATTAGTTAAAAAAGTAAGCATTAAAAAGTCATTTTATTTAACAAACTCTAGAGCACTCATTTTTGTCTCTCTTCTCTTAACTATCTGTGCTTATATTATCTGCCTCCTGCTAGATGAGAGTGTCTTTTAGACAGAACCCTGAAGCCTTACACACGATCTCCTCACTGATAGCTGCCAGATTTGTAATCCAGCTCTGACCTTTGTTGTATGTCAGACATGCATATTACACTTGCATGTCAAACAGGGCCTTTCACACAGAAATGGGCCATGACTCTTATAGAGAAAGTGTCTCTCATTCTTACACTAATACATTAATTAATTTACAAATTGTCAGATGAAGTCATTCATGCACATTTCTACCACACATTCTCTGCATATTTTTGATGTGCTAAGCACTGCCTCAAACACTGATCACACATTAGAGAATAAGATGGACATATTCCCTGCTCTCTCTTTGTCTTTTACAAGTAGTATAAACCAATCGAGAAGTAAATGTTCAAATATATAATTCCAATTGATATATAGACTCTGAAACAGAGTGCTGTAACAAAGAAGAATAGAGTGGGGTGAGGTGGGAGTGGAGAAAGACCCATTTAGAAATTTACAACAAGCAAATGTCATTCAATCTAAAATTAAAAATCAGAAGGTGCCAATCCTTTGAAAAACAGAAAAGAATGTTCCAGACAAAGAGAATATTATGTTATCATGGAAACGAATATGTAAGAATGACTTTTTACCAGTTCTTTTTTTAAAGAAAAATTGTAAGTACTAATAATTTTCTTAGCTAAAGTTGGGGCTGAAACAAATTAATGATAAAAGAAATTCCTTTAATTTCATGCATCTATTTATTCAAATTTGTAATGGGCCCATTGTTCCTGCTCTCAAGGAATTTAGTAAAGTTTTATGGTCAAATGCTATTTTTTAGCAATTACTGCAGTACACTCTTTCAAAGAAAACATTAAGCATTTCCATATGAGCATGTATTGCCAGATAGTTAAATTGATATAGTTTGTTGAATTCTAGCTTATTATTTGTCATTTTACCATTTTACATAATGATAGAAAAGCCACACTAATGCTTTGGTATTATACTATTTACAGTGAAATAGTAAAGATTTGAAAGAAAGTACTGTTTTGTAGTTAACTAGAAGAAATCAGTGCAAAGAATTGAAAGATTAAAAAGTTGGAGGATATGAGAATAGACCAACAGCAAAAACAAAGGCTGATGTTGACCTGCCCTAAAATGTTACTACACAATGGCAAAATGGAAGAACTAGGATGCCAAAACCTAATCAAGACTAAATCACATGGCCTCTGGGAGATATATTTTCAGGCAAGTATGCTCTTCAACATGTGATGTGCCTTTGGCAGGAAACAATTAATAGAACTTGTACTTAAGAGGTGCCATCATGCCCTCACTCATAAATATAATTTTATTAATGAAACTGAGAACCATCTGAGCAAAAGAATTTATTCTTTAAACTGTCCTTGAAATACTAAATCCACTTCAATTGCTTTAATCTACTTTGTTAAGGTGTCTCTGTGGATATCTCTTTATTCTCCATCCTAGGATCGTAGATATGGATGTGAATAAATATGAATAGGTAGAGAGAGATGTGGAAATCAAACCAGTCCTCACACATATGTCTGTCACCCTCTGTCTGTAGTGCCATTTGCTTCTGTGGATTAAAAATCAGGAATGGATGCTTTGGGTCATCTCAGTGCCTCTGGTAATTAACATCAGGTGCAATGGTAACTAAGAAAGAAGAAGGAAACACACAGTAACCGCTAAACATTGCCATTTCATACTTGGGACTTACCATGCTAAGCTCTTTTCCTGCACTTTCTCTTTCCATCATCACACTGACCCTGTGAGTCAGATAATACTTTATTAGTCAAAGTTATTTTTGTTTCCAAGTGATGGAAATCAACTCAATAAATAATAGCTTACATTTATTGTATGCTTAAGATGTGTTAGGTATTGTTCTTAATCTTAGCCTGTAGTGACTCACTTACTCCTCGTGAATGAGTATTATTTTGAAGTAAATACTATCCTCTCCCCATAATTCAGTAGAGAAAATGGATGCAGAGCGTTTAAGTAACTTGTCCATAGTTACCTAGCCAGTAAATTTGGAATTGGGATTTGAATACAAGTTCTTAAAACTATCCTCCCTGTCTGATCCAAGTTCATGTGAGCCAAGACAGAAAAATTTAGTTGTAAAAGCATAAAGGAGGAATATCATAGAACCCCAGAATGGGGATGCAGCGGTGTCACCAGAAAGAGACTAGAAGCAGGAAAAAAAGCATTCTGGGTACATTCTGTACTGGAGTCATGTTTCATGTTCTCACCAGGTCCCAGCTGACAATGGTGTTTGAATCAACACGGTAGGGTCCTTCCCCCATGGAAAGGCCAAATCTTGGATCGACCCAGGGGAAAAGATGCATGGCTAAGGTCACCACCCCCAGCCCAGCCACTCTGGCTAAAACTATGCTGTGCCAGCCTGGGTGCTGAAAGAGATCACAAAGCAGTGCCCAAGAAGGAAGAATCATGATGGGCTTGGAATATGCCACAAAATGTGTAAACTGCAATCATCAGTATCCCCATCCTACTGAGGAAGAAACTGAGGCACAAGGAAAGTAATTTACCTGGGTCATGCAGTGATGGACAAAGCCAGAACTCAAACCAAGGCTGGTTTGATGCCAAATAATTGTTCTTTTTACCACTCACTATACTTTTCTGTTTTAAAATCTCCATTAAGAGTATAGGGTATAAGCGTTGGGCCAATGTCATCTATATTGACATAGTAATGAATTTAGCTCATTAAATGACCTGACTAGGCAGGTTACATTCAAGAATAATCTAATTTCTCCCAGCACCAATTTACGATGTTTTCTGCCAGATTTCTCTTTTTATTTTGAGACAATCTGGACACAGCCCATAGCTTTCAGGTCACTTGCAGGTATTAAAAAGTCTAATCCAATGTAACTAACTAATACAATTTCATTCCCATGCCCAATTTGAAGTTGTCCACACCCTCTTGTCCCTCCTGTGGATACATCTCCTCCCTAAAACTAGAATTTCAAGGGTCCGCTCAAGGGTAGAAGAAATCGGGAGAAGTGTGAATTCTGATTCTTGAGCAGTGGCTGATGGGGACAGTGAATGCATTCTGTCACTGCAGGGGCATCAGTGACTTGCTGGTGATTCCCTGCAACACATTTCTCTGTGGTGGGCTGTGCACTCTCGCATATAGATTTGGAGGGTGATAATAACTGGACCAATTAGCCTCTTCTTAGTTTGTACTACAAAGATATGTTTAATACCATCTTCAGAAGGGGAGATAATTATCATGAGTTGCCTGCAGTTTGGAGACTTTAATAAAGTCCTCTTATAGATGCTGTTATATTAACATAAAGCTAGAGTACATTTTAATCAAGATGGAAAAGAATCCAATATCTAGGAATAATGGTATTTCTTCCTGCAGTTCTTTTCAAATATGTACACTGATGTATCCCTAGTAGTAGAGGAGATTCAACTCTACTCAAAAGGGTTCTAAGGACAAAGCTGAATTCCAAAGGTCTTCGGAGTCTCTTTAATCTTAAAAGTTGCATACTCTTTACATTCTACAGCATGTGCATTGTGATATAAAAAGGAAATGAAATCATCCTCCAGAAGTTTTCATGTTTATCCTATGGCCACAAGCAACCTGATATGCTGATGCAGATTCCTGGAAACACATCTATCTGAGAAGAATAGGTTTACTGAAAAAGGCAGTAGGGTGGGAGTGAGAAGATGTGGAATCCTTCTCAGCCCAGCCCTTAACTGGCTATGCAGAATTAGGGGAATTATGACTCTTTTGACCTTCAGGTTCTCTCTCTTAAGAGTGGCAGAGTTAGAATTAACTTGCAAGCCCCTTTCAGCTTTAAAATGTACTGACACCAGATTGCTCTCTAACATGAAACTGTTACTGAGTCCAAGCTCACCACACAACAATAAATTGAGAGACATGGTGTTGGGGCAGGGAATAGTGACTTTATTCGGAAAACCAGCAGACTGAGAAGATGGTGGACTAGTGTCCCAAAGAACCATCTTACCTGAGTTAGAATTCAGGCTTCTTTTATACTAAAAAGGGAGGGGATAGGGTCAAACATTTCCTGGTTCTGGTCAAACTCTGGAGGGGATGTGTTAATTTCTTCCTTCCTGCAGCCATTCACAGATAGGCCTGGTCAGGATGTTGTCCCTGAGCTAAACAAAGTTATTTTAGCTTAATGCTTATTACACGGGAGGCAGGGTTCCCTAAGGTGGGCCATTATGTATAATTTAAGCTTATAGGCAACATCCCCTTAGTGGTTAACTTGCAGCAAAAGCAATAGAATACAAAGGTTAAAGTAAAAGAAACAGATCCAATATGGAGTCGGATTTATTCTTCCCTAGTGCAAAACCTCTGGGGTTCAATTTAGCCATTGCTGGGGACTTGGAACTAAGGGGAAGCCTCTTCACCTTGCCTGGAGAACTTGCTGGTCAGGCTCTTTTCCTACTTTGCTCTCCAGTTGTTACATGATGAGTTCCCAGAGAAGGAGAATCCTAGAAAGAGATTATAAAGCAGGAGTTTTATTAAGGGAGCACTTTTAAGATCTACACACATAGGGAAAAGAAGGCAGCTGGATTTGACAGCAAGTGCTTCACAACATCTGCCCCACCAATTTCCCTCTGCATCCTCTAAGGTTCAACCATGAGCTACCCTGGTCTTTTCCAGCCTAGGAATTCTAAAATTGTCTTCTCTTTTGTGCTTCTCTGACATTACTCACACACAGAGCAATTTCTGAAAAACAAAGGACTTTGGGAGAAAGGATGCTGTTTGGAGTTGTAGGGAATATCTTGAAGCCCATAGTTTCACTTATTTTTTTATTTCTAATTAGGAGACTTGGTTTCCCTCATGGAGTGAGAGAATGTGATTTCTTTCGACATGTTATTGCCTGAGGTTCCCTCATTGACACCCAGGGGTTTCACTCATCTGGATCCATGACAGACTTCTTTTCCAAATGATCTGTGCTTGGTTTTTCTTCCAAATTCATCTCTTTTTCTGACACACGTTGCCCTCCATGATCTGATGCCTGCCTGCTTCTCTGGCTTTGTTTTCCTCCAACCTCAAGCCATTCAAAATTTTAACCCAGTCATGCTGAGGGATTTGTAATTTCCCGACGTTTCCTCTCCTCTCATGTGTCATGCCCCATGCCTTCCAATGTTCCATGTGGAATATCCTTCTTGACCTGGTTAGCTGCTTTTCTTCCTTAAAGACTTGGGCCAATTATTATTTTCTCTGGGAAGCCGTCTTCTGTGATTCACATTCCAACCTGCTTTTGTTTCCACTCTACTTTCCCATAATATCTTGTGCCTTTTCCTACTGTTGTATTTACAGACTTTATTTTCATAGTATATTTACTTGCATCTCCCTCCTAGATAGGAAAATATCAAGGAAAGTGAGTGTTTTCATTTATGTCTTTCTAACCCAGACATCTAGCATAACATGTGAGATATAAAAGGAAATCATATATTTTTGTTTAATTTAAAGAAAACTATTTTTTAAATAACTGAATAGCTATTTAAGTAAATAATATGATATTTAGGAAAAAATATAAAACTTGCTTCTCTCTATAGCAAAGTCTCAATCCCTGACATTTTTCCTACCCAAACTAGTTTTGCATTTGAACAGTTTTCAAATTTTATATTCATTTCAATCTGTGCCTGAAACAGTCCTTCTAACGTGGGTTGTTAAAGAACTCTTCAGAACACTTGTATTTTCTCTTCTTTTGTAGATAAAGTCTAAACTATTTAGACTATGATATTTACAAACATGCTTGAAGTAAAACTAACACAAAGTTTCCAGGGTGTGTCTTCCTTATGACTATCACAGGATTTAAAGCATGGCAACACAAGTGCTAGACGAAACACTTTTGTTATATCACTGAACCTTTGCTATAATTCCTTGTCCTGAATAAATTGAAAATAACCCTTAATTTTCAAAAGTATTTCATAAATACGTACTATTTTCAAAAAATTTAAGCAGTTCAACTAAATTTTGAGCTCAGAGTATCATAAACCACTGAAGATTATCCTCTAGTGTTTTCTATAATAGAATTCAGAAGAAAGAAAATGGAATGAATTGCAATCTTGAATTAGAATGGAAGTCTAAAATCGACAATGTAAATTTTCTAAAAGTTTTTGAGAAATTGTACTTGTTATTTCTATCATGTTGGCATCATTACACACACGTATCACATGAATATCAAATGGCACATTACACCAGAACTCTTGCATTACACTTATACCTCTTATGTTGAGAAGGTCTTTTTTATCATATCTAATTATGTGGGAATAATGATATTCCCATGCTTATGATTTTCTATGATACTGTATCATATTTACTTAACCCCACCTTGCAGGTCTGTATCAGTATGTATACAGTGGGTACAGACTCTGGAATACCTGGAAGTAGGTCATACAGAGTATCCACTGTCATGCAGAGTGATGTAGTTACATTTCTTTCTAGGATGTAAAAGAAAATGATGACTTTAATTAGATGCCCTTCAATGACACCACAAAACAATTGTTAAAGTTTTCTATGGTTTGAGCTTTTCTGAAAAATGTTTTTTGCTTTTTCACAAATTTCTAAGGCCTGGTTTAAGAAGGAATCTAAAAGTCCTATCTGCTATGGATTCCCATGTGCAGCACATGACGTCTTCTTGGCATAAAAAGCAAAAGAGCCACTTAAAATTAGTTCCCTTATTCAAATTAGTATGTGCCGTGCCAAAACTGTGTCTGGAAAGAACCTGTACTCTATTAACATATGGGGAAAGGCAAAGAATGAAAACAAAAGCAAAAGAAGGCTGAGTTTTTTCTCTTACACATTGAGTTTATATACTTTTCTGCTTCTTTACTAGATAGAAACTTGAAAACTATACACATTTTCACGTTAAATTGATTTATAATTAACTTTTTGTAGAGGTGATAAAAAGGCATTATGTATGAATATCCAAAAAGATTACTGTGCAATCACTTGAAAATAGTCAACATTGAGAATTGCTAAAAATGATGAATGTGTGACTCTGGACACAATTAGAGTTTGTGAAATCAACCATACCATTGTTCAGATGTTTGAACATATGTTTGAAAGCCCAAAGCATAGCCGTATAGAATCATTCCCTATTTTAGAGCAATGTTCCCTTCATTTTAATCCATTTGTATTATTAAAAAAAGATGTAATCCACATATATCAGGTTAATTTACATTTAGATCACTTGAAATGCTGTCTTTTAAAATGCCTTCTGATGTTTCACTATTTATATATTTTAAGGCATTAACATATCACACTAATGCTTCATACATCTCTAGATTAGAGTGTTATGTTTCTGCTTTTTAACTCAAAGTCAGAAACTCTGGTGGTAATTGTGACCCTCATGTAAATGCTAATTTACTCTATTCCTATACAGGTTTTTAATCACATTCAATAATTATAATCATTTATATTAATTTACAAATATAATACGTATCCGGTTTTGTACATATCATGCTGATCCATTTCTTATTCTGATGCATCCTGTTCCACATCACTATTCACATTGCTTTGAAATTACATATTTGCCAAAATCTCTGCTAGTAAATACTTTTTCATCTATCCTTAAAGTAGAGACTTGGACAGTTTTGCTCTTATTTACCATTCCAAATTTAACCTTCCAAAATTATATGACATTTTCAAACTTTAGAAAAGATTCCTTTCTATTCAAACACACTCTGCAAAACACATTTCACGAGTATAATTCTGTACATAGTTGTGATGGAGAAAGTAAGTCACTTTCATTTTAGGGAAGAAAATAATGTCCTCATGAATTGTCAAGTTCCTCTCTCTCTGGTCATTTCTTGTCTATCACTATCAATTTTACACTGATTAGACCATTTAAACTTTACAATGGTCCTTAGCTGTCTCTAGAGATTTAGGCCCCCTTTCATGTGCTTTATATGATCTTTTTCATGATCTTTATCCAGGATCTTTGGACTTTTTAAATGAGTCCAAAGACAAAGACCTATGACCTCTCAATAACACTCTCTCTAGACTTAACTTTAGATTATTTGTCTGACAATGCCTTCGGACAAATTGTTCAACCAGCTGTAGATACAAAATATTACCAGCACATTCACATATATCTGCAAACATAAGAGTTGCCGGATAAAATACAAGATTCCCAGTGAGGTTTAAATTTCAGAAAAATAATGAATAATTTTTAGTATAAGTATGTCCCAAATACTGCATGGGGCATACTAGTCCCAAAAATATTTTGTTTATCTGAAATTCAACTTTAAATGCATTTTATTGGATAACTTGGGCAACAGTGCAGTCATCAAGGGGAGTCTGCCCTAAAAACATAGCCTATTAGAGTGGCAAGAAACTTTACAAGTAGTTTAGTTCAGGGATCAGCAAACTTTTTCTATAAAGGGCCAGACAGTAAATATTTTAGGTTTTCTGGGCCACATAGGGTCTCTTTCATGTATTTTTCCCTTCTTTTTTTTTTTAAAACAACTTTTCAAAGATGTAAAAAATCACTCACAGCTTAAAAGTTGTATAAAAGTAGGCTGTGGACTGGATTTGACCCAATGCCATGCTCTGCCAACTCCTGGTTCAGATCATCACCTCTAATTTTACACGAGCTTCAAATGCTTTGTTAAAAGCAAGAACTGGTGTTTGCATCATCTTTCCTTGATCTGCTTACGACCGTCAATCAGCACGAGTTGTTAAGGAAAGGTTTATATTCTCACAAAACATCTGGCTGAAAATGTTTCTGGTGTTTGTCCAAATATGGAAATCTTCTGAAATTCATACATTCTCCCTTTTGGTACAAGGTTTGCTTCTCTCCAGTCTTCTGTCTCCCCGACTTCTATTCACCCCCCAAAAAATTGGAGCTTGACTAATTAATTATGAACTTGACTAACTAGTTATGAACTTGTCTCTTAACTTAAGGTAATTGAAAAAGCACTAGATTCTAGTCCAGATGGATAACTTCATATAAATCATTAATAACTTTCCCAAACATAATATAAGCATTCATCACTTTTTAAAATGTTTATTAGGCATTCCCTACATACCAATATACGAGTTTACAAATGTAAAAATAAAGATAAAATATTGTGTACTCAGGACCCCTTTCTTTCCACCACTCCCATTTGGTCTGTACTAGTTTGATCTCTTAGCCTCTGAATTCTTAGATCTGTATTCAAACTTAGATACCTATCTAAGGCTGACATCACAAGCTTCCCAAATTTCTTTGAGTGGTTATCCTACCTACTTTTGATTTTGCATATATATTCTGCTTCAGGTAAATCTTTTTCCTTCCTTCAACGTCTTCCCAGTAAATGTGATTTAAGCAGAAGAGAGCTATGTAGGCACACCAAGCTCAGTGACTATGTTTGCTAAATGAACGCGGACATCAACAGATACTTTAAAACTTCCGTAAGATTTATTGTTGTTGTTAGCATTGATTTTGGTGTTCCTGTTTTTCTTCCTGTTAAGCCTACAGGTGTAAACTCCTCTAAGCTAATGAGTAGCTCTTGCTGTATTACCAATAAATTGAACTTAAAGTTCTATTTACAGTGCTTTTCTACCCTCTTCGGTTTTAACTATGTTCCTCCCCAAGAAGAATTAGAATCAAAACAAGTATCATGCATTCCTAGTGATCTCTTAGTACTATGTTAAGTCGTAATTTATCCAATCCTAAGGATAGATAGAAAGATAGCTTTAATTATAAATATATGTATGTATATAGACATGTGCATTTTTAACATATGCATGACAGATTTAAATTCTTCCTGTGTAAAATATTAGCAGTTGGTCACATTTATTTTTAATTTTTATCTTCTGGAAATTATTTTTCTGTTTGTTCTAATTTTTCTTTTCATTCTTGATTATATATCTTGTCGTCCATCTTCCATACATGACTTTTTAAAAATCCTAGCTCATCGTTACATTATTTGGATAGTCCTGCTGTGTAATTACGTACATCCAGATTTTCTCTTTAGGTAATATTATTTGCAATTGCACAGTGACAATTTAACTCACTAATTTTTAAAAATTTATCTTGGGCTGTATTATTTTTAAGAGGATTAAACAATATCATGTCTATTTGATAGTATGTACATATATTACAAATTACAAAAGCTTATACATATATATGTACATATATAAATCAGATTAATTTTATTTAGCAAGATTTCAGCTAAGGAGAAGAGAGGGTGCACAGGGATCAAAAGCAGCCTTCATCAGCTGAGGGACTGACACACGAAAGACTGAGGGTAGTTGAGGTCTCCCCATTGGAGCTGTGGGGTCATGTCAGGGGCAGCCAGAACTAACATGGCATTTATTACCCAGTGAGAAAGTTATTTTCCTATCAATTGTCTTTTGAGCCTTCAGATTACCTAAAAGCTCAATTTGGTGCTGGTATATCTTTAGCATGTCTATATTTGCCAATTGTTTTTTCTCAGATTTGGAACCTTGGGGGAAGATAAAAGGTCAATCTAGATATGTATCATTGGTATCATTTTTATAGATACTGTTGTGGACTGAATTGTCTCCCTGCAAAATTCATGTGTTGAATTCCCAAGTCTCACTACTTCACAATGTGACTGTATTTGGAGATCTGGCCTCTAAAGAAGTAATTAAGCATAATGTCCTCCAGGTCATCCATGTTGTCACAAATGGTAGGACTTCCTTCTTTTGTAAAGCTGAATAATATTTATATATAATATATATCTATATGGCTGAAATGTATGTATACATATATATGTATGTGTGTGTGTGTATATATATATATATATATATATATATAAATTTTTCTTTATCCATTTATCTGTTAACACTTAGGTTGTTTCTATATCTTGGCTACTATGAATAATGTTATATTGAACATCCGAGGGAAGATATCTCTTTGAGATAGCTATTTTATTAACTTTGGACATACCCAGAATTGGAATTGTTAGATCATATGGTCATTCTATTTTTAATTTTTTGGGGAGCTACCAAACTGTTTTCCACAGTGGCTGTACCAATTTACATTCCCACCAAGAGTGCACAAGGGTTCCTTTTTCTCCACATCCTCACCAAAACTTGTTATCTTTTGATGTTTTGCTAACAGCCATCCTAACAGGTTTGGGGTGAGATGTCATTGTGGTTTTGATTTGTATTTCCTTGGTGATTAGTGACATTGAGCATTTTTCATATACCTATTGACCAGTTGTATGTCTTCTTTGTACAGTATAGTCAATGTAGTATTGTATACTTAAAATTTACTGAAAGAGTAGATCTCAAATGCTCTTACCACACAAAAAATGTAACTATGTTAAGTGGTGGATATGTTAATTCGTTCGATTGTGGTAATCATTTCTTAAAGTGAACATATACCAAAACATCACATTGCACACATTAAATTCACACAATTTTTATTTGTCAACCATACCTCAGTAAAGTTGGAAAAATTTTTTGATTAAAAAGAGAGAGGATTAAGTTAAAAGAAGATCATTAGGGTGTGTCCTAATCCAATCTGACTGGGGTCCTCACAAAAAGGGAAAATTTAGACACAAATGGAGGCACGTGTTAGAACACAGGGTCTACTTGAGGACACAGTGACAAGACAGCAGTCTGCAAGCCAATGAGAGAGGCCTTAGAAGAAACCAAACCTACCCATACCTTGAGATGGATTTCCTCCCCAAACCGTGATAAAATACACTTTTGTTTTTTAAACCACTCAGGTCTGTGGTATTTATTATGGCAGCCCTAGCACATTAATATAATTTTCATCCAATTTTGAAAATGTTAATATATCCATTTACCGTAGTGTTATAAGTCTACCTTTTAAAAATAAATTAGCTTATATAAAAAGGTAAAGAATAAATACAAGTAGTTAATAGTAGTGCTGATCAGCTTAAAATGTAGGATATAGAGAAAACGAGTTGCAATCTCCACAATGGGAACACCAGAATTTAGAGTTAGATTAGGAAAAGTGTGATTAAACTGACAAAAGAGGAAGGGGTTATCAAACAGGCAAACAGCAAGCTAGAATAAGGAAATCATCCAGGAAGTCAAAGGAGAGAGATTCAGGAATCTGGACATTTTCATTGGGTAAAGCACGAAGATCAAAAAAATAATGGTTTAGAAAAAAACATTGGATTTGGCATTAAAAAACAGAGCCATGACCACAGTTTCAAGAGGTGAACTGAAAAGAGGTTGAGACAGTGCTTTTGCAGAAATAGCAGAACCTGGGCAGTAGCTGAAGGCAGAAGGGGGATCTAGGAAAGATTTTTAACTTAAGAACAAGAGGTGTAGCTCTTAAAAGCAGAAGGGAAGGGGCTAATATGGAGAATTTTTTTGTTAAAAAAAAAGAAAACAGTGGTATTGGAGAGGTGAGATCCTGAAGAAATATGGAAAAAAGAACAGAATTGAGACTAGCATAAAAAGCCTGGTAGCAGAAAGTGAAATGGAGGTAAAGTATGAACGACATTTAAGATTGCATGTTGTTGATCACAAACATATGAATATGCATTATTGGAAGAACTGAGAATTGTATCTACAGTTATGATATGAGGAATTCTGTTTGTGGTTGGATCAATGACAACAGATGTTTCAGCGTAATCAATTCTCAGGGTCTGTGGGAGAGGAGAGGGTTAATGCTGATTACATAATCACAACACACACACAAGAATAATAGAAGATTGTCACAGAGCAATGATGGGGTGGAACATACGGACAAGCACTGCTGAGCTGAAAGTCATGTCTTTCAGATAACAAAATGAGCTAGCTGATGAGAAGTCATTTTAATACCCAGCCTCTCCCCAACAGCTCTCCATGGCTCACATGTTTCTCAATCAGAGAATGACAGAATAATCTCAAGATCTCCACATGTTTTCATCAGCTGTAAAAAACAATATTTGAAATTTGTCAAAAATCTGACATCTGGGCAAAACCTTGATGAATTCTGCCTTTTTCTAGAATAGTCCATTTTCTTCCCTTTACCTTCTCACATCTCCCCAAGCTCCATACAGACTCTGTCAGGGGAGGTTGAGATGTTTAAGTAGCGAGTGTGTAAATGCTCCCTATCTTAACCAGACACTATCAGTGACATTAACTGTATTTAATAATAAAACATATGACAGACACCTCCTTGTTTAAGTATTCATTATTTGAGTGCTCTATAATCTGTGTTCCCACATTCAGTGTAGCATAAGACAGTTAAGTTTATCATGGTATAAAAGTGTTCACTGTTAACATGATTACCCACTTATTCTTCCTTCCTGAATACGATTCATGACCAATCAGGATCACATCTATGGATGCTGTAATTCTTCTCTCTGATTTTTACATAACGCAAAATTAATGATAAGAAATTGATTTTGAAGTAAAGTTGCAAATACGACAAGTTACAGGAGTCCATAAAGTCACTTATTACATTAAAAGTCATTGTCGGGCTTCCCTGGTGGTGCAGTGGTTGGGAATCCACCTGCCAATACAGGAGACACGGGTTCAAGCCCTGGTCTGGGAATATTCCACATGCCATGGAGCAACTAAGCCCGTGTGCCACAACTACTGAAGGCTGTGTGCCACAACTATTGAGGCCCATGCACCTAGAGCCCGTGCTCCGCAACGAGAGGCCACCACAATGAGAAACCTGCACACGGCAACGAAGAGTAGCCCCTGCTCGCTGCAACTAGAGAAAGCCCGCACGCAACAACAAAGATCCAATGCAGCCAAAAATTAATTAATTTTTTAAAAAGTCATTGTCCAATGATAATCTGGCAGATTCCAGCCACCTAACAATCGCCTAGAATTAGATAATCAAAAGGTTTATGACAAGAGATGTGCTTCAAATAAAAATTATTTGAATAACAACATATGGAGAGAGGGTCTTGGGAAAACTGATGAAGTCCACGAATATTCTTGACAAAATTAACGCTGGAACACAGTGTGAAAAATCAAATGTACCTTAAATAGTGTTATGTTGTGCTATTAATTTTAAGAAGAATTTTAAGAAGTATTATACCAAATATTAGTATATGTTTATAATCTAAAAACTCTATTTGTGAAATATAAAATAAATTTATTTTTATAAATGTTTAGCTTCTTTCAGGAAGATAAATTATTAATAAAATATTTTGAGTTATTTTTTTCCTTTTTAAAAGTGAGTCTCATCAAGTGAGTTTTTATTTAGGCAGTATGCATGTACCAAATATTCCTTCAAAATAAGAAACTTAGGTTCATGCAGATCAATTTCTCAACAAGTTTCAAGTCCTTGAAATGCCTGCCCATGAGGTCCTTTCTCTGAGAAGCAGAGTATAACTTGAGTAACCAATTGGAAAGTTCACCAGCAGGGTCTTGTTGACTAACAGTGAAAAGAAAGAAAGTAAGAGAGAGAGAGGAAGAGAGGAAGAAACAAAGAAAAAGAACAAAAGAAAGAGGGAGGGAGGGAGGAAGGAAGGAAGGAAAGAAGGAAGGAAGGAAGAAATCCTTTTTTAAACTACCATAAAATGTTAATGCTAACATGAACTTGTGACAAGTTGATCTTCAGTGCTTCCATGTCATGTGGTACTTTCAAATCATCCTAGGGAGTATCAAGATCTTCATGCACCCGGATGATTTAGGAATTGGGTTGACTCTGCAGTTATTTCAGAAAACTCCCTGAAAGGAGCTTTGTGGACTATATTTCTGCAATCAATTACCATCATTACAAAAAGGGGAATTAATCTTTAAGAAAGGAGCTTTGTGGACTATATTTCTGCAATCAATTACCATCATTACAAAAAGGGGAATTAATCTTTAAATCTAGATCATTATGTGTCCTGGTTAGTGGAATTAAAAGGGATAGAACTTTACCTGCAAATTTACCGTTTCACACTGGTTCCATATAAATTACTTTCAGTGGCCACAAGAAAGTGCTAAAATTGAGATTTGTCAGGTCGTCATCATCTGACTAACAAATGACTAACTGTTTATACCAGGACAGTTTGTAATGTAGTGTGTATTTATAAAATTAATCATGATTATTGAAGATCAAATCATATTACTTGGTTATAATTTAAAAACTGGAAAACACAAAGGAATAGCAAAAATATGACCAAACCTCTAAAAACAGACAAACTAAGTTGAATAAAATTTTACAGTGAAATAGAATTATGCTAATATTTTTGGTTCCTATGGAAATGAAATATTTTTAAATGATTTTTAAGCATTCCCACTGTGAATGTTAATTAGAAAAAGGAAGCATGAGCTATGAAAATGGCTTTTAATTTTTCTCTTACATTTTATCATGAAAATTTTCAAAATACAGACGAGCTGAAGAATTTTAATGCCTATATTACCACCATCTAGATTGGATCATCAACACTGCATCATACATGTCTTATTACACACTTATCCATTCCCCACTTAGTCCATCAGTCCACTTCTGATGCATTTCGGAAGTTGCCTATTGGTACTCTATATGCTAAATATCGCAGCATGCATATCACCAGATTCAATATTTGCTTGCAGAGCTCTTTTTTCTTTTGAGGTAAAAGTCACAGAGATGGAAATACTCAAATCTTAGACATTCCATTAGATGAATTTTGACAAATACATGCTCCTGTGAAATGCAATCTCCTAGCAGACGTAGAACGTTATCCCACAAAGTTTTCTTGTGCTCATTCACAATGAATCCCTTCCCCTGGATCTTCCGGGAGCAACTGCTTTTTGACTTTTTTCCCACATAGTTTAGTTTTAACTGTTCTTGAACTTCATATAAATGGAAATATACTATAGTATACCATATATTATTTTATAAGGCTTTCTTCTCCCAGCATGTGCTTGAGATTCATCCATGTTCTTAGTGTATCAGTAGTGCATTACTTTTTATTCCTGAGTAATATTTCATTATGTGCCCCCCCTTTGATGGTCACCTGAGCTGTTCCCATCATTTTGCTATCATGATGAAAACTACTATGACATTTTTATAAAAGCCATTTTGGAAACATGTATTTTTATTTTTCTTGGGTTATTTCCCAAGAATGAAATTGCTCAGTCATGGAGTGAGTTTATGCTTAATTTTATAAGAAACTACCAGATCTTCCAAAGTGATTGTAAGTGTTTTTGTTTTTAATATAAAATCAAATACTCAGGGAACATTGGTTTGAAGTAACAACCTGCAATATCAATAACATGAAATCTTAGAAAAAATAGTTAACACACTAATACATGTTTCCATAAGATACAAATACATTACTCTGTCTCTTTTGATTATATATTGTATATTAATTCAATGTACTTAAATAAAATATTTAATGGCAAGTGTTTTAGCTTCAAATAAATCATTTTCATGTATAGTCAGATAAGATTTTATTTTAGAAAAAGAATAGCCTTGGAATTTATATAATTTATGTTGAATATTAATGTATTTTAAGAAAAAAATAATAGTGATAATAGCATCATAGCTTCAATGTGGAATTTGTTCAGTGAAGAGCTAAGTATAAACTTCCTCTTCTCCCCCAAAGCACTTGTTCATTCATTCATAAATTTACTCAGCCATTCAATAACTTATGGAGTACTTACTATGTGCCAGGTATTGTTCTAGATCTAGAACAAGGCAAATATATTTGCAATGTCGTTGCTATAGCTTTCTGGTTGTTTCCTCTTATTAATCAGCACTTTTAACATACTATCTTTTTGCTTTTACTGTTCCTCACTTGCCTTTTCCATCTCTTATTAACCATAGCTATAATACTTTTAACCTTAGGACTTTCAGAAAAACGTGTTCCAAGTCAGCAATTTCGGCATATCCTGGAGAAACCATGGGTACATGAGCTCCACTGCCTTCCAATGAGTCAAATGGGTGCCGGGCTTCGGGAGCCCTGAGTAACTCCCCAAGGCCTGGAACATTTCCCTGATGAACAGGCTGGCCCACTAACACCCAGATGCCCTCACACACTCATCCATCCTGTCTCCCTCACTCCAGCTGGTGACTAGAGTCCTGCCCCAAGGACACCAATTCACAGCTTCTTCACAGTGATGCTTTTTACCTGACAAAGAGCACTACTGCTTCCAAGCCTGGCCCACCTCCTTACCTTTTCTGTGTTGAAATCAAACTCCTTCAGATACTAGGTATCCGTTGGCCATCCTGCTCACAAGCAGCATCAAGTCATGGGTTGCTGCCCTTCACAACAGAATCCAACACATTCTGTAGCTCACTTCTGCCTCTACTCCTTCGAATGACCTGGAATTGTCCGACACACCACTCCTCCAGCTTCCAGGGCTGCCTGGACATCAGCAGACTCCCACGGTGTACCTCACATCTTTCAGATCTCTGACTCTACAGTAGTATCCTGGGGCTGCTGTAACAAACCCTCACGAGCGGGTGGCTTAGAAACAACAGAAGTATATTCTCTCACAGTTTTGGAGCACAGAAATCTAGAAGTAGATTTGTGCCTTTCCCCTAAATAGGACACATCATTGAACTCAAGGCTGACCCTCATCGGGATGACCTCATTTCAAAATCCTACCTTAATTGCATTTGCAATCATTCTTCTTTGAAATAAGAACACGTTTTCAGGTTCTGGGTGCATTTATCTTTTGGTGGGCTGCAATTCAACGCACTAGAAGTTCTGTCAACACTCTTCTATTATTTCTGTTGCTTCTTACAGGCCTAATGCAGCTTCACATTTCATGCAGCATACTTTGTTTTGGTGGCAGCAGGTAGAGGTTAAGAAAATGTATCTTCACACAGCACGCTTTTAAGAGATGCTTCTTGGAAAACAGTCCAGGGTTAGGATTTTGAGGGTCAGCATTAGCTTGGCCACTTCTTTAGGACTGAACTGAGCAGTTCCCCTTTGGAAGAAACACAGCAAAGGAAAGCACATAGAGGGGACCTTGTCCTCAACTGACGGTGTCTGTCAAGATCCTGAGGTCATACTGGAAAGAAATGAGTAAGTAGGGAATCTAAAATTATTGGTACTTCTCGATATACCCCAAACCCTGATTATATAAATTTGATATTTACTTGCAGCAGTTTGTCTGTCTCATGGCTTCTCAAACGTGCCAGCACCGGCATCCCTTGTTGAGGCTGCCCCGTACATCGCTGGAGCTTTAGCAGCCCGACTCACTGGGTACCAGCAGTACCGCCCCCCAATTGTGACAATCAAAAATGTGCCCAGACATGACCAAGTGTCCTCGTGAGAGCAAAATCACTCCCACTCGAGACCCACTGGTATAAGCTGAACACTATTAATATTCACTAGCAAATTTAGATCCTTAAAAAGACACTATTACTTTATTACTATTACTGTAAAGGGGTTGTGAAACGATCTCCCAAGATTCAGATATTTTTGAATTAAATATAGTTAAAAAACATTTTGGATTCTCTGAAACATAGCAAATTTTTTTGTTCCATTAAGTGCATATTTTAGATAAGTGCAACATCTATTTCACTTTAAGAATGATGGCATTATTTTCGACTTAATAGGGCTATTTAGGTCTCATATTCCACGTCATTAATTTTAACGGTTCAGACATTGTTATATGGCATTCTCAGGAGGCGAAGGTGCATACTGATAATACTGCTTCTGTGCAGGGAGATATTATTTTCCTTGGTAAAGACAAACCATTCCTTTGAATTTAGAAACACTTAGTTTCTAAGGCTCTGTTACCATTTTATTTAAAGCCCCATTAGCCCCAACATATCGAATAATAGCTCACCATTCTGCCCCACATATGATTCATATAGAGAAGCAGAAAAGCTCATAGAAATTTCTGACTGGTATTGACAGACCTTCTGTTTCTCTCTAAAACTATATGAAGTGTTTCTAATTACTCAAACCTGGAATAAAAAGGAAACAAGCAAGCACAAATGTATGAGACAAGTGACTGTCTTTTATTTCAGATAATGTTCTGTTCTGACTTGAATGTACAGTATATATTGTAAAGTTCTCTATCAATATATCAACTCTCCTTCGTGTGGAAAAAGCTGTACTAAAATATTGTGAATTATTATTCAAGAAACACAATCTGATTTAAATCTGAGTCATATTGGCTTTAATCTTTCAGATTCCAGGAAATTTCCGAGTTTGGTGAATTCTTAACAAGATAGAGTAATCTGGACAGTTTCAGTTCAGCAAGACATTAAAAAATATGATCAGCAGACCAAAAAAATAGAGCCGTATGAACAGTATAAACTGAGTACTCACTGGGCCTCCTTACTTTTCTTATGTAGGGCCAGAATGTCAAATTTGGATATGACTTTCTTTTATATATCCTTCCCAGGTTTTGTGGGCACTAAAGTTTATATAGTTTTGAGGGTGGGAGTTTCTTAAGGAAAATACAACAAAATTACAAATTCTGATTTAGGAACATAATCATGAAAGAAGCCTTTACAAATGAGGAGCCCTGAAGCTTAGCTCTCCCAGACGCCAGGGTCTTTACCCCCAGTATCATTATGCACCATCTTCTCTGCACCCCTTCTCCTGCACACCCAAGCACACCAGAAGCTTTGGGCCACGATGAACTCAGGTCCAATGCCCACTGAAGCAGCTCTCAGGAAGACAGGGGACAGGATAGCCCCCTCTTCCGCTTTGGTGCTCCTTTCCTGTAATTACCATAGGCTAGAATATAACACTTGCAGTTCTGGGTTGTTTTTTTTTTTAACTTTTTTTCCATTTTTAAAAAAACTTTTCTTAAGCAGTTAGTACAGAGTTCCCATACACCCCCAACTGTCATGTAGACTTTCCCCTTATTAATGTCTTGTATCAGCATGGCACATTTATTACAATTGATAAACCACTCGATATATTATTTTTAACTGAAGTGGATAGTTTACTTTGGCCCTCACTCTGCGTTGTACAGTTCTGTGGTTTTGGCTAATGTGTAACACCATGTATACAGAGCTAGAATATCATGTAGAGTAATTTCACCACCGTAAAAATCACCTGTGCTTTACCTGTTCAAATTTTCCCCCATCTCCATGAACCTGTGGCAACCACTGCTTTGCTTTCTTACTGCCTTTATAGTTTTTCCTTTTCCATACCACCATATGTTGGAATCATACAGCATGGAGCCTTTTCAGACTGACTTCTCTCAATTACCATATATGCATTTAAGTTTCTTCCATGTCTTTTTCTTGCTTGATGCCTCTTTTACTTAATCACTGAATAATTTTCCATTGTATAGGTGTGCAAAGTTTATTTACCCATTTGCCTATTGAGAGACCATAGTTGTTTTCTAGCTTGGGTAGTTATGAAAAAAACTTACAAGAAACATTCATGTACAGGTTTTGTGTGGACAAGAAGTTTTAACTCCTTCCAATAAATGCCTAGGAGTACAATTCCCAAACCATATAAGACTGTTTAACTTTGTAAGGAACTGCCAAACTGTCTTACTCTTTCCACATGGGAAAAAGTAAACTTGTAACTCTCCATCATGCCACATACAGATATCGCTCTCAAGTGAAATTAGACACTTAAATATAAAAGGTGGGAAGAAACAACCTTAGCAGAGTATGTAAGAAAGTTTCTCTTTGAGCTGGGGATAGTTAAGGATTTTGTAAAACACAAAAACACTTTAGAATAAAGGAAAAGATAAATGTGAAAACATTAAGAACTCCAATTCATCAAAAGACACTGAGCAAAGTGGAAAAATAAATCAAAAATGGGAAAAGGTACACGAAAAGAATATATACAGAAGTTGTACACAAAGGATTAATATCAGAACATTTTTAATTCCTATAAATTAATAAGAAAAAAGCAAAACAACATATGGAAAATTAGACAAAATACAAAAATATTTTTCAGGAGCAGAAATAAATAGCTAGTAAATGTATGAAAGTCTGTTTATTATTATTATTATTATTATTTGTGTGTGTGTGTGTGGTACGCGGGCAGGCCTCTCACTGTTGTGGCCTCTCCCGTTGCGGAGCACAGGCTCCGGACGCGCAGGCTCAGCGGCCATGGCTCACGGGCCTAGCTGCTCCGCGGCATGGGGGATCTTCCCAGACCGGGAAACGAACCCGTGTCCCCTGCAGCGGCAGGCGGACTCTCAACCACTGCGCCACCAGGGAAGCCCTGTTTATTATTAATTAGGAAAATGCAAAACAAAAACAAAAGTGAGATATTGTTTTTACCCACTTCTTTCAAACATCAGGGCACCTGACAACATCACAGATGCTATCTAAATGTATAAATGTATACTTAATATGTTTCGCGCCATAAACTCTTTTGTAAGGGCAAGATTCTTCTCTAGCCTAATTTTGACTTCCATTCTTCCTCTTATAATTCTGTCCTAAATTTCGGGGGTATCGCCACAGAAAGAAGTAAGGAAATTCAGCGGGAGCTAGAAGACCTGGACTCCAGTATGGTCTCTGCTGTGAATAAACAGAGGGGCTTTAGTCAAATTCCTTAAGATCTTGGGTTTTAATGCCCAGTTATGAAATGAGAAGAAGTAGGTTTCGTCTCGGAGATTTCAAATTAGCAGCTCTTGAAGCCTGAAGATTTGTTTTCTTTAGCTTGCACCAGACCTTTGAATTTTTTAGCTTTAAATATCCGTATGTGGAGACTGCGTGTTCTGAGATGTCATGGTCTCCACCCTTCCATACGCGCTAATTGATTTTATTACCTGCCCACCATTGAAGGCATTTGAGTTTGTGACCTCTGTTAGGTAATAGCTAAATTTGGTCCAGTCCAAAATGTCCATAAAATATGTGGCCCATGCCAAAATGTCCTTGATATTTGGTCCTGTCCAAAACCATTTGGCATGAACCAAAAATGCTCATGGACATTTTGGATAGGACCAAATTCAAGGAGCTTTGTGGGTGGATCGAATGTCTTCTGGACGTTTTGGACAGGACCAAATGTTTGCTAATGCAGACAACCTTAATACGCAGGCTTGTCTGTATTAGATGCCCCTCCCGTGTGTCCACTCAGCACAGCCTGCTTCCCACCTTCCCAGCACTGCCGTTTTACTGACCATCCCCACTAGTCTGTGAGAGTCACCAGCATAGAGTCTATGTCATTGTTTCTATTGCTAATTTCCCACACAATCCCTGATACATAGGCATCAGTAAATATTGGCTGAATACAAAATTGTGTGGAAGAGTGAAAGAACACGTACCTCAAACATATTATGTGTCTATCACAGACTTTCCTGTAAAAGGCCAGAAAGTAAATATTTTTACTGCCTCTATCACAGCTGCTCAGTTCTCCTATTGTAGTGGGCATCATTCAGGGTTCTTCAGAGAAACGATAGCTGCACATGATTTATTACAAGGAATCAGCTCACAATTGTGGGTGCTGGAGAAGCAGAAACCCCAGGGGCAAGTTAGCAACGCGGAAACTCGTGCAGGAGTTAATGCTGCAGTCTCGAATTCAAATTATTTAGGGCAGACTGGCAGGCTGGAAAGGCAGGCGAGAGCTGATGTTTTAGTCTTATTCTCCTGGAAACCTCAGTATTGCTCTAAAGACCTCCCCTGATTGGATGAACCCCACCCTCACTATTGAGGTTCATGTCCTTTACTTAAAGTCAGTAGACTGTAATTGTGCTCCACATCTACAAAATACCTAGAGTGATGTTTGATTAAACAACCAAATGGGGACTTCCTTGGTGGTCCAGTTGTGAAGAATCAGCCTTACAATGCTGGGGACGCGGGTTCAATCTCTGGTCAGGGAACTAAGATCCCACGTGCCGTGGGGTAACTAAGCATACGTGCCACAACTACTGAGCTCGCACGCCTCAACTAGAGCCCGCGTGCCACAAACTACAGAACCCACACGCTCTGGAGCCTGCACACCACAACTAGAGGAGAGAAAATCCGCACACCACAACTAGAGAGAAGCCCGCGCACCACAACGAAGAGCCCACACGCCTCAGTGAAGATCCCGAGAGCCACAGCTAAGACCCGACGCAGCCAAAAATAAATTAAATAAATAAATAAATAATACCATTAAAAAAAAACCTGAATAATATAACCTAGTGAAGTTAACACATGAGACTAACCATTGCTTAATGCTAGAGCAGCCATAGATAATATGTAAACAAATGGATGTTCCTGTGTTCCAATAAAACTTTATTTAGTTTGAAGTTCATATACATTTCACAAGTCACAAATTATAATTTTTATTTATTTTTTTCCAAAACACTTCAAACTGTAAAAACCATGTTTAGCTCATGGATAGGCCATACAAACCAGGTGGCGGACCAAATCTGGTCCAGTGGCTATAATTGGTGACCCCCTGCTCCAGGACAGTGTGTTCCATGTGCTATCTATACGAATTACAAATATATTTATTTACACATATATTTACACACACTCACACATACATATACAAAGGTTATTACAGAATACTGAGCTGAGCTCCCTGTGTTGGTTAGCTATTCAAATATAGTGGTGTGTACATGTCAATCCCAAACTCCTATTCTATCCCTCCCCACACACTTCCCCCTGGTAACCATAAGTTCGATCTCAAAGTCTGTGAGTCTGGTTCTGCTTTGAAAATAAGTTAATTTGTATCATTTTTTTTTTAGATTCCTCACGTAAGCAATATCATGATATTTGTCTTACTCTGACTTACTTCACTTAGTATGATAATCTACAGGTCCATCCATGTTGCTGCAGATGGCATTGTTTCATTCCTTTTAATGGCTGAGTAATATTCCATTGCATATATGTATCACTTCTTCTTTATCCATTCCTGTGTTGATGAACATTTAGGTTGTTTCCATGTCTTGGCTATTGTAAGCAGTGCTGCAATGAACACTGGGGTGCATGTATACTTTCAAACCATGTTTTTCTCCCATATATGCCCAGGAGGGGGATTGCAGAATCATATGGTAGCTCTATTTTTTTATTTCTTATGGAACCTCCATACTGTTCTCCATAGTAGCTGTCCCAATTTACATTCCCACCAACAGTGTAGGAGGTCCCCTTTCCTCCAAACCCTCTCTGTCATTTACCATTTGTAGATTTTTTTGATGATGGCCATCCTGATTGGTGTGAGGTGATACCTCATTGTAGTTTTGATTTGCATTTCTCTAATAATTAGTGATGTTGAAGGCCTCTTGGCCTTCTGTATGTCTTCTTTGGAGAAATGTCTATTTAGGTCTTCTGCCGATTTTTTGATTGGATTCTTTTTTTGATACTGGGCCATATGAGCTGTTTGTAAATTTTTGGAGACTAATCCCTTGTCAGTCACATCATTTGCAAATATTTTCTCCCATTCTGTGAGTTGCCTTTTGGTTTTGTCTATGGTTTCCCTTGCTGTGCAAAAGCTTCTGAATTTAATTAGGTCCCATTTGTTTATTTTTGTTTTTATTTCCACTACTCTAGGAGATGGCTTGAAAAATATACTGTTGAGATTTACGTCAAAGTGTGTTCTGCCTATGTTTTCCTCTAAGAGTTTTATAGTATCCAGTCTTACATTTAGATATTTAACCCATTTTGAGTTTATTATTTTGTTAAAGAGTGTTCTAATTTCATTCTTTTACATGTAGCTGTCCAGTTTTCCCAGCACCATTTATGGAAGAGACTGTCTTTCCTCCATTGCATAGTCATGCCTCCTTTGTTGTAGATTAATTGACCATAGGTGTGTGGGCTTATTTCTGAGCTTTCTATTCTGGTCCATTGATCTATATTTCTGTTTTTGTGTCATTACCATACTGTTTTGATGACTGTAGATTTGTAATATAGTCTGAAGTTAGGGAACCTGATTCCTTCAGCTCCGCTTTTCTTTCTCAAGAATGCTTTGGCTATTGGGGGTCTTTTATATCTCCATACAATCTTAACATTTTTTGTACTAGTTCTGTGAAAAATGCCATTGGTAATTTGATTGGAATTGCATTGAATCTGTAGATTGCCTTGGTTAGTATATCAATATTGTCATTTTGACAATATTGATTCTGTCAATCCAAGAGCATGGTATCTCTTTGCATCTGTTTGTGTCATCTTCAATTTCTTTAAACAGTGTCTTATAGTTTTCAGGGTACAGGACTTTTGTCTCCTTAGATAGGTTTATTCCTAGGTATTTTATTCTTTTTTGAGGTGATGGTAAATGGGATTGTATCTTTAATTTCTCTTTCTGATCTTCCATTGTTAATGTATAGGGATGCAACAGATTTCTGCATATTAATTTTGTATCCTGCAACTTTACCAAATTCATTGATGAGCTCTAGTAGTTTTCCTGGTAGCATCTTTAGCATTTTCTATGTATAGTATCATGTCATCTGCAAACAGAGACTGTTTTACTTTTTCTTTTACAATTTGGATTCCTTTTATTTCTTTTTCTTCTCTGATTGCCATGGCTAGGACTTCCAAAATTATGTTGAATAAAAGTGGCAAGAGTGGACGCCCTTGTCTTGTTCTTGATCCTAGAGAAAATGCTTTCAGCTTTTCACCACTGAGTATGATGTTAACTGTAGATTTGTCATATATGGCCTTTATTATGTTGAGTTATGTTCCCTCTATGCCCACTTTCTGGAGAGTTTTTATCATAAATGGATGCTAAATTTTGTCAAAAAGCATTTCTGCATCAATCGAGATGATCGTATGGTTTTTATTCTTCAATTTGTTGATGTGGTGTATCACATTGACTGATTTACAGGTATTGAAAAATCCTTGCATCCCTGGGATAAATCCCACTTGATCATGGTGTATGATTCTTTTAATGTAATGTTGGATTCAAATTGCTAGTATTTTGTTGAGGATTATTGCAACTATGTTCATCAGTGATATTGACCCATAATTTTCTTTTTTTGTGACACCTTTTTCTGGTTTTGGTATCAGGATGATGGTGGCCTCCTAGAATGAGTTTGGGAGTATTCTTTCTTCTACAATTTTCTGGAATAATTTCAGAAGGATAGGTGTTAACTCATCTCTAACTGTTTGATAGAATTTTCCTGTGAAGCTATCTGGTCCTGGACCTTGGTTTGTTTGGAGTTTTTAATGACAGTTTCAATTTCAGCACTTATGACTGGTCTGTTCATATTTTCTATTTCTTCCTCATTCAGACTTGGAAGGTTGTACTTTTCTAAGAATGTGCCCATTTCTCCCAGGTTGTCCAATTTACTGGCATATAAATAGTTGCTGTGTAGTCTTTTATGATCCTTTGTATTTCTGTGGTGTCTGTTGTAACTTCTCCTTTTTCATTTCTAATTTTACTGATTTGAGCCCTCTCCCTTTTTTTTTCTTGATGAGTCAGGCTAAAGGTTTATCAACTTTTTTTTTATCTTTTCAAAGAACCAGCTTTTAGTGTCATTCATCTCTGTTATTGTTTTCTTCATTTCTATTTCATTTATTCCTGCGCTAATCTTTATGATTTTTTTCCTTGTACTAATTTTGGGTTTTTGTTTGTTCTTCTTTCTCTAGTTGCTTTAGGTGTAAGGTTAGGTTGTTTATTTGAGATCTTTCTTGTTTCCTGAGGTAAGGTTGTATTGCTATCAAATTCCCTCTTAGAAATGCTTTTGCTGTGTCCTATACATTTTGGATCATTGTGCTTTTGTTTTCATTGTCTCTAGGTTTTTTTTTTTTTTTTATTTCCTCTTTGATTTCTTCAATGATCCATTGGTTTATTAGTAACATATTGTTTAGCCTCCACGTGTTTGTGTTTTTTACAGTTTTCTTCTTGTAGTTGATTTCTAATCTCATAGCATTGTGGTCATAAAAGATACTTGATATGATTTCAATTTTCCTAAATTTACCAAGGGTCATTTTCTTACCCAGCATGTGATCAATCTGGAGAACGTTTCATATGCACTTGAGAAAAATGTAATTTCTGCTACTTTGAGATGCAGTGCTCTATAAATATCAATTAAGTCCATCTTGTCTAATGTGTCATTTAAGGCCTGTGTTTCCTTATTGATTTTCTGTCTGGATAACCTGTCCATTGTTGAAAGGCAGATGTTAAAGTCTCCCACTATTATTGTGTTACTGTCAGTTTCTCCTTTCATGGCTGTCAGTATTTGCCTTATATAATTGGGTGTTCCTATGTTGGGTGCATATATATTTACAGTTGTTATATCTTCTTGGATTGATCCCTTGATCATTATATAGTGCTCTTCTTTATCTCTTGTAAGAGTATTTATTTTGTAGCCTATTTTGTCTGATATGAATATTGCTATGCCAAGTTTCTTTTCATTTCCATTTGCATGGAATACATTTTCCATCCCCTCACTTTCAGTCTGTATGTGTCCCTAGATCTGAAGTGGGTCTCCTGTAGACTGCATATATACGAGTCTTATTTTCGTATCCATTCAACCAGTCTATGTCTTTTGGTTGGAGCATTTAATCCATTTACATTTAGGGTTATTATGGCTATGCATGTTCCTATTGCCATTTTCTTAATTGTTTTGAATTTTTTTTGTAGGTCTTTTCTCTTCCTTTCCTCTTTTCTTCTCTTCTCTTGTGATTTGGTGACTAACTTTAGTGTTGTGTTTGGATTCCTTTTTCTTTTTTGTGTGTGTATCTGTTGTAGATTTTCAGTTTATGGTTACCATGAGTTTTTGGTATAGCAGTCTACATATAAACAAGATTGTTTTACATTGCTTATCTTTTAATTTCAAGTGCATTTCCAATATCGTGCATTTGTGCTCACAATTGCTGGTTTCAATATCATATTTGTGTTTAGATGGTTTCCTACCTTTACTGTATGTTTGCTTTTACAGGTGAGCTTTCCATTTGTAATTTTCTTGTTTCTAGTAGTGGCTTTTTCTTTTCTGCTTAGAGAAGTTCCTTTAGCATTTGCTGCAAAGCTAGTCTGGTCTGGTGGTGCTGAATTCTCTTAGCTTTTGCTTGTCTATAAAGCTTTTGATTTCTCCATCTAATGTGAATCAGAGCCTTACTGGATAGAGTACTCTTGGTTGTAGGTTCTTTCCTTCCATCACTTTAAATATATCATGTCATTCCTATCTTACCTGCACTGTTTCTTCTGAGAAATCAGCTGGTAACCTTATGGAATTCCCTTGTATGTTATTTTTTTTGCTTTTCCTTTGTGGCCTTTAATATTTTTTCTTTGTCTTTAATTTTTGTCAATTTGATTACTATGTGTCTTGGCATGTGTCTTCAGTTTATCCTGCCTGGGACTTTCTGCTCTTCCTGGACTTCAGTGACTCTTTCCTTTCCCATGTTAAGGAATTTTTCAGCTATTATCTCTTCAAATAATTTCTCAGGTCCTGTCTCTCTTTCTCTTCTCCTTCTGGGACCCCTGGGACCCCTAATGCAAATGTTGGTGAGTTTACTGTTGTCTCAGAGATCTCTTAGACTGTCTTCATTTCTTTTCATTCTTTTTTCCTTATTCTGTTCCACAGCAGTGATTTCCTCCATTCTGTCTTCCAGGTAACTTATCTGTTCTTCTGTCTCAGTTACTCTGTTATTGATTCTTTCTAGTGTATCTTTCATTTCAGTTATTGTATTGTTCAACTGTTTATCTTCTAGGTCTTTGTTAAGCATTTCTTGAATCTTCTCATTCTGTGCCTTCATTCTTTTTCCAGGGTCTTGGATCATCTTCACTATTATAACTCTGAATTCTTTTTCTGATAGATTGCTTATCTCCACTTCACTTAGTTGTTCTTCTGGAGTTTTACTTTGTTCCTTCATCTGAGACATATCCCTCTGCTGTTTCATCTTGTCTAACTTTCTGTGATTGTGGTTTCATTTCTGCAGGTGGCAGGGTTGCAATTCTTCTTGCTTCTGCTGTCTGCCCTCAGGTAGATGAGGCTGTCCAAGAGGTTTTTCCAGGTTTTCTGGTGGGAGGGACTGGTTCCTGCACACAGGTGTGTGGAATTGGGTCTTTTTCCTCTGGTGGGCAGGGCAGTGCTCAGGAAGAATTTAAGCAACCTGTCTGCTGATGGGTGGGGCTGTGTTCCTGCTCTGTTGTTTGTTTGGCTTGAGGTGTCCCAGCACTGGAGTCTACAGGTTGTTGGGTGGGGCTAGGTCTTGGGGAGGCAATTGTGGCCTCCAAGAGGGCTCACGCCAATGAGTACTTACCAGAACTGCCTCTGCCAGTGTATGTGTCCCTGAAGTGAGCCCTGCCTCCATAGAAGTCCATCCAATACTAGCAGGTAGGCCTGGCCCAGTCTCTTATGAAGTCACTGCTTTACTCCCTAGGTCCTAGGGCATGCTAGACCTTGTGTGCACCCTTCAAGAGTGGAGTTTCTGTTTCTCTAAGTCCTGTGGAGTTCCTGCAATCAAACCCTGCAGGCCTTGAAAGCCAGATTCTCCAGGGGCTCCTCCTCCTATTGCCAGAGCCCCAGGCTGGGGAGCCTGATGTGGGGCTCAGGGCTTTTACTCCTGTGGGAGAACTTCTGTGGTATAATTATTTTACACTTTGTGGATCCCCCATGGGGCAGGTATGGGGTTCGATTTTATTGAGATTGCACCCCTCCTACTGTCTCGTCGTGGCTTCTTTGTCTTTGGATGAAGGGTATCTTTTTTGGTAGGTCCAGCATTTTTTTGTTGATTGTTGTTCTGCAGTTAGTTGTGATTTTGGTGTTTTTGTAAGAAGGGGTGAACTCAAGTCCTTCTGCTCTGCCATCTTGCCAGCCTTTCTCATAATCAATCTCCCCTTTTCAAATTAACTAATCCTCAGCTTCAGGCCCTGAACATAGATACACACACACACACACACACACACACACACACACACACACACACACACACACACACACACACACACACACACACACACATTTCATTTATTCCGTACTATATATATTTACTAATCTGCTTACAATATATCAGGCTTTTCACCAGATACAGGATACAAAGAATTAATCTAATTGAAATCATGTTTCTTTAATAATAAATCACAGGACTAGACAAGAAAAAATTGTTAGATATCCACCACTTATTTTTTAGGTAAGTCATCTGATTTACTCTCTAAAACAGCTCAGTGTAGGGATTGCCAGGTGAAAGCCAGAACCAGTTAAACTTAGATTTCACAGGAACAGTGAATCATTTTTTCAGTATAATATTTTCCATGCAATATTCAGGACATACTTATAATAAAAAATAATTGGGAAACACTGATGATAAAAATTATCTGACATACACATTTTCATTTGCTAAATCTTGCAACTCTAGCTCAATGAGAGTAGGAATTACTCTATCAAGTTTATATGGGAGTAAAGTGATGCTCAAGAAGATTAATTTAGTTGTTCAAGTTCATTCATCTGGAATTCCCTGTAATTTCTCCCTACACTAAAACTAGATATAGAGACAGATTATAAAAGAAAATGGATGTACCCCTGTGCATTGGGGAGGCAAAATGGATGAAATTAATTCCATCTAGATAATTTCATATGGCCAAATGTGTGAATGAAGGCTAAGAAGTGAGTAAAGTGTAAGTAACAATCAATTGATCAAAACAAATTTGAACAATTTAATTTTTATTTGACCTTACAAAATAATGCTCACCTTTACAAGATTCTCTCTGCATTTAATATTAGCATCTTGACTCATCACTCTGTGTGTTAACAGAAAATTTTCCCATAGATAATCACATTTTACTGCTTTTTTCAGAATTGGCCAATATTTATTAAGATTCTAATTCCAGATATCATCAACATAAGAAAGTTCAAATCTTATTTTATCATTTGTGAAGAAATAAACTATACTAAATACAGGGGTCAAGTGAAATTTAAGAAGAAAATATATCCAGTTACTTTGTCTTACAAGTTCATGGTAGATCAAAAAAGAAAGCCAGAAGTCCTTACCAAGTAGCTAAAAGAATTATTTCATACATGCAGTTGTTGATGAGACAAGAATATCTGTTGCTTCCTGGTTTCTCTTTTCTAGATGGCAAAGATAATTATAGCTCACAGCTGACTTCTGATTAATGCAATATGTGACTAATTCTTAACTTCAAATAAAGTCTGCTGTGTAGGTAGAAAAGATTCTTCATTTCCCCAAACTGTATAGGTGGACACTAAGATAAACCTCTACTATAACTGATATAAAATGTTTAATTCTTAATCACTAAACCATTTATTAAATGGTTAAACACAAGGTATTTAATCTTGTATTTCAAACGTTTTCCAATATAAAGACATGAAATCTCACCAGCAGCTACAAAGACTATTCTAGAATAGTTAGAATACAATTTAATTTTAGCACAGTAGCTTAACAATTGTTTTATTTTCTTTGTATTACTTGAGACATCTTTAGAAGATTTTAAAAGGGTGAGATTTGAGAAAAGGGATATTTCACTGTGGGATTCCTAGGTACCACAGATAAGTCAGAAACAAGGCGCAAAGTAAAGACAAAAATTTTCGAGATGGTAAAAGAGGAAAAAAAAGCACTAAGTATAAGTGCAAGTTTGATCCAATAAAGTAAAATTTGGTGAAGGGGAAGATTAGAAAGGGATGGGGAAAATATCTCCATATCTAGACAAAGTTTAGTCAACTGGTTCATTCCCAGACCAGATTTTCTTTAAATTATCAAAGAAAGATTGCCATGAATTTCAGGAAGGAAAGAATGCATTCTGTAGCCGCACTTGGTAATCATCCCAACACGTTCACACAGAAGTGTTCTGCCCCTAACTGAGGAATGAGGGAGATGGGCAAACAGCTCAAGCTTTTCTCTGCACAAAGAGCTGTCACTTATAACCCATCTTCATGAAAGAGTCGACCCACTTCTCCTAGTAAAGTTTCAAAACATACCCTACTTTCCAGGTGCTCGTATTTTTTTTTTTTTTTTTTTTTTTTCTGGTACGCGGGCCTCTCACTGTCGTGGCCTCTCCTATTGCGGAGCACAGGCTCCGGACGCGCAGGCTCAGCGGCCATGGCTCACAGGCCCAGCTGCTCTGCGGTATGTGGGACTTGCCCGGATCGGGGCATGAACCCGCGTCCCCTGCATCGGCAAGCGGACTCTCAACCACTGCACCACCAGGGAAGCCCCAGGTGCTTATATTTTTAAGATGGTCAAAAGTGAGCTGAGAGAGTCCTTTCCCCCCACTTTGTTTTCTCGCTGAGAGAAGAAGGCCTGACAAGTGATGGAGGAAGCCTTCTCTGTTCCTGTCTGAGCGCCTGTTGCTTTTACTTCAGGAGAGAACGGTGTCAGGTCTGCTCCTGAGAACAGGACGCCTGCAGTGATCCTCTAGTGCACTTCTTTGTTCTTCTGGTGGTGTTCTTTTTAAGGGTTCCACAAAGTTCAAAACAAAGGAAAAGAAAAATACATGGAAACACTTATCCAGGAATATGAATTAGGTGACAGAGACCAAATTATATCCTTTTTCACAAAAGTTTTAAACATTTGCTCTGGTACCAAGTTCATTTAAATGTATGCAGATTTATTCAGAACTCTTTAATCTCATTAATATAACCCAGAGGTTGCAAGTACCCTCCTGATATTGTATTTGGCATCCACACTATTTTATTGACATGTATTTGATTGCCTTCAAAACTCAGAACACTGTATTTATACAGATGTGTGTGTGTACGTATGTATATGTATCTGTCACAACAGAGCTCTTTAGCACTTAATATGTCCAACATAGGATTTTAAATCATGTTCCTTGTGAATCTAGAGTTCTATAAAATAAACCTCTGAGTCTTTGCATTGTTTTTAAAGCATGTTCATAGGAAAGCAGTGGTTTCTCAATGCCTATGATAAAGCTCAGTGAAAATTAAGCACAATTAATTTGTCATTAGCTAGTTGTAAAAAACAAAGATGGATTAAGAATCTGCTGTGAAATCCTGAGATTTTTCAGGAGTATGACTTGTAACTTAGAGGAGAATTATATGCTTAGATAAGATAGGATGGGAAAATAATCTTATTAAGTGAATAAGGTATTTTCCCTCTGGTAAAGTTGTTTTTTTATTGATTGAATAATAATGATTGTCAGCATGTAGCTGACTTTGTGTGTTAGATGACAAATTCTTTCCAGGGCATTAAACAATGCCTTAATGTGTTGGTGAACAATGATTTCAGAGTATGTGGGGTTTATAGACATTTATAAATAGCCTGAACATGAATAAAGGCTGGCTGGCTAGGTATACATCTTGGAGATTTTATTTATTTAGTTAGTTTTTTGCGGTATGTGGGCCTCTCACTGTTGTGGCCTCTCCCATTGCAGAGCACAGGCTCCGGACGCGCAGGCTCAGCGGCCATGGCTCACGGGCCCAGCCGCTCCGCGGCATGTGGGATCTTCCCGGACCGGGGCACGAACCCGTGTCCTCTGCATTGGCAGGCGGACTCTCAACCTCTGCACCACCAGGGAAGTCCTTGGAGATTATTTTTAATGAAAATTTTCTCTTCAGTCCTTGAATCTGTGAAATCTGAACAAGGAGCAAAAGGCAAATTTTCTATTTTCTAGATTATTTTCAGTGTCTTTTGTTAATTTAGCTTCTTCTCTTCAAGTAATTTCAAATGCCAGTCACAATCACCACAAAGGAAAAAAAAAGAAAAAAAAATGAGATGCCAGTAGTTCAAAGGAATTTTTTTTTTTTGCATAATGGTGACTTTATATTAAAATAGAATTCAGAGAAGCCAGAGTACTAAGTGGCTTTCAGGCAGAGTTCAGATTTCTTTCCCACTTACAGAAGTGAAGTGGGAATGTGAAGTACTAGCTTCCTGCCAACCACAATGGGAGGTACACTTACTTTATTTTTTATATATTTTATCCTATTTGAAAACAATTTTTTCCCCACAAAGTAGAAATAAATTCTTACACCTGGATCTCATGATGAAAAATTGTATCCTCAGTAGAGGAGACCTGCCATTAAAAAGAAAGCTTTAGGAAATCAGACATTTATTTTGAGGGCTGTGAAATTTTATTATCATTGATGACATGTCACTATTTCAATCAACTCGTGAAATAATTTTGTAAATTGTAGTGGAAAGACAACAGTGTATTTCCATTTGGTTAAGAAGGAAGTTTTTATAGTAGATTTTTATATTTAAACAAAGAGAATGTTAGAAATTATGCTAGCCGGTATCATCCAAGAATCTATAAGTCATACTTCACAACCAAATTACTATATTTTTATTGCTAACACTGTTTTTTCAGATGGGTAGCCTACCAATATTTATTGAGCATTACCGAACATCGTCAGTTCTTCCTTCTTTCACCCAAATGCAAATATTTCCAATTAACTGTCCTGTGTTAAGTGCCAGGAATACAGAGGTAACAAGACAGATAAACTGTGGCCCTTACAGAACGTTCAGTGACCTGGCACAGGCTGTGATGGAGACAGGCTTGCACAGTGAAATTTTGGGAGCAGGAGTGTGGGAAGAAGTGAATTCAGAGAGGTGGGACCTTAAGGTGGTAAAGCTGAGGCTGAAGAGGTCAGTAGCCCAGTGAAGAGCTTGGTCTTTGTCCCAAGGATGAGGAGAAGCTTCTGGGGCCTTAAGGGAACAACTAGTGATCACTGACGGTGGGTGGAGATAGCAGAGGCAAGAGAAGGGGTTTTTGTTTCTTTGTTTCTTTTAAGAGGAGCAAAACAACAGTAAGTCTGTATACTCATGGGAATGGTACAATAGAAACAAGAAAAACTTCACCTGTAAGAAAAGCAGAGTTGGCAGAGTGGTGCTCAGGAGTGTGCTAGGGCGGGGGCCTGGGGAGGAGCACAGACTTCTCCTCTACTGTGGCTGGGAGGACTCTGGGAGCCTTTTCAGAGCTACTGTTTTCTCACTGAAAGGATAAGTGGTACAATTTTGAGGAAAGACAAGGCATGAACTCACCTTCAGGGATAAGGGGAGTGAAAGGACTAGGGAAACAGAGTGAGATTGCAGGACTTATTCCACACAATGATTTCACAGAGCAATAAAAATTTTAGAAACACTTTCAACAAAATCAGAAAAAAATGCTGTATTACGTAAAGCCAAACAGGCAAAATTAGAAACATTTTGAAGATGATCAAATTTGTGACCTTATTCAATACTTCTGCATGGTTTTCCATATTAAAATTCAACATATATATATTCAACATAACATATCAGTGGGAATGAATATTTAATACTCGAGGACATGTTAAGTTTTTCTCAACCAGTTAGAGAAAGAATGGGTGAGTGGCAGCTGTAAATACAGCATAACTAGAAGTGGGCGGACAAAAATTAAATTCTGATAGATTGGACTTCATGTCATAGAAGTCTTTAGCTTTTTTAATTAACTGAGAATATTGGTAACAAAAATGGATTGTTTGCAAAAGCTGGGACCTATTTAGCAGCTAATTTTCTAACCCATGGGAAAAACTGTCGTTTAAAGTAAGTTTAATATTACAACCTTTGCAATAGAAGTAGCAAGTAATTGCTTTTTTATACCCCATCTATGGCATCTTAGAGATAAAAAGACATCTTTTTTGGTAGGACTGAAATGCTACTATTAATTCTGTTTGTGGTAATTTTCTTATAATTAAGTAATCTAAGGAAACGTTACATGTCTCCTTAGCCTCTCTGGAAATGCAAGGTGCATCCTGTTTTCAAAGGTGAATCATTTGCATTACTCCACTAGAAATATATAATAATAAAATAGGCAAAGTGAATAAATATTCATTTTATGTTTACATATAATAATTGAAGTTACTGTGGTGTCAGAAAACAAAAATAAAGAATAAATTTTGGCCTTTATCCTCTTACAGGAAATTTCTATTGGCATTAGTGAGTACATCTAGGATAAAGCCTTTTTAAAAAATGAGTCATTGCATAGTACATAATTCTACTATTTATTAAACAATATATTGGAAGAGCTTTTAACTGAAGGGACTCTGTATTGCAATCTAATGATTTAATAATAAAATTTATACAACTGGACCATAACTTTTAATCTAAAATCTTTAATATCAAATGAAGGATGTTGTCTGTACCATAGACTATAATCTTTGATTATAGACAATTTAGCATTTTGTAATGCAGTGCTCTGTGTTTTGGCAGTGTTTTCTTTTTCCTCTCTAACTTGTCTTATGTGATATGCTTTGTCTCCTTCAAAAGATTACATGGTCCATTAGGGCAAGTATCAATCTTAGAGTCTTTTTTGATGCCTACAATACCCATCCCAATGTTATACTTTCAGTAAATACTTGTTGAGTTCAGGTATTACTACAATGAGGTTTAAACCTAACTTCATTGACTCATTTTTGTTGGTAATAACACTTGGTATTAGAAAATTTGAAGACAAAATAATTTTATTTAAAAATAATTTCAACATATAGGAGCATAATACATGTAAGGAATGTAAATATTTTTGACAAGTTGCCTAAAAGTATAAAATGTGAGGTATAGTTCCATAACAAGGGAGAGAGTGATCCTTTAATAAACCAGTTTGAAATTTTTGAAAAGAAAAAAATATTTATCCAGTCACTTTTTAAGCTGAGAGTATGCTGTTTTAATAGGACAATAGTGTTATAATAGCAAAATCTCGAACTGGTTTAGATCTATCCAAGCCTATGTACTTTCTGCCCAGTACTTTATGGCCTCTATAGATCCAAGGTTCTGCCTCATTCATTTTATTTTATTTCAAACCCCAGATTTTGTAATGTTTTCCTAATTCACTGAATTACCCATATGCAATTTGGAAAATTACTTCCTTCTGCCCACTTCCCGCTTGATTCAGATATTTATCAGCTGTATATTGAGTTCCCTCAATTCACTGTCTGAAATGACTAACTAGACATAAAGCTTTATTCTCCTACTCTGTCCCCAGGGCTTTATGAATCAATTCACAAACTCCAGTATCAATTTTTACCTACAACACAGACCAAACTGCAGATGAAGGATAAGAATGAGGGACCCTCACAAGTAAGGATTCACGTCCTTGAAGCATAGGATTTGAAATTTTATAATTACACTTGCCACCAAGATGACTTTATAAACTTTGAAAAACTTCTTTCTTTTCATTCATTTAATCATTAATTGAACATGTTTAGAATACCTACTAAGTTTCAGGTCCTTTACTAATGCTTGACATATGTAATATATTGTGGGAATGTCAATCTAAAATTTCAAGGGAAATAACCAGTTCATGGTTTTATATCTTAAGTTTCATCACACAGTGGATATTTTGGTTATTTCTAAAACCCTACAAGTTAGTTTGCTGGTTTACACTGTAATTTAGAATTGGCATTTTAGGTATTTTTAAAAATGTAATTTCTCGAGTGTCATGCTCTGGCAGTTTTAGTGTGGAATTAGCCCGAGGTAGTTTTATAGCAATAAAGGATGTCATATTGAAGAAACCTGCTAGTACTTTACCTTTTATTCTTTTATTTCCTACTCCAAAACAATTGAAAACTAGAAACTGTACCCCAGGCAACTAGCTCCCAAGTACGATCAGAAACTATTGGAACATAATGTTCTTTAGTTCTTAAATAAAATGGTATTCATTCCATTCTCTCACTAGAGAAACTATTGAGTTGGTTTTAGAATGAATCAGTATGTACCTGAGGCTTTGGATTGCTTTTTAATGCCAAGGAGATATCTAGTGATTCTAAAACCTATCACAAGTTTATTGCCACACTATGAGTATAATTTCACATTACAAGGCAAACAGAAAAGGAAGAACGAAAAGCCAACATTCTTGCCTAGGAAGGCAATTGTGAACTTGCTCAGAGGACAAACGTGGCTTATAAATCTAGGTCTCCTTATAGTAATGATTTAATATTATTGTAGGAACATGAGCAGAGAACTACTAGTGTCAGAAATAAGGGATTATATATTATTTATACGACTTTTTTTTTATTATTGGTGTTTTTCTTCCATGGCGAGTAAAGTGCTTTTTAAATATCCTCCTGGCAATGCTGAAGTTTCCTTTGTTTGTTATGTCAGTTCCTTCCTTCATATAGAGAAAGTGAATTAATACTGTATCATTTGTCAAAGGTCACATTTCTCTGATTTCTACTAAGTGTAAGGGGATGATGCTGAGGCAAAATACAGAACTCTATCTTCCCACCTCATTTCCATGTACAGAGTTAACACTTTAACCCCAGCCATGATATTTGCAAACCCAGTAATGTGATTTGCTATGTCATGAGGGATCTCTTGTAGTTAGGGACAACTATGTAGAAAATTACAGTCAGAAATAATTTAGATAAGTAATCTATTGCTGTCTTATGTAACTAAACCAAGGAAAGAGCCTGGTACAGTTGGACTCAAAGATAACTAGAACCAGAGCTGGAAACATCATAATAATGCCTTTTTATTGAACATCTCTAATTCTGTCTTCATCTGCCGGTCAAATTCCTTTATCTGGATAGACAGCAGTGCAACCAGCACATTAAATTAGAAGGGTTTCCCAGTAAAATATATGGCATCCACATTCACACCAAAATAACTAATTCAGAAAAATTTACCAGCCAGAAAACTGGTCACTTGTAGCCCTTCTTTCACTGCATTGGTTTTTATTCCAAGAAAGGAAAACAAACCTAAGAGAAGAACATTGATTAGCCAGGTTTGGGTCCCCTGCTCATGAATTTACTGCTAAAATTAACAGGCCAAGACCAACAATAAGGATTTGAGAGTTGTAGTATAGAGAATATGGCAGAAGTAGTTCCCTGAAGTTATAATAATTCATATTACTAAAGAAGAGGAGGTATTTCTGGAGGAATAAAACATAGATGATCACTCAAATTATGAAGTGAAACTTCTGACCAGTAAAGCCTCTTTTATTGCGTCTAAAATATCAGAGAAATTAAGTTTTGGACGAGAGAGGATTAAGTGTGGAAAATTAAATAGACTTGCAAAGGGTTAGTCAGAGTAGATTAATCCATAGAGGGCTCTTATAGCACCTGTCATAGTAGTATTCCATAAACATAAACCTCAGTAAACATAATTTGATGAGGATAACAAAAACTTATCTAGGTGATTAGCAATGCAATCATCAAAATAAATTAGATGGACTTCTAGAAAAACACATCATGCATATTCATATGGAAATAATTAATTCAAAGGATTGACATTTCAAAAAGGGAGAACTAATTAGAATAATAACTTAAAATATAATCTCATTAACGTTGATTAGTTTTATAATAGTTTAAAGAATAAGCCTAAAAAAATGAAATGAGGAATAGTAAGTAAAAGATACAGGAAAAAATCAGGTAACAAAATGCAAAAAATGATAATATATGAAATTATCTCATTTCAAAACAATTGTCAGGGTTTTTTTTCTGAAAGTACGTCGAAAAGTGAAAAACACAGAAAGATGATAAGGAGTATAAAAATCTGGTGTTTCAGTAATTTATATTAAACTGTTAAATAATAACCTCAATAATTATGGACAAAAATATAAATTTTTGCTTTTCTTAAAAGATGAAATTACCATGATGATGCCAAGGAGATAACAATGCAAGTTATGTATAATGTAAAGTAAATTATTAGTAATATCCCTCATTTACAACCATTTGTGCAACAACAATAAGAGAGGAAGAATTTTTAAAATCTATATTACATCTTTTATTTTATATCAGATATGATACATTTACATTTTTAATTCACTTTTCTCTTCAAACTAAATGGAAAATAATACTAAAAACCCAAGTTCACCTTTTGAATCTTTTTCAATAATGGTCCTTGACACTAAAATTTTTTATGGGAACACATAATGCAGGACTCAGATTCAATGTTGATGCACTTTAAAAATTGAACAACAAATTAGTTATTAGTTATTGGAAGCAAACTGTCTGTAATTGAGAGGTTTTTTTTAAAGAAAAATTAGCATCATATTTAAAGCACCCATATCCTCAGAGAATTTAGTAGTTTATTCTCCATGGTACAATCCATAATTAAAAGGTTTGATTCGAGAAGTATTTTTCATGTTTATCCAAAATCAAATGACCAAATCAGATTCCAAATTTCAATAGAAAATAAAACTTTTCATATATTTAGGGCTTACATAGATATATTTATGATGATGTGATATGTTAAAATTTTATTCTTCTACTCTACAAATAGTGTTTTAACATCAAAAACTTTTATTATCAAAGTTTTTCATCTTAAGGAGCCATGCAACTATATAAAATTAGTTGGGATATCCCAATTGCCTTCTCTCTGGTCCTCCTGATTTTATCTTGTACTTTTATTGTCTGTTTTCAGCACAGAAGCCAAAACCTGATTTATACAATTCATATAATCCTTTTTGGTGCAAAGTCCTTTTCATTCAGAGTGAAAAGTCTTTACAGTGTCCTCTGAGATGTTGCCTGACCTGGTTCGCCTCTGGACACTACCCCTCCTGCCCTTCTGTTTCTCCACCCTACCACACCAGCTCCTTCCTGCTCAGCATTCCTGCCGGCTGCTTCACTCAGATGTCACCTTCGCGTGAGGCTGACCCTCACTAGCGTATCTAAAATTGAATCCCACCTGCCCCAAATCCCTTCCCAACCCCAGCTGCTCAGTGTTCCCCATGACACTTATGTTTCAATCTACAGCATGTTACTGATTGTGTTTTATTGTCTATATACCCACGCTAGAACAGACTCCAGTGAGCAGTTTCTGTTTAATTCCCTAATCGGTCCCCACTATCTGCGGTACATAGTACGTATCTCAGACAACTCTCATGTCCTAGATCAAGTCTTCATTGTAGATTCTCTGTGGATCTAGTCTCTGGGGTTTGATCCTTGTTCTATCCAAAGCTGTCACTAAGGTGACCAAGTTTACATGGCACACTCTGCAGGGCACAACCCAGAATGCAGACAAGATCACAACCTCACCACGAAGAAACAGAAGGAGGTGAATAAGTTCTCCCTTATTTAAACTTCAGAAGAAGTGATCATTTATATGACCTCTCAGAAGGCAGTTGTATGAAATTAAGCAATAGCATGTCCTTGACACTGAGTGGTGGCTGGGTGATTTATGCCCCCCTGTGTAGGTTTTCTCTCCCTCCCTGCCTCAGTGCTCTCTTCCCTCACTTCTCTCTATGGGATTTCACCCCCTGAGAAAATGGCAGCATGATAGCTTTTATCTCAGGTCAGGCTCTACTTTCTGAAGAACCTAGGTTAGGACAGTAGTTACTAAACAAATATTTATTTATTGAATAAATTAACATTAATTTATAATATCCAAAAGAGGCATAGAAATATTGAGTGAGTTAAACTTATGCTAGGACATCCAAGGAATAGTTATAACATCAAGCCTAAAGAATGAGAAAATATTTATTCATGAGTTAACTTATAACAAGATAACTGATGTAAATGTGCTATATTTTCTCAATTTGTTTCCTGGATGTAAAGACAAGAAGCCATAAATATTTAGTGTAAGACATCTGGAAACCCTCAGTACTGTATAAGTAATATTTTTATTTTAAGCTTCTAGTGACCTTGCATAGACAACCATCTTTAGTCCACTAGTTTCAGAAAATACTCTTAAACTCAACGTGAGTTTGTATTGACTCATGATTATGTAACTTATCTATTCACTAGACATTTTACCATTTTCCTACATAGTTTTATTGTTTTCAAAAATACATATGGTCAAAACAGGCTTTGCAATATTAGAATAAATTATTGCATGCATTCTAATGAGATATTAATATTAATTTAAGACAATTAATTTAAGACATATATCTTTTACTAGTGTAATAACTGAGATTTGTTAAGCATCTCTCCTATCAGACATGTAAATCTCATTGTCTTCAATATTTTGTATTTGTATTTCTACACTAACCTAAATTGTTGCACAGAATGAATGCCCTCATCATGAAGATGGTTGTAATATTTAAGTCTAGGGTAAGCCTTTACATATGAATAAAATTATTTTCCTACCAATGTAATTGAAAAAATTTAATTTTAGAGCTTTAGATGAAAAATACTTATTAAGATCTTTAGTGATAACCAAATATAATATTATTTCATTTTGCAAATGTAGAATTACCATAATAAGATTCCCCACAGTCATACAACTTTGATATTTAAGAAAAATATGTATTCAACAATGAATCACATTTATTCCTCTAAATTACATTTTACTTCTAGCATAAGCTTAGGAATTTATCAAAAATGGAGAGAAGAAAAATGCATCTGCATTTTAAGAAATTAAAAATTAACATCAGAGAGAAAACTTTTTTTCATTTCAATTGGAAAAATTAGACTTCTGCCTATGTGGGCCAGGGATTTTATCTAAAGACATGCAAACTTATTAAAACGTGTAAATAAAGTGGATAAGTTTGACTGTTTTAGATACCTCATGTAGGTGGAATCATACAATTCTGTCCTTCTGTGACTGAGTCATGTCACTTAGCATAATATCCTCCAGGTTCATCTATGTTGTTTCATATGGCAGGATTTCCTTCTTTTTTAAGGCTGAATAATATTCTAGTGTGTGTGTGTGTGTATATATATATATATATATATATAGAGAGAGAGAGAGAGAGAGAGAGAGAATATATACCACATTTTCTTTATCCACCCATCCATCGATGAACATTTGTGTTGTCTCCATATCTTGGCTACTATGAATAATATTGCAATGAAGTGGTTTGCTGAATCACAGAGTAGTTCTATTTTTAGTTTTTTGAAGAATGTTCATTCTGTTTTTTCATACTGGCTGCATTAATTTACACTCCCACCAACGGTGTTGATTTCACTTTTATGAGGAACCTAAAGCAGTCAAACTCACATAAGCAAAGAGTTGAATGATGGTTGCCCGGAGGTGCAGGAGGAGGGGGAAATGAGGAGTTGCTGGTCAACGGGTATAAAGTTTCAGTTACATAAGTAAGCTCTAGAGTTCTGCTCTACAACATTGTACTGATCTTTCCCAATACTGCATTGTGTGCTTAAAAATTCAAGAGGGCAGATCTAAAGTTGTGTTCTTAAACAATAATAAAAATAAAAACAGACGGAGAAGAAAACATATTATAAAAATTTGGTTATATGCATTTTTCTGGGGAGACAGCCACACCAAAAAGAGTTCAAGAAATACTACTGAAAAAAATTATGGGCATTTGTTATGGACACCTGATCACCCTGCTGTACCTCTTCTTAAGACTTATTCTGATTTTCATTCAGCTCTGATCCAGGGCAGTCCCTGATTCACTGAGGCAGTCAGCATGTTTCATTCCCCTGCCAGGAGAAATTGCTAAGGGTGACGCTGTGACCACACTCACCCCAATCAGCGTGGGCCTCAGATCCCTTGATGAGAACACTTACAAGGTGACAGCCCCGCTCTCGGCATCTGGAGGATGAATTGTACAGACCACAAGTGGTAGCAGCCTTCTTGTTTGAGCTAGGGAAGTCAGCCTAGTAAAAAGTCAACTCACAGAGAAGAAGAGTGCTGAAAAATAGCCAGGGAATAAACCTAAGACCCTGATGAAATCCATCTGAAACTTTTTCTATCTATGGAGATTTTTAGTTACCTAAGACAATAAAGCCTTGTTATCACTGAGGCCAATTTGAGTCGGGAATTATGTTATTTGCCGTGAGGAATCCTAACTGATATAACAATGATCATTAATCAAAATTATATTTTCAAAGGATTTCTTTCCTTTCAAAACCTTGCTATACTTAGCTATTTCTCAATGGTACTTTAAAAAAGTGCATTCTAGCTTTCAATCAGTAAAAGGTTTGATTGTTTAGCAATAAAGCACAGATATACCTATAAATGGAAATGTATCTATACGCTCATGCAAGAAATTTTTGGCGGGGGTGAGTCCACCCCACATACCTGCAGGATCTTAGTTCCCCGACCAGGGATGGAACCCACGCCCCCTGCAGTAGAAGTGCAGGGTCTTAACCACTGGACCTCCAGGGAAGTCCCCAAGAAATATTTTTAGAGCACAAGAGGTAGCTTAAAGAACTTGAACACTAAGCCGTAAATGACATTATTAGGTACAACATTGTATGTTGACTACCCCAGGCATTGTTTAAACCATAATGTTTTAAGAGACCACACAGATCCTTACAATAGATAAGATGTTTTCTGTCTTTATATTCAATTTATTTACTTACCATATAAAGATATATAAATTCAGAGACACGGTCAAGGGTGTAAATTGATATTATTGAAATTATTACTTGAGTTTTAACCAATTCAGTAACTAAACTAATAGTGTCACAAAATAATGTTAATGTTAAAATTATTAAATCTACAATTTAAAAAGGACTTTCCCTTATACCACATAGCAGTTAGTAGGTTATCCTACCATTTTAAACCTGTAAAAGAATAACTTTAGCCAGAGACTACATATCAAGCAGAAGAAGTGGTAGTAAGTAAGGTCAGGGCCAGTGGCAGAAGAGGGTCAAATGAGACCTTGGGCTGCAGAAAGTAACAGCACCCTATGCCCAACCCTGCCTCTGCCTGCCTGCCCACCTCTCAGTTTAGAGATCTGAAAAAATAAAGTGGCAAAGTTGAGGTGAAAAGGGACATAATGAGTATGAAAGTAGTATATGAAATGCTTCATAAGAATGAGGTCATCTTTATTGTTTTTATTAGTATTGTCATTAGTTGCTGTGGCTTGGATGGTGTACCCCCAAAAGTCTTTGCAGATGTAAAGAGGAAACCATACTGGATTAGGGTGGGCCCTGAATCCGATGCCTGGTTCCCCTAGAAGGAAAGAGAGGTGTGGAGTCAGTCAGGGGAGATGGCCATGTGAAGATGAGGCTGAAATCGAGTGATGGAGCTGCAGCTCAGGGAACAGAAAGGACTACAAGCAACCACCAGAAGCTGGGAGGAAGCACGGAAGGACTCTTTCCTGGAGCCTTCAGAGGGAGCATGGTCTTGTCGATGCCTTGATTTCAGACTTCTAGCCTCCAGAACTGTGAGAGAATACGTTTGTTGTTTTAAGTCATTCCGTCTGTGGTCATTCATAACAGAAGCCTTGAGAAACAAATGCATTAATCTAAAGAGAAGCACATAACTCAGGAGATGCATCACTTCTTGAGCCCCTGCTTCCTGGCGCTCTAAGCCTCCTGAATCAAGATCTGTTATTTTCTCCTAGCGGCTGTTTATTCTAACTGCAGGAAGAAGTGGTAAATGGTTTTGCTTTTTTAAGAGTGGCACAATTTAGGGGTGCCAGCCTAATGAGGTTCAGTGCAGACAAGATCAACACTTGCTTACTTTAACCTCTCCCAGCTCCTCTACTGAGGTCCACTGATTGCCCTCTGAAATCTCAGCCCTGCCATAACTGAAGGATTCTAGACATAAGGCAGCCGGTATTAAGATCTCCTTAGTCTGCCTTTGCAGGGTGGTTGTTTGTGCATGCTAGGAATTTGTGTGATGGGTGTTAGTTAATCCTCAGCCTCTGCATTTTACCTCAATTCCTTCCTCCTTATATCCAACCAGTGGTCCAAGGCTCACTCCTGGGCTGACATCCTCCATTTGTATCTCAGCATCTGCCCTCCACCATGATCCATAGAAGAAGTTGAGCCAAAGGGACCCCAGACTTCAGTGTGGGCTAGACCATGAAAAGCCCCAGAGGGACATCAGCAGTGGGGAGGAGAATGAGGTCAGGGTGTTTGTTTTTTTGCTTCCCCCATGAGAGGTACTGCCAGCTGGGACCATGAGCAACAGTCCCCACTCCTCTCCAGGCGGCTGTCTCTGCACAGCTCTCTCCATTGGGTTCCAGGAACCCTTCCCTCCTCTCCTGCCTCAGGCTCTTTTCCTGAGACTCCTCCCATTTTCTAGCCCCAGGTTTCTGCTCCAACCCTACAAACCTCTTATATCCTGGGCATGAGCATATCCCTCAGTCCAAGGTTATCATTAGACTATTTATTTGTCTATAAATTTTCCTTTCTTTGACATTTCATAAAATGGACTTGTACAATATGTGGACTTTTGCCTCTGGCTTTTTTACATAGCATAATGCTTTGTAGTATTTAGTTTCAGTACTCTATTCCTTTATATTACCAAATAGCATTCTGTTGTGTGGTTATGACACAATTTTTAAATCCATTTACTGCTTGGTGGACATTTAGGTGGTTGTTTCCAGGTTTTAGCTGTCATGAACAATGCTGCTATAAACATTTATGTACAGGTATTTATGTAGACACGTTTTTATTTCACTTGGGTATATACCTAAGAGTAGAAACACTGGCTTGTAAGGTAAACTTATATTTAACTATTGAAGAATCTGCCGAACTGTTTTCCAAGTGGCTAAACCATTTTGCATTCCTATACACAATGTATAAGCCCCCATTTCTCCACGTTCTCATCTACACTTGTTATTGTCTGCCTTTGAATTATAGAGACTGTAATGAAGTGATACGTTATTAGGGTTTTAGTTTACATTTTTCTAGTGACAAATGATGTTGAGCATCTTTTCATTTACTTAATGATCACTCATAAATCTTCTTTGTTGTAATGTCTATTCAAACATTTTCTTCTTTTTTATTTGTATTATTTGTCTTATTACTGTGTTGTGTTTTTTTGGGTACAAACTATTCACTAGATATGAGATTTATAAATATTTTCTCCCAAACTGTCACCTGTCATTTCATTTACTTAATATAATTTTTTATACCATATATGTGTGTATTTATATGTATGTATATATACACATACAGGCATGTGTGTATATGTATATGTGTGTATTTATATATGCATATATGTGTGTATATATAAATAATATATATTTTATATATATCAAATTTGCCACACCCATACTCTTTGAATCTTGTACATTACCTACCTTTCAGTCAGATTCAAGCCAGATTCTGTATCTTTTCTTCCAAACTGCCCTGAATTTGCATGAAATTGAAAGGTCTAATTCTATAACTTTGGGCCTTAAAGAGGCTCAGAATGTACACCTGTCTCCCCAAAATTAGCCCATGCACTAAATTTAGAAGAAAAAAGTCACATGATGGCACTATTCTAAGTACTGACATTGTCATATTTGTGTTGTGAAAAGTTCATCTTCATATCACTTTACTGTCGTGAGCCTAAATAGCAATAATTCATCATCACCATCACAGTCCTTACTGTCTGGCATTTAAGACTGCTCAAACCACAAGAAGTCCATGATGCTCCACATTGCTGTGTAATTTACTTTTATATCATAAGCACCATTTTATATACCAGAAACAACTAAATAAATATATGGTAATTATTCCTTACACTATGATTTTCTTATTTAGAATCATCACTTGCTACACAATTTACATAACCATTAACTGAAAGAACAGGAAGATTTAGACTATCTAAATGAAATCTTTCTCATTCCTCACAGCAAAGTACTTTGGATCAGCCAGCAGGACATCTTCCACTGCTCATATAATTTTAGAAAATTATGAAATAACCTATTTGTGTGCACATGGTGGGGAATCTAAATGAAGCTCTCCGTTATTTTATAAACTGTGCTTCTACAACTTTAGCAAAATTTTTATGACTTTGTGAGTCACAAAGAAATAACACATTATTGTATCCAGGAAATATGTCACTAAATTAAAGTAGAACATTGTGCTACTATAAGATTTTAAGAAACATTATTTTTAACAGGCTACCTTTACAGAGAAACAAGTAAATTAGAGTCAGTTACTATAAGCACCATGCTCTCTTCCCCAATTAATTTTTGTAACTCACCCCAAACTTGGATGAAAAGGCAGGAACACTTCCTTTGCTCTGGTGTTATTAATGATTTTCCAGAAGGCTTCGCCGGCTCGGAAGACCCATCCTGTAATTAGATAGCACACATTATGATAAAACTGATAGATGGGCATATCCAAGGCAAGAGATAGATAAATAAATAACTTAATGTGTAGATTATAGTTACTTTGTTTCTTGTGGGTATGAGAAAATATCAGCACATTGGAAGGAATACTCATGTTTAATTTTAGCTTAAATTTGCTTTCTGCAAACATTTAGGGTTAAAAAAAAGGATGAATTAACTTTTCAAAAAGTGAAACATGACCAAAAAAAAGCCAATCTGAATAAAGTGACTAAAATAAGAGCTGATCAGTTTTGTAACATGAGAAGATCAAAAAATGAAAATAATGGTGCAATAGTCTCCCTAATTTTTTTTGTTTGTTTTCTCTGCTAGAAACTTTGTATAGGCTGATAGGCTTTTTTGTCTGTGTTAGAACACCCCCCTGCCCCAATCTAAACCCTTTTCATGCCAAGTCCTATCAGTGCTCCAGGTCTCACATCACAGAAGCACGGGGCGGTGGTCTCTTTGACTGGTGGCTCCTTGGGGACAGGAACCACCTGCTCTCTTCCCTCTGCATCCGTGTCTACGAGCAGGTGCAGTGCTTAGCACAGAACAGCCCTCAATCAACACTTTACGAGTTGAACAAATACATGAGTTCACATTACTTGTGAGCAGTAAATTGTGAAGGCTGAACATACCAAAGTTTGAAGCAACAATGAAAATTACAGGCAACTAATTTACCCTTCATAAGTTAATAGTATAATTAATCATTATTGTGATACATGCTAATCAATTATAAATGGTAATGTGTTCACAAAATTAGCATGCTGCCCTCCCTCTGGCATAGTCTTGCCACAGCTTCTGTGAATTAAGGAAGAGAAAGAAAGGGGAAAGGAGTATGAAGAGTGAAATACACTTGAGGCCTCTGGATTCCCTGCCTCTGAATTGTGTTGAGAGGAATCTGAGTTCTGACCCACAGCCTATGAGCAGAAGCCTTAGTTTCCCAAAGTGATTTCATCAGAGGGACCGCGTCAACAACTGCTCTGGACTTCCCTGTCTAAGGGACAAGGGGGGACCACCCCAGAGCCCTAAGGTTCCCCAGGGACTCTGGCGAAGGAGCAGAGAAGGATGAAGATTACTGGTCTCTCTTAATTACAAAATCGCTTATTCCTCTGTGGCCAAGCTGAAGATACATGGAAGCATGGTGAAGAGGAAAGCCATGGTTCTCATGTTCACAGAGCCTTCATAGAGAGGATGGTAGAAATGAATTAAATAATAACAGAAATAGATGGACAACTGCCATTGCGAGATATTTTGCAAATGAGAGTTTCTCAGGCCCTGAGTATATTTCATGGGAATGCCATGAATCTTCAGAGGAATCTCAAAGTCATGTTTTCTCCTGACTAGTTCCCCATGAATCCCTTTATTTGGGTGAAGGGGACAAGGGCGGACAGAGCACTGCTTCCTTTCCCTTCTTTGTGGGACTGGAATCTACATGTTGGTAGAGCAGGCAGGGCTAGAATTTAAGTTCTCGGCATAAAACTGCCCTATCAACACTTTTTGGAAATTACTATGAACCAAAATATATTTGTCTTAACAAACAAACAAGCTAAAAACAACAAAAGTAAAAGAGAGAAAGGTAATGGTCACACAAATATAGATTAAAACTTGTCTTTCTGAGATTGGGTCTAGAAATTCCAGTAAGCAGAGATATCCTTGAATAATGTCAGTGTCATAAAACTACCAGCACTCCCCCTACATGTAAAGATCATGAGTCCTTTCTTGGGTTATAAAGAACAGACCCCCACGTAGGTCTTTATATAATTCCACTTTTAAATCATTTCGTAATAAAAAGTTCTTGTAATAATTGTCCATTTGTATTTAATAATATATGAAAAATGTTCTCTCACATTATTCCCAGTTGTTTGCTGGTATTAAAAAATCACAGATACATTTTACCCTCTTTCAAAAATAACTTAAAATATGCTTTATTTAGTCCTTTAAAGAAATTGTTTCCCAAGAGAAATAACCATGTGTTAAAATCACCTTGCCTTAAATGCAATTACTAAGATATAATTGGATATACCCCTTCTTTCTGTTGTGTGAGAGACCTTAGCTGGTTTATTACCCCCATTACAGCAGCAGCCTGTTGATGGCAAGCAAATATTTGCTCCACTTTGGGTTTGGCATACCCAAGAAACTGCTGATACCTGGCTTATTCTCAGTTATCAACAGGTTCTTGATTAGATGTGGCCAATCAAATCCTTAGACAGCAGTTATTTATGTATATACATAGGTGATCTTTCATGTTACCCGGCAATACACAAGCTTCCCCTCTTATAACACATGTTTCTTTATATCATCTGAGAACTTTAAAAAAAATACTAGTCCTGCATTTTCCACAGTGCTTCTGAAGAGGGGTAGGTAGGGGGAGTATTGATCTAAAATTGGTATTTCAAGTTACACATTTTACGCTAGTTCATTTAAGCAACCTTTATTTGTTGTCTACTTTTATACGGATTTTTTAAATTAAATGAATGAAATCATTTATAATAATATTCCCCAAGACCTGTATAGCTTTGTTTATTTCCCAGGACACCTAGTGGCTGTAAATTAGCATGTGCCCATGTTGGCAATGGAACAGTAGTCCTGGCATCATTCACAAGAGCTGGCGCTCTTCCCAAAGAACTCTATTGCCAAAAGCTAGAAGGGGACTCCAAGAGGGAACACGTTCCTAAGAATCCTTTCATCAACCAGTAGACAGGTGGGCTCTCTGGCAGGTACACATACCACCTTGTCAATAGTGTGTTACATCAAATAGCTGCACATATTCTGTCCTTCACCCTGAAACAGCCCATGACCAGAAAGGCAAAAATACATTAAAGCAGAAAATGCCTGCATTGGAAAGATAAAAGCTAAGTTTATGTTTAAACTAGTTCAATGAATCCGGCAGAGGGCCCAAAATTCAGGCAGACAGTGTAATAGTTTCAAAAAAAAAAAAAAAGGTCGGTTTTAACTCTATCTTGGATAAGCAATCATTCTGCTATAGAAGAAGCTGGATTCAGACACAGAGAGTAAAGAGAAAATGCATTTATCCTCCATGTCACAGGAATGCTTTAACTTGTTAAATATTAAAATCTATTCAGTGTTCAATAATAAGTCAATATATTTCTGTAGAAAAATTATACACTCAGTTCACTGGGAAGAATACGCTAACTTGGGCATTTCATGTAATTGAAGCCAATGGTCCAATTTTTTCAGGAAAGTAATAGCACATGTACTATAGTCCTCTAATACATGTGCTTATGAATTTTTTTAGGTGCTATTCAATTTGAAATGATTGCTCTCACACTGGAAGTCACTAGAAAATAATAGTCTAAATCTATTTTTTAATTGCTTTCTTCACTAGATGTTGCAGTTGTTGAATGGACAAGGATTAGTAAAATTCCTCAAATCATTTTTCATTTGGGCACAAAAATAGAGAATAAGAGGTGTTAGACCCCTGGGTCAGGAACCTGGTTCCACTCGGGACCTGAGCCAGTGACCTGCCTCGGTGTGTACTTCAGTTTTATCATTCTGATAATCGAATAATAATAGTACCCACTTCGTTTTATATTTTTAGTCAGGAATAACTTATTTAATACAAAAAAAAGTTATTAGTGTGAACAAAAGAAACCCCTGACAGCAGTCTGGCATAAACGCTCCCATCTCTGAGGGGATTTTATTTCCTGTGATAGCAACTTCTCCTGGGTATGTGGACATCCTGTGATGCAGGCTAAACAGATGTAGGGGAAAAAGGAATTGCTCAAATGGAAATTGAATAAGTGATTGATATTAAGAATATACACTACTGTGTTTTCCATCATAGCTGTAGTTTTAAATCCATCTACACCAAAGGTCAATTATTCTCATAGTTAAGTCCACAACACCCAGCACTGTGTTTGCACATAGTAGGTGTTCACTAAATAAATAGAATAAATAAAATGAATAAATAGAATATATAGAATGAAAAACAATGAATTCACAAACTTACCGTGTGCTCACACTATTGTGACACCTCCATGAGGCGGAAAAAAAGGTTTTTTTAGTTCTATGAATTTTTAATATATATTAAAGCACAGTTAATTGATATTATACAGCTGAATTTCTTGGCTGGGAGTTAACAAGCATGAAAAAAGTAGTTTAATGAAGAAAAAAATCTAAATTAACATATTCTATCTGCAATAGCTCCCTCTAAGTATCATGAAGGCAGAATACATCATTCATTCACAACCCATTGCCCTATTCCAACAATTCTCACAATTCTTCAAGCTCTGTCATGCAGAACGCCCCAGAAGCCAGACTCCTTTGTCCATGGCTAACAAGGGGGTATGGAGTTCCTCAAAATAACTCTAATTACTGCTGTTTGTGAGATGACCTGAATATTTGAGTGAGTAAATTAAACAAGGGTGAAGGGGTGAATCTTAGATAAAGACTGAGGACTGCAATAGTTGTTTGAGTGTAAGACATGCAGGGTGGGACCGAGTGAGTGACAGAAAATTACTCAGGAAAAGATATGTTCTTGCACAGCTGCTTTAATTCAGAGAGAGGGAGGGAAGGAGAGAGAGAAAAGGAGAGAGAGAGAGGGAGCAGTTCCTCAGTTCTGTGCAGGCACAGCTGAGAACGCCCTAAGTCACTGCTCAGGCATTTACTCAGCTACCTGAATAACTAGGTTTTTGAACAACTTGTTTTTCTTCTTAAGGTTTCTTCTCAGCAACATATATCAGTTTGCTTAATCAAAACTATCTCATCTACATGGGAAAATGAGAAATTTAAGTACCATCATTAATCTATTCAATTATTCAGAAAAATTTATTAAGCACCTGTGCCTACCCTCTAACCAGTTTGGGAATAAACTAGTGAACAACACAGACAAAAATACTTGCCTCATAAAGCAGACATTAACAGTAGGAAGGCAATTTTGTAAATAAGATAAATATGATGTGAAAGGATAATTGATGCCATGCAGAAATATAAAGCAGAGAAACCAGGACAGGGCCTCTCAAGCCGGAGGGAGGGAGGTGACAGCAGTTTTAATATGGCAGTCAGAGTGGACCACGCTCGGAAGGTAGAGGTGAGTGAGAGAGAGATTAAGTCCTGCAATATCTGGGCAAAGCTGTTCTGATAGGTGGATAAATTAAATAACAGAGATCTATACTGAGATACCAGTTCTCACCATCAACGTTAAATATGGATTAAAACGTGTTATATGGGAGGAATAAGCATGAAGCCTTAATTACTCCTTTTTTACTTTTAATAATAACAACTACAAGTATTTATCATAACCAACCATATTATAGGGTGCCAACTAGATTTTTTTTTTTTTCTTTTTTTTTTTTTGACGAGGGAAGCCCTAGTTAGATTCTTTATGTGTAATTTTTAATCCCTTAAATAATTTGTGAAGTAGGAGTTATCATTTCCTTTTAATAAGTAAGAAAAGTAAGAGTCCAAAAGACTAGGTGAAGGTCACAAAAGCTTGTAAGAATTCAGCAAAAGTAATTTTTTTAATTGGCTAGTAAATCATGTGAGACTAGAGAAATGGGGAGAGTACGACTTAACGAATGTATACAATATCTTCTCAAATATGTATGTATGTATATATGTATATATATATAATGACATAATCCGCAGTTGTGGGAGAAGTCCCACATTTATTTCCACTGTCTCTTTGTTTTATCCTGATGGGACTAAGAAGTAGCAAGTGAAGCACTCGCCTCACACAAAATTGAATGGGGCACCAAAAAACTCAGTAACAAATACAAACATATTTTTAAAATCAAAAGTAATACATCAATCCATGACAAAATATCAAAATTTTAAATAAGAACAGGATGAGACCCTAACACTTACATACCTCACTTGCCTCTCCCTAGTCATGGACTTGGCTGAGGTTTTAATTCTTCCTTTCTCCACACAGCAAGGAGATGAACGATAAGGTTTGCAGGATACCCTTCCTAGGGGTATGTTAGTACATGACAAAAGTAATCTCTACCTGCATATTGTCAGACCAGCACTTTGCAGTTCAGCCTTTCTATTGACCCATTAAATTATCTCATGAACATGACCTCCCTTTTCTAAAAGCAGAGCTGGGTTCCTGATCCTGTGCTGAAAACCAGGGACCTATTTTACAAATGCACCAAGAACTACACAGTAATGCTCACTCTTCAATCAGTCACACCAGGCACATTTCAAAAAGAGACCTGTGCTGTTTGGGATGTTTAAATCCTTTAAGATACTCATGAAATAAAATTATGTTTTGACCAATGTTTCTAGTTACAAGCTATTGCTTCAAATTGCATGTTAGCTACAGCATGGCATTAAATGTGGTGTATTTATTCATTCTCCTCTCCAGGGCTGGCCCTAGGCTAAATCGTAAAACAGGTTCAGTTTATCCTGACAGACGGACTCTCTCTCCATAACATATGCAGATGTCCCGTCTCTTCACCAGCTACCCAAACACCATGCTGACCTGCCCTTGGGCCCTGCAGGACCTATAGGAAGCTCATTAAACTTCTCCGTTCCCCCCATGGAAAAATGCCCACCAGCTCTGCAGACCTCCAATTAGGTAGCTGTGATTGGAAAACAATAACTTACAATAAGCTGCCTTGTCATGTGATGTTCAATAATATTTTAATGTGTTTTCATGGCCAGAATATTAGCATTTTAACAGAGGCTGGGGAAAAAAAATCATCATGGCATACCTCTATGGGGGCACAAAATTGTCTATATGGTATACTGTCAGCTGTAAATGAATCCTATGACTTAAGAAAATATATGAATTTTTAAAATTGTGCTTAAAAAATTACACTTAAGAGATAGAATAAGTTGTCTTTTTTTTTTTTTTTTTGCATTTTCCATTCTCTGAGTACATATTAGCTTTTTGTGAAATATTTTATTTATATTCAAAGGATAGAGAATAGTAAACATCAAGTAGCAAACACTTAGCTTTAACAAATCTCCATATTTTTCCATATTTATTTTTAAACATATGTTAAATATAACATTAAAGACAAAATTTAAACCTCCAGTAAGACCAATTTTGAATCTCCTTTCCTGGAGGTAGTGTTTACTATTACTTTATAAATTGTTAAACTATTTAAATATAGACCCCCCCAAAAAAGGAAGTATCATTTTGGAAATTTTCAAACATTGTATAAATCCCATTCTCCTGTATATATCTGTTGACAATCTGCTTTTTTAGGTCAACTATTTTTTGTGTGCTTTTTTTTAATTGAAGTGTAGTTGATTTACAATGTTGTGTTAGTTTCAGGTGTACAGCAAAGTGATTCTGTTTTATATATATATACTTTTTCAGACTCTTTTCCATTATAGTTTATTACAAAATATTGAATATAGTTCCCTGTGCTATAGAATAGGTCTTTTGTTGTTTATTTTATATATAGTGGTGTGAAGGTCAGCTACTTTGTAATTGATCCATTTTGATACACATAGTTCTTATTCATTTATTTATTTTCTATTGTTGTTGGTTTTTTTCCATACAACAAATGCTCCAAAAATTTTTAATTTTGTAAATGTCTCCTTGTGCATGTGTGGCTTCTCTAGAGCTAGTAACTAGAAGTAAAATTGCTGGGTCAGAGTATACTAACATCCAGGACTACACTAGACAACTCCAGTTTGCTCTCACAGTGGTCTGTATTCTACCCTGTGTAGGGTGAGAGCTGTCGTGTCTCCACATCATCACCAGCGGTTGGCATTGTCAGACTTATTAATTTTTGCCAACTCTAGGATGTGAAAAGGTACTTCATAGTTTTTCTTTTGTTGTTGTTGTTTTTGCGGTACGCGGGCCTCTCACTATTGTGGTCTTTCCCGTTGAGGAGCACAGGCTCTGGACGCGCAGACTCAGCGGCCATGGCTCACGGGCCTAGCCGCTCGGTTGCATGTGGGATCTTCCCGGACCGGGGCACGAACCCGTGTACCCTGCATCGGCAGGCGGACTCTCAACCACTGCGTCACCAGGGAAGCCCCATAATTGTTTTTGTTGGCATTTCCCTGATAACGTGTGAAGTTAAAAATCTATTCAAATATTAATTATCCATTTGGATTTCCTCTTCTGTGAATCACCTGTCCCCATCACATTCTATATTTTGTAATGACAAAAATACTTTATTTCCATGGAAATATCTAACATTGACTCCTCAAGTAATCGGAACTTAATAACGAAGATCTTCCTACTGGGCTGGGTCCTCCCAGTATCCCTCAAACACATCTAGTGCTGCTTTAGAAAAAGACTGTATCAAGGACTAATTCTGATCCCCTGTCATCATTCATGTAGTATACAAAGTACAATTAAACATATAAACACAAGCACCAACCTTTCTAAGTTCAAATTCTCATCTATTACTTTTTATGTGTGACTTTGGATAAGAAACCGATCTCAGGGTCTCAGTTTCCTCATCTTGAAATGAGATAATAATATAACTCCAATCCCCTAATTCTAAACACAACAGGATTGTTGGGTGTATATAATAACTGGTAACTGATGTAAAGTTGCCCTAGTGTCTGGCGCACAGTAATTATGATGGTGATGATGTGTTAGACACAGCATACTATATAAATCACATGACACCTGAGGCACATCGAGATGGGAGAAAAGCCTTCAGTAATCACATTTTGGTCTATGTAATTTGTTTCTTTCTACATGGCATGTAATTATGTTTTAAACCATTATGTTTTTCCTCATCTCCATAGGTTTTTATTTTCTATTTTTGTCCTATTAAGCAATTTTTCATTCTCCATTTCAGAAAAAACTTCTCTCTACTTGCATAGATGGCCTTGCAAACCTTAATGAATGCCATGAAAATGCTTTGAAACTTGTCAGTGAAGAACATTGTGAAAATGTCACTGGTTTTCATTTTCAGGTGACTCAAGAAAGTGAATCACTAGATACAAAATCATATCATTTTCCAAAATCTTAGCAAGAAATGACAATCTTAGAAGTTGGCTATAACTGGAAATGTCATTTGATTTCAGTGCTACAAAATAATATCCTTGACCCCAGCACTAAAATCTGGGTTAAAAGCTTCAATACAAGAGACATCCCTTATAATTGACTGGGAAGCCCGCTAAGAGACTAGAAATTGAGGGATCAAGATAGAAAATTACGGGGCTTCCCTGGTGGCGCAGTGGTTGAGAGTCTGCCTGCCGATGCAGGGGACACGGGTTCGTGCCCCGGTCCGGGAAGATCCCACATGCCGCGGAGCGGCTGCGCCCGTCAGCCATGGCCGCTGAGCCTGCGCGTCAGGAGCCTGTGCTCCGCAACGGGAGAGGTCACAACAGTAAGGGGCCCACGTACCGCAAAAAAAAAACAAAAAACAAAAGATAGAAAATTATGGAAGCAGCATGAGACAGCTGATGCCTATGACAACTGAAATCTAATCACAAACTGAAATAAGACATATTCAGCCACAAGTTTAAAATAGTCTCTAACATTTCTTCCATGTTCATATCAAGAGAAACCACCCAGAATGATTAATATGATGGACTTTCAAATTTGCCACCCTCTTTTTTCTTCCACATAACTTAAACGTTACATTTGGAAATCATTATTTTTATCAGCTGTCCCACACAAACCCTTGTCCGCTTCCCCGTCCTTATTTCTCACGCTTTAAAGTTGCATTAGCATCTTAATGAGCTAATGCTTTTGCCACTTTTTATTCAAAAATTGTCCTTGAATGTGTTGCAATCAAGGTAAAAAAACAATTTTTGAATTGAAAGTGAGCACAGTGCTGAATAACAGTTAGCGTCTTGAACTTGTGGACTGCACAGCTGCTGTTACTGGAGGGGAGAGTGTTATGGTCCAGCTGGAGGAGAGGCAGCCTCGGAAGAAGATGCAGAGGTTCAGAATGTCACAAAACAACAGTCTTCTTTGTGTAAAGGAGAAAGACACAGAAAGAGAAATGCCAACTGTTTTAATCTTTATTTTCATTTTAAATCTCCTCGCTTGCTATACGAAATTCAAAGAATGCAATGATTATGTTAAAACTGACAGTTTCTCATCCCTTTCCAAAGCCACCTCCACATAGCACCAGTTCAACAGTTTTGCTTTTCTAGTTTCAAGCCTGTTTTAATACATAAGAAAGTATATAATTATATAAATATTTTAAAGTGATAATATATATACACATATAAATGTGTATATGTATACATATATCATTTGTAACTTATTTTCACTGAACCATATATCATGGATATTTATCACATAAATACTCTTTGTATAAACTACCTATTTCTCTGTAAATGCAGCAGATTATTCTGATGTATCATTGAATGCATCTATCTATTCCCCTACTGGTAGACATTTGCATTCTTTGTTTTTTTCTTACTGCCAAGCATGAAAAACATTGCACAGAAATATCTGTATATTTAAGCAAAATATATATGTCACGTAAGAATGTTTACTTGAAGTGGGATTTCTTGGTTATGAGACAATCATTTTAAGTGGGCATAGAGTCTACAATGGAAACTTCCAAATATATCACACCAATTTGTGCTTCTACCAGCAGAGTGGGAGAATGAGGGGTCCCTTGTAAAACTGTCAATTTGACGTAATCAAGCCTTTCTAAGATTGTGTCAATTTGATAAAGTAAAAAGGGTATGTCGATTTGATGTAATCAAGCCTTTCTAAGATTGTGCCAATTTGATAACGTAAAAAGGGTATCTCATTGAACTTGCAATTTGTATTTTCTTGACATCTAATGAGGTTAAGAATCTTTGATATGTTTATTATTTATACAAATACCTTTCTGAAAAAATTGATTTATAATTGAATCAACTGTGCTGTGTACCTGAAACTAACAAGACTTTGTAAATCAGCTACACTTCAATAAAAAAAAAAACCTTCTATATATTATGATACATACTATATGTATACATAATATGTATATATGTTATGTGTACATATGGCTTTTATTTATAGAACATTTTATTACATGGAAGTTTGCAGTTTTGATGCAATCAAATATGCAAATGGCTTTTGAGATTGTATAATTATTAGAAGACCTTCACCTTAGACACCCCATTCTATAAAATATTTTCTCCTAAAAATATTTTGTAGATTTATGTACTTTCTGCCCTTAATATATTGTTTTGTTGTTGCTGTTTTCTTGCTGACTGTGACACATGCAGACGGAGTAAATCATTTCCTGCTCTTCCCCAAGTTTTTCTTTGGTTTCAAACACACATAAGACACTTTCAGTGACTATAAATCCTACCTGTTTACTTTGAATATACATAATATATTATAAAACATTATAAGCCTTTTCTTTCATACCATCATTTAAGAAATATCTTGTGCTCCCTCAAAAGCCTTTACCCCTAAATTTGATTCTATTTCTATCCAAGCTACAAAGCCTTCATGCAGGCTGGTGTCTTCCTGAATATTAACCCTGCAGCTTTAGAATTCACCTGCTAGTCATTGTGGGTCTCTGACCATTCTAAGTGAAAGCAACTTAGGGACACTTTTATTTTCTAATTAGGATCATAATTTCTTCATGATTTAATCTATCTGATAAATGTTTCCCTATTAAGTAAATTTCATGCATAGTTGGAAAGAATGCTTGAATATATTAGAAAACCCAAGTTCTAGTCCAGTGGATCTAATGGTTGTGTGATTTAATGAGATCCTTTAACCACCCTACATCTTGCCTCCTCTTAAATTCTGGCTGGACAGTACACCCTTTAGAGAATTATCTGTTTCATGTTTTATTCCTCCCTCTGAGCAATCTATATCATGACTTTTGAACTCATTTACTAGCTTCCATTTTTGTATTCAGATTATATATTATATTTTTAATTAAACACCCTGCCTCTTTCCTCAAATTGTCTTTAGGATTTCCCAGCTATTTTTTCAGCTAAAATTGCTTTAAGTAAATAATTTCAAAGATTAATTATTACTGCCACTTTCTTTCATTTCTTTCCCACAAAGTTCAACAAGTCCATTGTTGAAATTGACTGTTTTCATTATTCTACTCACATTTCTCTCATCTAACTCCCTTTACTGCCTTATAAAGAGAATTATTACTCTCTTTTTTCCTTTGTTAGAATTCTTCAAGCTTCCTGTGATGTTCCTATCCAAAGATGTAAGAGAAACCACCCAGAATGATTGTCCAAAGATGTCACATCATTGGTCTCGTCTTTCTCATAGCCCGCTTTTAGAAGTTGAAACCTTGATGTATGTAACCCACATCAGCTCCCAACATCTGCCAAATCCTTCTGAAGTGTGCAGGATACCATTTCTCCTCTAGTAAAAGAAAATAGACACTATACATAAAGTCAAACATACCAGTGAGCCAGCCAAAATAACAAAAAATAAGATTATCACTTGGAAATCATGTCAATAAAGCACATGTCTATTCCCACGATCTGATAGATTGCCAGAGCCACAGATGCTGCTATAAGGGAGCAGCAAGGCAAGCCCATTCTTGTGACTCTCAGTACAACTTGTGCTAAGAAACTGCCTGGGATGGATGGGTATACTAAGATCTTATATTCTAATCCACTCATGTGGAGACATCTCAGTGATTGGGAGACTCTGCCACCTGTATTAAAATCTAAAGTCTCTAAAACTTCTAAACAGATAAATATCCATAATCTAGCCTCTATCTTCAGGCTTCTCAAACTTAATACACCTAAGAATCATCTGAAAACCTTGTAAAAATGGAAGATTTTAATTCAGTAGATGAGGTTGGTGCCTAAGACTCTACATTTCTAAAAACTTCCTGGGAGATGCTGACACTGCAGCTCTGTGGACCACACTCTGAGTCCCAGGCTTCAGATTTACTCTTTTCATGAGAGAAACTGCCGAGTGTTTCCATTTATGAAAACAATTACTCTGACCAATAATGGTGACTATAAAATAGTTCACATTTATATGGCATTTCAAGTTGACAGAGCACTTTGACATTTGTTAACTCCTTCTGATATTCACAATAACTCCCTGATAAAGGCAGGACGTTAATTATTCAGAAGAGAAGTTGAGGAACGTTAACTTTCTTGCTCAGTGTCATGCAACCAGTAAGTGGCAAGGTGATCTGTGCAGTTCTCTCAGACACAGAGACAATGTAACAAAATAGCTAAGAGCGCTGGGCTTTAGATACTGCCTATCTTTGAATATCGTACAAGTTACTTAACACCTCTATTTTAGTTCCCTCATTTATAATCTGAATATGCCTATTTCAAACACTTGTTAGATCTAATAATCTCTAAATTTCCTAGTATAGGTGGCTGTCACCCGGTAATCAAAACTTAAATGGTAACTGCTCCTGGTGTTTTGTTGTCATCCTTATTATTCCAGAACTCTGTAGAATTTCCCCATACCTCAGCAAAATCTTAGTGCCCACCTGCAAGGAATATCTAACTTCCTTGAAGCACTTGACCATCATGGACTCTACATGAAAAGTATGATGGGATTAGACACCACAGTGAGCCTTTTTTCATTGTGTCTCTATTTAAGCAGGACACATGGGAGAACTTGCACGGTAGCTGCCTATTGATGTATTGTTATGTACATAAAGAATTTCTGCCTGCAGAGTTTCTACTATGGCTCCTTTCACAAGCCTACAAATCCATGCACATTTTCTTGAAATGCAGAATAGAAGTTATTTTTTGGATGGTGAGATACTGATGAACCATTATACTTGGCTAAGCTTCACATGATTTCACCACTTATCTTTTCTGCAGAGGTAGATGAGCAGTGCCCCTAGGAAAAACTGAAAAATAACCTCTACGTCAGTGACAGATAAATGAGAAAAAGCAAAACAAAAGAAAGGGTTGTACCATATTGATATTACTAACATCCAGGCTTGAGCAGCACAGACTTTTTAAATGTCTTGCCAGGGACTTCCCTGGTGGCACAGTGGTTAAGAATCCACCTGCCAATGAAGGGGACCTGGGTTCGAACGCTGTTCCGGGAAGATCCCACATACCACAGAGCAACTAAGCTCGTGCACCACAACTACTGAGCCTGTGCTCTAGAGCCTGCAAGCCACAACTACTGAAGCCCGTGCTCCACAACAAGAGAAGCCACTGCAATGAGAAGCCCATGCACCACAACGAAGAGTGGCCCCCACACGCCACAATTAGAGAAAAGCCCGTACACAGCAACGCAGACCCAACACAGCCTAAATAAATAAATAAATAAATAAATAAATAATGTCTTTTTTACCAAATAAAAACTATTCATTCTATCTTGGGTTAGTTTTTTCATCAGGTGGAATAAAGGTGCAATATTTTCGTATTTAAATCATCACTCCTTTTTGTAACATAGGTCAGTTCTGCAGTTGGAAAGTTCATAGTTCTAGGTGTTTTAACATATAGTCATTTCTCCTTGAACTTGATCATTATAACATGATTTTCAGTGCTATAACACTTTTCAGAGACTTCAGGTGTGCAATAAAAATAAAAGTACTATAGAACAAAGATAAATATTTAAGATAAATTTTAGGGTAAAAAAATACAAGATTATGTTTTCATAGGACTGTCAGTAAGGTGAACAATTGTTCAGCTCAGTCAGCTGTTAACCACTTAACTGTTATTTTATATGAATATCTGATTGATTCTCTGTGAGCAACTGAACTATTGGTATACAAGATGGGATTTAGGGACAACATTTCTTATCATATGGGACTAGGTTCCCGGATCAGGGTAACAGAATATCCATCCTCTTTTTGCATTGAAAGAGTAATTTAAAAAGTGCACTTTAAAATAGGAAAAAGAGAGCTAGCAAGTGAGGCAAAGGTAAGGAATTATTTATACCTCCCACCAACCAAAGTTCAAAGAACATTTAATGACACTGGACAAAACTGATTTTGTATAAAAAAGCAGTGATTTTACTGTAATATTACTTTCAGTAATATTTCAACAATGTAAAAAAATGTATATACTCATGCATAGAAAATAAAGCTGGAGGAGGAGCTTCAAGATGGTGGAAGAGCGAGACGCGGAGATCACCTTCCTCCACACAGATACACCAGAAATACATCTACACGTGGAACAACTCCTACGGAACACCTACTGAATGCTGGCAGAAGACCACAGACCTCCCAAAAGGCAAGAAACTCCCCACGTACCTGGGTAGAGCAAAAGAAAAATGAATAAATAGAGACAAAAAAATAGGGATGGGACCTGCACCAGTGGGCGGGAGCTGTGAAGGAGGAAAGGTTTTCACACACTAGGAGCCCCTTCACGGGCGGAGACTGCGGGTGGCGGAGGGGGGAAGCTTCGGAGCCGCGGAGGAGAGCGCAGCCACAGGGGTGTGGAGGGCAAAGCGGAGAGATTCCTGCACAGAGAAGCGGCGCTGACCAGCACTCACCAGCCCAAGAGGCTTGTCTGCTCACCCGCCGGGGCGGGCGGGGCTGGGAGCTGAGGCTCGGGCTTCGGTCAGAGCGCAGGGAGAGGACTGGTGTTGGCGGCGTGAGCACAGCCTTCCGGGGGTTAGCGCACCACGGCTAGCCAGGAGGGAGTACGGGGAAAAGTCTGGAGCTGCCGAAGAGGCAAGAGACTTTTTCTTCCCTCTTTGTTTCCTGGTGCGCGAGGAGAGGGGATTAAGAGCGCTGCTTAAAGGAGCTCCAGAGACAAGCGCGAGCCGCGGCTAAAAGCGCGGACCCCAGAAACGGGCATAAGATGCTAAGGCGGCTGTGCCGCCACCAAGAGGCCTGTGTGCGAGCACAGGTCACTATCCACACCTCCCCTCCCAGGAACCTGTGCAGCCCGCCACTGCCAGGGTCCCAGGATCCAGGGACACTTTCCCCGGGAGAACGCACGGCGAGCCTCAGTCTGGTGCAACGTCAGGCCGCCTCTGACGCTGCAGGCTCGCCCTGCCTCTGCACCCCTCCCTCCCCCTGGCCTGAGTGAGCCAGAGCCCCCAAAGCAGCTGCGCCTTTAACCCCGTCCTGTCTGAGTGAAGAACAGACGCCCTCTGGCGACCTACACGCAGAGGCAAGGCCAAATCCAAAGCTGAACCCCTGGAGCTGTGCGAACAAAGAAGAAAAAGGGAAATCTCTCCCGGCAGCCTCAGGAGCAGCGGATTAAACCTCCGCCATCAACTTGATGTACCTGCATCTGTGGAATACCTGAATAGACAACAAGTCATCCCAAATTTAAGAGGTGGACTTTGGGAGCAACAATATATATATTTTTTTAACCCGTTTTCACTTTTTCTGACTGTGTATGCGTATGCTTCTGTGTGTGATTTTCTCTGTATAGCTTTGCTTTTATCATTTGTCCTAGGGTTCTGTCTGTATGCTTATTTTTTTTTATTACTTAAATTTTTTTCTTATATTTTTAATTTTTAATTCTAATAAGTTTATTTTATTTTATCTTCTTCATTCTTTCTTTCTTTTTTTTTCCTCCCTTTTATTCTGAGCCGTGTGGAGGACAGGCTCTTGGTGCTCCAGCCAGGCATCAGGGCTATGCCTCTGAGCTGGGAGAGCCATGTTCAGGACACTGGTCCACAAGAGACCTCCCAGCTCTATGTAATATCAAATGGTGAAAATCTACCACAGATCTCCATCTCAACACAAAGACCCAGCTCCACTCAAAGACCAGGAAGCTACACTACTGGATACCCTATGCTAAACAACTAGCAAGACAGGAACACAGCCCCATCCATTAGCACAGAGGCTACCTAAAATAATAATAAGACCACAGACACCCCAAAACCACCAACAGACGTGGAACTGCCCACTTAAGACAAAATCCAGCCTCATCCACCAGAACACAGGCACTAGTCCCCTCCACCAGGAAGCCTACACAACCCACTGAACCAACCTTAGCCACTGGGAACAGACAGCAAAAACAAGGGAAACTACGAAACTGCAGCCTGTGAAAAGGAGACTGCAAACACAGTAAGTTATTCAAAATGAGAAGACAGAGAAGCACACAGCAGATGTAGGAGCAAGAAAAAAACCCACCAGACCTAAGAAATGAAGACGAAACAGGCAGTCTACCTGAAAAAGAATTCAGAATAATGATAGTAAAGCTGATCCAAAATCTTGGAAATAGAATGGAGAAAATCAAAGAAACGTTTAACAAGGACCTAGAAGAATGAAAGGGCAAACAAACGGAGATGAACAGCACAATAAATGAAATTAAAAATTCTCTAGAAGAGATCAACAGCAGACTAACTGAGGCAGAAGAATGGATAAGTGACCTGGAAGATAAAATAGTGGAAATAACTACTGCAGAGCAGAATAAAGAAAAAAGAAAGAAAAAAGAATGAAAACAATAGAGTCTCAGAGACTTCTGGGACAACATTAAAGGCACCAACATTCGAATTATATGGATCGCAGAACAAGAGAGCAAAAGAGAGGGACTGAGAAAATATTTGAAGAGATTATAGTTGAAAACTTCCCTAATATGGGAAAGGAAATAGTTAATCAAGTCCAGGAAGCACAGGGATTCCCATACAGGATAAATCCAAGGAAAAACATGCCGAGACACACATTAATCAAACTATCAAAAATTAAATACAAAGAACAAATATTAAAAGCAGCAAGGGAAAAACAACAAGTAAAACATAAGGGAATCCCCATAAGGTTAACAGCTTATCTTTCAGCAGAAACTCTGCTAGCCAGAAGGGAGTAGCGGGACATATTTAAAGTGATGAAAGAGAAAAACCTACAACCAAGATACTCTACCCAGCAAGGATCTCATTCAGATTTGATGCAGAAATTAAAAATTTTACAGGCAAGCTAAAGCTAAGAGAATTCAGCACCACCAAACCAGCTTTACAACAAATGCTAAAGGAACTTCTCTAGGCAAGACACACAAGAGAAAGAAAAGACCCACAATAACAAACCCAAAACAATTAAGAAAATGGTAATAGGAACATACATATTGATAACTACCTTAAATGTAAATGGAGTAAATGCTCCAACCAAAAGACATAGACTGGCTGAATGGATGCAAAAACAAGACCTGTATACATGCTGTCTGCAGGAGACCCACTTTAGACCTAGGGACACATACAGACTGAAAGTGAGAAGATGGAAAAAGATATTCCATGCACATGGAAATCAAAAGAAAGCTGTAGTAGCAATTCTCATATCAGACAAAAAGACTTTAAAACAAAGACTATTATAAGAGACAAAGAACACTACATAATGATCAAGGGATCAATCCAAGAGGAAGATATAACAATTGTAAATATTTATGCACCCAAGATAGGAGCCCCTCAATACATAAGGCAAATGCTCACAGCCATAAAAGAGGAAATCGACAGTAACACAATCTTGGTAGGGGACTTTAACACCCCACTTTTGCCAATGGACAGATCATCCAAAAGGAAAATAAATAAGGAAACAAAGCTTTAAATGATACAGTAAACAAGATGGATTTAATTGATATTTATAGGACATTCCATCCAAAAACAACAGAATACACATTCTTCTCATGTGCTCATGGAACATTCTACAGGATAGATCATATCTTGGGTCACAAATCAAGCCTTGGTAAATTTAAGAAAATTGAAATTGTATCAGGTGTCTTTTCCAAGCACAACACTATGAGACTAGATACCAATTACAGGAAAAATTCTGTAAGAAATACAAATATATGGAGGCTAAAAACACACTATTTAATAACCAAGAGATCACTGTAGAAATCAAAGAGGAAATCTAAAAATACCTAGAAGCAAATGACAATGAAAACACAACCACCCAAAACCTATGGGATGCCACAAAAGCAGTTCTAAGGGGGAAGTTTATAGCTATACAAGCCTACCTTAAGAAAGAAGACACATCTCAAATAAACAACTTAAGCTTAGACCTAAAGCAATTAGAGAAAGAAGAACAAAAAAACCTGAAAGTTAGCAGAAGGAAAGATATCATAAAGATCAAGTCAGAAATAAATAAAAAAGAAATGAAGGAAACAATAACAAAGATCAACACAACTAAAAGCTGGTTCTTTGAGAAGATAAAATAATTGATAAACCATTAGCCAGACTTATCAAGAGAAAAAGGGAGAAGACTCAAATCAATAGAATTAGAAATGAAAAAGAAGAAGTAACAACTGACACTGCAGAAATACAAAGGATCCTGAGAGATTACTACAAGCAACAATATGCCACTAAAATGGACAAGCTGGAAGAAATGGACAAATTCGTAGAAATGCACAACCTTCTGAGACTGAACCAGGAAGAAATAGAAAATATGAACAGACCAATCACAAGCAGTGAAATTGAAACTGTGATTAAAAGTCTTCCAACAAACGAAAGCCGAGGGCCAGATGGCTTCATAGGCGAATTCTAACAACCATTTAGAGAAGAGCTATCTCCTATCCTTCTTAAACTCTTCCAAAATATAGCAGAGGGAGGAACACTCCCAAACTCATTCTACGAGGCCACCATCACTCTGATACCAAAACCAGACAAAGATGTCACAAAGAAAGAAAACTACAGGTCAATATTACTGATGAACATAGATGCAAAAATCCTCAACAAAATACTAGCAAACAGAATCCAAGAGCACATTAAAAGGGTCATACACCATGGTCAAGTGGGGTTTATCCCAGGAGTGCAAGGATTCTTCAATATATGCAACTCAATCAACGTGATACACCATATTATAAACTAAAGGATGAAAGCCATATGATCATCTTAATAGATGCACAGAAAGCTTTCAACAAAATTCAACACCCATTTATGATAAAAACCCTCCAGAAAGTAGGCATAGAGGGAACTTTCCTCAACATAATAAAGGCCATATATGAAAAACCCACAGGCAACATCATCCTCAATGGTGAAAAACTGAAACCGTTTCCACTAAAATCAGGAACAAGACAAGGTTGCCCACTCTCACCACTATTATTCAACATAGTTTTGGAAGTTTTAGCCACAGCAATAAGAGAAGAAAGAGAAATAAAATAAATCCAAATTGGAAAAGAAGTAATAAAGCTGCCACTGTTTGCAGATGACCTGATACTATACATAGAGAATCCTAAAGATGCTACCAGAAAACTACTAGAGCTAATCAATGAATTTGGTAAAGTATCAGGATACAAAATTAATGCACAGAAATCTCTACAACCTTGAGAACAAAAAATGGAGCTGGAGGAATCAGGCTCCCAGACTTCAGACTATACTTCAAATCTAGAATAATCAAGAGAGTATGGTACTGGCACACAAACAGAAATATAGATCAGTGAAACTGGATAGAAAGCCCAGAGAAAAACCCACACACATATTGTCACCTTATCTTTGATAAAGGAGGCAAGAATATACAGTGGAGAAAAGACAGCCTCTTTAATAAGTGGTGCTGGGAAAACTGAATCCTTTCTGACCCACCTCCTAGAGAAATGGAAATAAAAACAAAAATAAACAAATGGAACCTAATGAAAATTAAAAGCTTTTGCACGGGAAAGGAAGCCATAAGCAAGACGAAAAGACAACCCTTAGAATGGGAGAAAATATTTGCAAATGAAGCAACTGACAAAATATTAATCTCCAAAACATACAAGCAACACATGCAGCTCAGTATCAAAAAAAAAACCCAATCCAAAGATGGGCAGAAGATGTAAATAGATATTTCTCCAAAGAAGATATACAGTTTGTCAACAAACACATGAAAGAATGCTCAACATCATTAATCATTAGAGAAATGCAAATCAAAACTACAAAGAGATATCATCTCACACCAGTCAGAATGGCCATCAGCAAAAACTCTACAAACAATAAATGCTGGAGAGGGTGTAGAGAAAAGGGAACCCTCTTGCCCTGTTGGTGGGAATGTAAATTGATACAGCCACTATGGAGAACAGTATGGAGGTTCCTTAAAAAACTAAAAATAGAACTACCATACGACCGAGCAATCCCACTACTGGGCATATACCCTGAGAAAACCATAATTCAAAAAGGATCATGTACCAAGGTATTCATTACCGCAGTATTTACAATAGCCAGGACATGGAAGCAACCAAAGTGTCCATCAACAGATGAATGGATAAAGAAGATGTGGCACATATATACAATGGAATATTACTCAGTCACAAAAAGGAATGAAACTGAGTTATTTGTAGTGATGTGGATGGTCCTAGAGACTGTCATACAGAGTGAAGTAAGTCAGAAAGAGAAAAACAAAGAGCATGTGCTAACACATATATATGGAATCTAAAAAAAAAAAAAAAAAGTCAGAAGCACCTAGGAATAAAGACAAGAATAAAGATTCAGACCTGCTAGAGAATGGACTTGAGGATATGGGGAGGGGGAAGAGTAAGCTGGGACAAAGTGAGAGAGTGACATGGATGTATATACACTACCAAATGTAAATTAGATAGCTAGTGGGAAACAGCCACATAGCACAGGGAGATCAGCTCAGTGGTTTGTGACCACCTAGAGGGGTGGGAGGGAGAGATATGTAAGAGGGAAGAGATATAGGGACATATGTATATGTATAACTGATTCACTTTGTTATAAAGCAGAAACTGACACACCATTGTAAAGCAATTATACTCTAATAAACATGTTAAAAAGAATAAAGCTGAAAATAAAATACACCAAAATTTTAATTGAGTTGAGACTGAGATTTTTCATTTCTTTCTGAGTACATTCTATATATTTTTGTTCACACAGTTCATGAATTACTTTTATAACCAAACATATGATAAACATTTTAAAAATAAAATAGCCTAGAAGTAGGAGACACTATTTTACAGTTAAAAGAACAAATATGACTTTTGAAATTACATTAGCTTGGGTTCAGATGTTATCCTGTTCAGGCTATGGTGTGCCACAGTATCAAGCAGCCCCAGTAGTCTCTTTGACTTTAAAAAACTAAACGTTTATTTCTTTCGTTTTTTTTTAACATCTTTATTGGTGTATAATTGCTCTACAATGTTGTGTTAGTTTCTGCTGTATAACAGAGTGAATCAACTCTATGTGTACATATATCCCCATAGCCACTCCCTCTTGTGTTTCCCTCCCACCCTCCCTATCCCACCCCTCTAGGTGATCACAAAGCACGGAGCTGATCTCCCTGTCTGACTCGTGCAAAGGCAACAGTTGCTCCAAAGAAGCTGTGCTCTTTGGGGTGACTCAGCATCCAGGCTGGGCTGCTCTGACAACCCCTGTGCACGTGAGCTATCTTCCGCAGACTGGGTAGTACCAGAACGGGGTGCTGGAGAGCTGAGCACCAGCAATCAGAATATCCATGACGAAGCGGCCAGCCATTTCAGCTCCCATCTCGCCAGGCACAGTACTGGAAAGTTCAGTTCTCCTTGTTCTGGAAGTAGAGATAGATAAAGTCCCAGTAAACCTTAGATATTGTCTACCATAGTCACTAGCCTCCTGGATGCCACTGGGCCATGGAATTCTCTCAGATTATTTAATCATGTAATAGCCTCATTTGACTATTTAAATTACAAAACATACGTAAAGTCATTATTGTGCTGCCTGGTGTGGACTAAGTAGTTAGTAAATGTTCACAGTAGTCCCCTTTGGGCTGTAGCTGCACTCAAATATATAAAACCATACTGTAAGTTATCTATATTAGAGTATTACCATACCTCCTGCCTTTGAGGAATGATATCTGATACATGGCCTGCATAGCTATATTCTTTGACTAAGTTTAACAACAGAATTTTTATCTTGTATTATACCTTTTTATAAGCATCTTTATTGGTGTATAATTGCTGTACATTGTTGTGTTAGTTTCTGCTGCATAACAAAGTGAGTCAGCTATGCGTATACATATATCCCCATATACCCTGCATTTTGCACCTCCCTCCCACCCTCCCTATCCCACCCCTCTGGTGTTCAAAATGCAACAAAGTTGATCTCCCTGTGCTATGAGGCTGCTTCCCACTACCGATCTATTTTTATGTTTGGTAGTGTATATATGTACATGCCCTTCTCTAACTTCATCCCAGCTTACCCTTCCCCCACCCCGTGTCCTCAAGTCCATTCTCTACGTCTGCATCTTTTATTTATTTATTTATTTATTTTTGCGGTACACAGGCCTATCACTGTTGTGGCCTCTCCCGTTGCAGAGCACAGGCTCCAGAAGAGCAGGGTCAGCAGCCATGGCTCACGGGCCCAACCACTCCGTGGCCTATGGCATCTTTCCAGACTGGGGAAGGAACCCGTGTCCCCTTCATCGGCAGGCAGACTCTCAACCACTGCGCCACCAGGGAAGCCCTCTATGTCTGCATCTTTATTCCTGTCCTGCCACTAGGTTCTTCAGAACGCTTTTTTCTTTTTTTTTTGATTCCATATATATGCGTTAACATACAGTAATTATTTTTCTCCTTCTGACTTACTTCACTCTACATGACAGTCTCTAGGTCCATCCACCTCACTACAAATAATTCAATTTTGGTGTTTTTTATGGCTAAGTAACATTGCATTATATATATGTGCCACATCTTCTTTATCCATTCATCTGTCAATGGACACTTAGGTTGCCTCCATGCCCTGGCTATTGTAAATAGAGCTGCAATGAACATTGTGGTACATGACTATTTTTATATTATGGTTTTCTCAGGGTATATGCCCATTACTGGGATTGCTGGGTCATATGGTAGTTCGATTTTAGTTTTTTAAGGAATATCCACACTGTTCTCCATAGTGGCTGTATCAATTTACATTCCCACTAACAGTGCAAGAGGGTTCCCTTTATCCACACCCTGTCCAGCACTTATTGTTTGTAGATGTTTTGATGATGGACATGCTGACTGGTGTGATGTGATACCACATTGTAGTTTTGATTTGCATGTCTCTAATGATTAGTGATGTTGAGCATCCTTTCATGTGTTTGTTGAAAATCTGTATGTCTTCTTTGGAGAAATGTCTGTTTAGGTGTTCGGTCCATTTTGGGATTCGATTGTTTGTTGTTTTAATATTGAGCTGCATGAGCTGCTTGTATATTTTGGATATCAATCCTTTGTCAGTTGCTTCATTTGCAAATACTTTCCACCATTCTTAGGGTTCTCTTTTCATCTTGTTTATGGTTTCCTTAGCTGTGCAAAAGCTTTTAAGTTTCATTAGGTCTCATTTGTTTATTTTTCTTTGTACTTCCATTTCTCTAGGAGGTGGGTCAAAAAGGATCTTGCTGTAATTTATATGTTCTGCCTATGTTTTCCTCTAAGAGTTATATAGTGTCTGGCCTAACATTTAGGTCTTTAATCCATTTTGAGCTTATTTTTGTGTATGGTGTTATGGAGTGTTCGAATTTCATTCTTTTACATATAGCTGTCCAGTTTTCTCAGCACCACTTATTGAAGAGGTTGTTTTTTCTCTATTGTATATTCTTGACTTCTTTATCAAAAGTAAGGTAACCGTATGTGCATGGGTTTCTCTCTGGGCTTTCTATCCTGTTCCATTGATCTATATTTCTGTTTTTGTGTGAGTACCATACTGTCTTGATTATTGTAGCTTTGCAGTAGAGTCTGAAGTCAGGGAGCCTGATTCCTCCAGCTCCATTTTTCTTTCTCAAGATTGCTTTGCCTATTCGGGGTCTTTTGTGTTTCCATACAAACTGTGAAATTTTTTGTTATAGTTCTGTGAAAAATGCCATTGATAGTTTGATAGGGATTGCACTGTATCTGTAGATTGCTTTGGATAGTAGAGTCATTTTCACAATGTTGATTCTTCCAATCCAATAACATTGTATATCTCTCCAGCTGTTGGTATAATCTTTAATTTCTCTCATCAATGTCTTATAGTTTTCTGCATACAGGTGTTCTGTCTCCTTAGGTAGGTATATTCCTAGGTTTTTTATTCTTTTTGTGGCAATGGTCAACAGGTGTGTTTCCTTAATTTCTCTTTCAGATTTTTCACCATCAGTGTATATGGATGCAAGAGATTTCTGTGCATTAATTTTGTACCCTGCTACTTTACCAAATTCATTGATTAGCTCTAGCTGTTTTCTGATAGCATCTTTAGGATTTTCTATGCATATTAGCATGTCATCTGCAAACAGTGACATTTTTACTTCTTCTTTTCTGATTTGGATTCCTGTTATTTCTTTTTCTTCTCTGATTGCTGTGGCTAAAACTTCCAAAACTATGTTGAATGATACTGGTGAGAATGGGCAAACTTGTCTTGTTCATAATCTTAGTGGAAATGATTTTAGGATTTCACCATTGAGAACAATGTTGACTGTGGGTTTGTCATATATGGCCTTTATTATATTGAGGCAAGCTCCCTCTTTGCCTGGAGTGTTTTTTATCATAAATGGTGTTGCATTTTGTCAAAAGCTTTTTCTGCATCTATTGAGATGATCATATCGTTTTTTTCCTTCAATTTGTTAATATGGTGTATCACATTGATTGATTTGTGTATATTGAAGAATCCTGCATTCCTGGGATAAACCTCACTTTATCACGGTGTATGATCCTTTTAATGTGCTGTTGGATTCTGTTTGCTAGTATTTTGTTGAGGATTTTTGCATCTATGTTCATCAGGAATATTGGCCTGTAGTTTTCTGTCTTTGTGACATCTTTGTCTGGTTTTGGTATCAGGGTGATGGTGGCCTCGTAGAATGAGATTGGGAGTGTTTCTCCCTCTGCTATATTTTGGAAGAGTTTGAGAAAGATAGGTGTTAGCTCTTCTCTAAATGTTTGATAGAATTCACCTGTGAAGCCATATGGTCCTGAGCTTTCCTTTGATGGAAGATTTTTAGAAACAGTTCAATTTCAGTGCTTTTGATTGGTCTGTTTATATTTTCTGTTTCTTCCTGGTTCAGTCTTGGAAGGTTGTTCTTTTCTAAGAATTTGTCCATTTCTTCCAGGTTGTCCATTTTATGGCATCTAGTTGCTTGTAATAATCTCTCATGATCCTTTGTATTTCTGCAATGTCAATTTTTGCTTCATTTTCATTTCAAATTCTATTGGGTTGAGTCTTCTCCCTTTTTTCCTTGATGAGTCTGGTTAATGTTTTATCAATTTTGTTTATCTTCTCAAAGAACAAGCTTTTAGATTTGTTGATCTTTGCTATTGTTTCCTTCATTTCTTTTTCATTTATTTTTGATCTCATCTTTATGATTTCTTTCCTTCTGCCTACTCTGGGTTTTGTTTTGTTTTGTTTTTTCTTCTTTCTCTGATTACTTTAGGTGTAAGTTTAGGTTTTTAATCTGAGATTTTTCTTGTATCTTTATGTTGGATTGTATTGCTATAAACATCCCTTTAGAACTGCTTTTGCTGCATCCCATAGGTTTTGGGTCATCATGTTTTCATTGTCATTTGTATCTAGGTATTTTTTGATTTCCACTCTGATTTCTTCAGTGATCTCTTGGTTATTAAGTAGTGTATTGTTTAGCCTATATGTGTTTGTATGTTTTATAGTTTTTTTCCTGTAATTGATATCTATTTTTCCAGCGTTATCTTTGGAAAAGATACTTGATACAATTTCAATTTTCTTAAATTTGCCAAGATTTGATTTGTGACCCAAGATATGATATATCCTGGATAATGTTCCATGAGCACCTGAGAAGAAAGTATATTCTGTTGTTTTTGGATGGAATGTCCTATAAATATCAATTACGTCCATCTTGTTTAATATATCATTTAAAGCTTGTGTTTCCTTATTTATTTTCACCTTGGATTATCTGTCCATTGGTGAAAGTGGGGTGTTAATGTCCCTTACTATTATTGTGTTACTCTCAATTTCCCCTTTTATGTCTGTTAGCATTTGCCTTGTGTACTGAGGTGCTCCTGTGTTGGGTGCATGAATATTTACAATTGTTATATCTTCTTCTTGGATTGATCTCTTGATCATTATGTAGTGGCCTTCTTTGTCTCTTGTAATAGTCTTTATCTTAAAGTCTATTTTTTTCTGATATGAAAATTGCTACTCTAGCTTTCTTTTGATTTCCCTTTGCATAGAATACCTTTTTCCATCCCCTCACTTTCAGTCAGTATGTGTCCCTTGGTCTGAAGTGGGTCTCTTGTAGACAGCATATATATACATGTCT